>NC_137075.1:75312976-75615177 GCF_951640355.1 Cnephaeus nilssonii
AGGGAGTGCATCTGCCTTCATTTTAAGGAGATTTTCGGAAGCCCCCACCTAGTAAGTTTCTATTATCTCTCATTGGCCAGAACTGGGTCAAAGAGCCACCCTACAAGGGAAGCTTAGGAAAGTACCTTTAAAAAAAAATCAGATAAATTGCCACATCCAACAAAATTGGGGTTTTATTGTTAAAGGGGAGGATGGATGATGGATGGATATTGTGTAGGTAACCTCTGCCAAGGAAACAAACCCTAGTGTCCTGGTAAAGTGGCTCTTCTTTCAGACCTGGGTAGTAAGAGACTAAGACGGTCTGGTCTGAGTTACTTGAAAACAATAAATGAGGAGTAGGGAGTCCGTCTTGACCAATCCTTGGTGATTAATACAGTCATATCTTAAAGGGGTCAACCTAAAGTAAAGGAGCTTCTGTGACCTGTTGATCTTATTTTGTTCTTAAAGGAAGTTTGCTTTTGACCCCAAAATGGCAAGTCTCTTGCCTGTGACCCACATGTTTTGCAAACTTGGAGCCTTAGAGTTCTTAATGAAAACATCTTAAAGACAAAATTTTAAGAGGTAGTCAATGACTGATACTTTCTCTTATTATCCCAAGCATGCTAATATGCTAAAAGTAGTGTTTGCAAGGAATTGACTGACATTTAGTCAGTAGCTCTTTGTTTTATTTATTTTTATTTATTTTTTAAAGAGCATGTGGATTTTTAAAAAAAAATATATTTTATTGATTTTTTACAGAGAGGAAGGGAGAGGGATAGAGAGCTAGAAACATCGATGAGAGAGAAACATCGACCAGCTGCCTCCTGCACACTCCCCACCGGTTGCCTCCTGCACACCCCCCACCGGAGATGTGCCCGCAACCAATGTACATGCCCTTGACCGGAATCGAACCTGGGACCTTTCAGTCCGCAGACCGACGCTCTATCCACTGAGCCAAACCGGTTTCGGCAGTAGCTCTTTGTTTTAAACTAATTGCCAAAATGACTAGCAGCTTCGATGATGTAGTGGGAAGAATCCTTCAATCCCTAATGTTATAAGCCATTTCTAAGTGGCTTTATGAGTTTCTAGGAGTCCCATGTTTTAATGGGAATACTGCATGATTGTAAAGGAAAATGCAGCAATAGTGGGGTGGCTCTTTTTTTGAGGGGGGGATGTTTCTTTTTTGGAGGGGGAATTTCAGAAAAATAGGAAAGGCATAAAAATTATCTAGTTAGTGTCTTTCAAGTTTCAAAATTTAAACTTTAGTTAAAAAACTCACACAGTTCACAGCTACCAGCCTTTGTTACAAGCAGACATCTGTGTGTAGTTTGGGAGCTTTTGCTTTGAGTGGTTTTTGGAGCTCCGTTTCCATTAACAAGGACAGTGTTGCATTGACAGGGTCCCGTTCTTTCCTATGAACATAGTCCTTGCTGTCCATGAGGCTTTTATGTCTGCCTTTTGGGTGAAGATACTGACTTTGCTGGTTTTTGAGCAGGACAGGTGATATTTCTCCAGTCCTGGTGAATGTTGGCCCATGATGTTACAGCCACTCTTTCTCCTTTAAGAGAGGATGGCTTCAGGGTGCTGAGTGCCAATGAAATTATCAGCAACGAGAGACCTTTTCATGGCAGCTCAGCACAGGTCTTTGTCGTCACCCAATCTGGAAATGTGCTCTTTCTTTGCTAAGAGGAGCAAATACAAAAGGCAGGCCATTGTCATTTAAGGAGCCAAGGTCAAAGTAGTATTTGGCATAAACACTGGCAGGAACATTAATATTAAACTGAAGCAGTTCCAAAAAATGTCTTTCCATCTCTTTCATGTCCTCAACTATGATGTCCTTGAGGATCTGGGAGTAAGTAGTCCACGTTCCATGCAGCCTCATCATCCTAAACCTTGGAGGTCAGAAGAATGGCTCCCAGAACAATCTTTTCCAGTTAAAGGGACAAACGTTGATCTTGGCATAAGTTAAAAGCTTGTGTTTTTTAGAATTAAAGTTCGACTTTCCTGGCCAGCCTTTAGTTCCCCAAAGGGGCCATTGTGGTGGTACAAGCTCTGATCCATTGTCACTGAACTGTGAGCAAAGCTGCCTTGTCAGCGCTCTGCTACAGGCAATGGCTGCTGGTGGCCCATCTCAGTCTCCTTTTCTGGTTTGACTGCCACATATTATTCTTGCAGGACATATTTATATAAAACAGCATTCCTTGAGCCAAGCTTTTACATTTAGTGGTTCTCAATGGGGAGACATTTGACAATGTTTGGAGATATTTTTGGTTGTCACAATTCCAAGTGGGAGGTGGTGCTACTGGTATCTAGAAGGTAGAGGCCAGGGATGGTGCAACCACCCCACAAGGCACAGAACAGGCCAGGACAAAAGACTCTCCAACTCGAGATGTCAGTAGGGCCAAAGTTGAGAAATATAAATAAACAATAACTTAAAAAATATTTTTTATTGATTTCAGAGAGGAAGGGAGAAGGAGAGAGAGAGATAGAAACATCAACAATGAGAGAGAGAACCATTGATTGGCTGCTTCCTACATGCCTCACACTGGGGATGGAGCCTGCAACCAGGACATGTGCTCTAACCAGGAATCAAACCGCGAATTCCTGGTTCATAGGTCACTGCTCAACCACTGAGCCACACTGGCGAGGCAACAATAACTTTTAAGGTTAAAAATAAAAAACCCAAAGTTAAAAAACCAAACAACCCTTTTCCTAATGTCCTTCCAATTCTTCCACAAAACCCAAAAGAGGCAAGTGAGACCCAAGCTGGCTGCTAGCTATGGATGGAATTATTATTACTATTATTAATATTATTGCCTGAATGAGGAAGATTCTATTTCTAAGTAAGATTGACAGCAGGTAAAAATTTTCAAAAATAAGTAGTTAATATTTCCACAGTGTTATGTTGCTCGACTTTTGTACAAGTTTTAAATGGAGAGCATTTGATATTGCCATGACTTTCCGTGTTAGCACTTCCTGGGAGGGGAATGGCTGAGGCTGGCCTGTCAGGCTCTTCTGACAACTCCCAGACCATCCCCTGACCATCAAGGGGGTGGGGGTGTGATTTGCTTCCTATTCAGTACAAACGGAACGAGGGGTTTGAGCCAGACAGTTATTCATTATTATGAATGCATCAGCACATATTGGTCAAAGGGGTGAAGGCTGTTGCACAATATAACAGACATTCTTGAGAAAACTTGTGTAATGCCGTGGACTAATGGTGTTAGTCTATACGGTGTGATTTTTTTTCCTTTCCATTTGCTGGCCTCTTCAGTACATGTCCAAGTGAGGGTCTGTTAAGTAGATTAACTTAAACTCAAGAGAGATACCATTACTGTTTGAGGCATTGCATTACAAACAAGCATGAGATGGCTTCATCTTTTAAGTTCCAGTTAATTTACAATAAATGCTGTATTCCAATGAGTTGATTGCACACAAATCAAGTACATCAAATAATGTTCCTTGACAGTTTTCAAGTTGCTTCCACTTATCTTTCCACTGCAGCTTTTGTCCACAGTCCTCCAGGGTCAGTAGACAGACAATCCGATGCTTAAAAATAATCACACCTACTTGGATGCTCCACGAGGAAAAGTTGGTAAAAACATCTGTGGACAATCCAGTCCTTCACTGACTGGAAGGACTAACCACAAGAGACAACGCTCATGAATCATGTTTATTCCTCTTTTAGGCATTATTTGTATTCAAGCTTTTCAAAGCCCAAATTCAAAGATAAGTTTCTTTTCCCGAGTATTGATATTTACATAACTCTCTGGACCTTGGAGTTTAAGCTCATAAAAAGTCAATAAGTAAATGTCCTTCTTAAGCATTTTAAAATTGTAGATGATCTTTGGCTACATTAGAGCTTTTGCATTTTGCGAAGAGAAGTCTATTAAATGTTTGCTTTTGCCTGTAAAATATAACTGAGATTGGCTAACTGCTTGATGATTAAGACTGAATTCTCTCTGGGCTGACCTAAGTCTGTTCGAGTGCCTGACCCATGGTCAAGAAATGCAAATACAGCCCTAGCTGGTTTGGCTCAGTGGATAGAGCGTCGGCCTGCAAAACTGAAGGATCCGGGTTTGATTCCAGTCAAGGGCACATGTATGGGTTGCATGCCCCAGTAGGGAGCATGCAGGAGGCAGCCGATCAATGATACTCTCTCATCATTGATGTTTCTGTCTCTCTCTCCCTCTTCCTTCTTCCCTGAAATTAAGAAAAACATATTTAAAAGGTGCAAATACATGTGAGCTTATATGGAAAATCATTCTTATACCAATGGAGACATATGTGGAATTGTTTTTTCCTCCTAGTCTCTAAGTAGATGCATCTTTTCTATTTCTCCTCCCCCTTTTCTATTTCCTGTCTGTTTCCCACCACTTCTACTAACCTTTTGACCCAATGTTGAGTGAATTCCTAGCTTTGAAAACACAGACTCTGTTGCTGCTTCCCGTTGCAGAGGGACTTGCTCAGCCATATTTTGACTCGGAGATATAAACAGTTATGCTTTGCGGACTTAAACCCCATAGAACTTTGCATCCTTGGGTTGTCTTAGAAATTCCCACCTGGAACTTTTTACAACCTCAGTTATTTGAAAGCAAATGGAACAGTTTGTGCTGATTTAGGGTATTGCGTCTCCAATTAACTCCAAAAAGCCTGCATCTTAACCCCTAATACTTCAATCAAGAAAGATTTTCACAATTTGCACAGTTAGAACCATGTAATTTGGGCAAGTCATTTAACCTCTGTGGGTCTGTTTTCTTATCTATAACATGAGAGGAATTGTACTAAGTGAACTCGAATGTTTCTTCAAGGTCTAAAATTATATGATTCTATGATTTATTTTTCCATATGCACATTATCCTTTGTTGAATTGAAGTTGAAGGTCTGTAGCACACACCAGAAGTAAATAAAATCCAGCTTATAGACTTGGGGTAATATCCTAGCTTCCCAACCCTTATTTGAATTTAAACTCCTTATGTACTTCTCTGAGGTGGGTTCTTTTATTCATAACATGGGGATCATGAGAATCAAGAGGTAATTTTAATTAAAGAAATAATTTTCATTAAAGAGATAATTTTCAGATGCCTGAAATAGTGCCTGGCACTTAGTAGATATTCAATGAATTTTACTCCCCTTCTCTTTTTTTTAAAAAATATATTTTATTGATTTTTTATAGAGAGGAGGGGAGAGGGATAGAAAGTTAGAAACATCAATGAGAGAGAAACATCGATCAGCTGCCTCCTGCACACCCCCTACTGGGGATGTGCCCGCAACCGAGGTACATGCCCTTGACCGGAATCGAACCTGGGACCTTTCAATCCGCAGACTGACACTCTATCCACTGAGCCAAACCGGTTTCGGCTTCCCTTCTCTTTTGGAGCATCATAATAAAATTCTCTCAAGTGCCCTGATTTCTTCCAAGTTTGCAAATCACTCCTCATGAAATAGACATTGGCATGGCTGCCTCAATTTATTAAGGGTAGGTTAAGAGGGACAAGGTGAAATCCAGTCCAAAGGGTCTATCTCTTGCTGCAGACACAACTTCCTCATTTTTGTCATTAAGAGCTCTCGGCAG
Source organism: Cnephaeus nilssonii (assembly GCF_951640355.1). Classification (NCBI taxonomy): domain Eukaryota; kingdom Metazoa; phylum Chordata; class Mammalia; order Chiroptera; family Vespertilionidae; genus Cnephaeus; species Cnephaeus nilssonii. Next base: position 75,318,531 of record NC_137075.1, read on the forward strand.
CAAAAGCAACTTGGGATTTAACAGGAAAAAGCTATCAGCCAGATTGACGCCTGTCAAAAGCTCAGTGTCAATAAACATTTACAAGAAGTGAAGCTTGATAAATGTGGCTCCATTCCAAGAAATGTGTGGTAATGGCAGCTTTGTGTCCAGTGTTAAGATCTTTCTAGGTTATTTTTCCATTCAGCATCAGTTTCTCTCCATTACAGAAGTAATTGGAATCAAGTATCTATGAAGAATTTTATAGATAACAACACTGACTCATTTTTAACTAGGAAAACAGTAACAAAGGAAGAAATGTCCTTCTAAAATAGGACAGATTCCTTTCTGCATCTATGACCTAAGAATCCTTGCCTTCCTGCTGAAGATGAACCTGCCATTCTTCATGCTGGTCAAACATAGCTCAGATTTATTTTGGCCAAAGAAAACCTGGTTAAGGCTTTGCTATGCTGATGGAACTGTAGGCTTCCAGAACTGAAAGAGAACTGAGAAAGGATGCTCTGAATCCTTCTCCTTCCCCCACGTGGCAAGTGAATGAAGTCTGCATAACTGGGATGTTGGTATAGCAGTCAGGGCCCAAACTAAAGAATGGTGTTCGAGGGTGAGTCAAACTCTTCATCCTTTTAGGGGAGTCAAGAGACAGAACTACAAAGTCAACAACCTAACCAATGAGGCCAAAAGAAGTGCTGAGGATGGAGTGAAGAGAGGGGAACCAAATGAGCTGGAAGAAAAGCAAGGAGGGTCCTGGGCCATTGCTCCAGCGAGTGGGCATGGATGTGCCTTGTAGTTGGCAGGTGCCTGGGGTGTAGGAGGGTCAGGCCAGCTTGGAAATTCAAGCAGACGAGAAAGTCCATCTCATTGTTTTTTGAAGAGACAATCACTGCACAGAGAAGCGAAGGGATAATGCTAACATTGACCCAGCTAGTTGGTGGGTATATTTCAAAATAACTAGACTTCAGAGAAGTCTGATTAAATGTGGTGAAATTTATGTCTTTGTATCCTCTTTCTTTGGAAACTTCACAAAAATGAGAGGGGTATTAGAAATAAAGAAGAGCTAAAACCCAGTGTGGCTCAGTGGTTGAGCATTGACCCATGAACCAGGAGGTCATGGTTCGATTCTTGGTCAGCACATGCCCAGGCTGCGGGCTTGATCCCTAGTAGGGGGGCTGCAAGGAGGCAGCTGATCAATGATTCTGTCTTATCATTGATGTTTCTATCTCTCTCCTCGTCTCCCTTCTTCTCTGAAAGAAAAAAAAATATATATGTATGTGTATATAATAAAATTCTCTTAAGTGCCCTGATTTCTTCCAAGTTTGCAAATCACTCCTCATGAAATAGACATTGAAAAAATATAGACATGTATATATAGATATATACACATACATATATACATATATATGTATGTTTGTATTTTAAAAAAGAGATAAAGCTAAGGAACAAAGATGACAGGTGAGGCAACATCACAAGATGAGAGATGACAATAAAATCTGGAAAATAGAAGCAGTTGAATGAGCAGGAACGGACTTAGCAGAGTATAGAACTCTGAACTGCTCTGTGAGTAGACAGAGAAGCTAACAAGAACATGACAGCTTGGCCTGTAGAACCCAGAAAGGCCAAAGACCTGGGAGCACCACTGGAGGCAAAGAACAGAAAACAGGTTGGTTGAATCTTTATCAGCTCGACCCCCTGTACCTCTGGGTCAAGAAGAGCTGCTAAGTTTCTGCTCTTTCCTTTCTAATGTTTACAGTGATTCACTTTACGTTTTCTATATGGCTGTGTCTCCACACACAGACTGAATTGGGGAAAACCTGGATTCAAAAGTGCTTATTTTGGAATTAGTTTAATTTAGCAAACATCTGCGTGTCTACTGTGCTGAGCTGATACAAAATGACTAATCCCCGAATTCCTTCCCTCTGAGTCTCAGAATCTAACTGGGGAGATAGCCCAGCTAATTATAAAGATGGCAGAACGTGCTAAGGGCTGAGAGAAAGGCGTGAACTATAGGATCACAGAGGGAGGAGCCCATAGTCAAGCCTGGGGGAGGCACAAGCTTCCGAGAGAAGGGGCGTTGGACTGGATCATGAAGTGTGTGACTGGGGAGGGACAGGCTTCCGAGGAGCAAAGGCCCAGAGGCTTCTAAAGGATGTTCCTGGGAACCCAGAGTTGTCAGATTGTGACTAACAAGTGGCATGAGGCACACTTTATGGGGAAAAAGTACATGTGAGGTTTACATTACAAAATAGATATCGACATTTATCACATAGGCTCTGGAGATGAGAAAAGGTTTGGTTTTAGCTTCTCTCTCCAACCATCCCGCTAATGGTCCCACACTGTCCGAATGTAAAGCTCCAGAGGAATGTAAGGAATTATGTGTATTGTTAGTGGGTTGTCATTGCTATTATCACTTAGTCAGGGGGCTTAACAGGATCTCCCAGGATGAGCAGACTGTCACAGATAACCTTCCCGGAAGTGTCATTCTTTGGATATCCAGGAACACAGGTGAGGGCGAGTTCCTGATGGAACCATCAGACATCACAAAAGCCCGTGGGAGATACCTTGGAGCAGTGGGTTTTAGTGAGAGGAACCCTCTGGGCAGTCGGATTGGCCATACCTCCAGACTGCTTCACCCCTGGCGTAGTGGAGAACAGTAATAAGAGGACAGCTCCAGCTGAAAATGGAGTTAATGATCAGCATGCCTATGTGATGACTCCCATGTCCTGTTGTGGTGGCCCCTGGAAATCAAGGACCAGGGCCTGCATAGCTTGGTTTCCCAGAGCCCATGTTGGTAACCTGTCATCCAGGAATAGTAGAAGTTAGTAATGATCTTACCTGTTCTACTAACTAATTAATTCAATAAATAACTATTGGATAGTTTCCATGTGCCAGGCATAGTTATGACTCATTCTGACCTCTTAAAAAGCACACCTGCCTCCAGGGGTCCTGTGGGTTGCAAGGATGAGCCCATTCATAAATTATCCTGCTACTAGTAAAAGGCCCTGGATCCAGGATAACACTGACTCAAGTCACCATATTGTGTTTGTCAGATTTTACGTTTTAAAAATGTATTTTTTGACTGTTAAGTTCTGGATTTTATTGGCTATTTGTAATGATTTATGTGCTACTTATTTACCTAACCATTGGAGTTATAAGAGTTGTTTCATGAGCATCATAACTGACTGGTCTGGATAACGTATCCATTTTAGAAGTTTCTAGTATTTGCTGCAAATCCAAAACATAACAAGTGCAAGGTTTATTTTGAAATCGCAGCAGTGAAATTGTATGGTCTTCAGTGTCCACGAGGGAACAGATTTCCCCCTGCATTCTGGACCACAATTTATTATTGTTTAAATCAATGCATGACTCTTTGCATACCAGCCTGTACTTTGGGTCATACAGACTTAACCTCAGAACAACATCACTTTGTTCAATGAAAAACAGGGCCCGTCCAGTCCTCTGGACCCTTTTCCCTGCTCCCAGGTCTTTGGCCTCTCATTCTATAAGAAAGAAGTTTATTTGACTGCATGATAACCTCAAGTATAATTCCTCATGGAAATAAACCTGACAGATGCCTTATCCACCCAGCCATATAGGGGAACTTAATGCCAGGTCACCTTTAACTTCTGTAGGGCAGGTAGACAGTACCCTAAAAAATAATGGCCTAGGAGAGTGGACACGAATTCTTAACAAAACTGTATTAATGTAAAAATTCTCATTGCCCATCTGGTGTGGCTTAGTGGTTGAGTGTCAACCCATGAACCAGGAGGTCACGGTTCGATTCCTGGTCAGGGCACATGCCTGGGTTGCGGGCTCGATCCCTAGTAAGGGGTGTATAGGAGGCAACTGATCAATGATTCTCTCTCATCATTGATGTTTCTCTCTCTCCCCCTCTTCCTTCCTCTCTGAGATCAATATAGATATATTTTTAAAAATTCTCATTGTGTTCAAAGTCTTTTTATGTACACTCTCAGTTTTATCCTTTCAATAGTTCCAACTCTTTCATGATGTTATGCTACTAAACACATTTTCTTGGATTATGGAAACTACTTCAGTGTTAATAACCCTAAAAGCAAGGCAATTAGTTGTAGATGTGTGGGCTTGGAAAGTTTCTGGCATGTCTGTACTTTTAAGAAGACATTTGGCCGAAACCGGTTTGGCTCAGTGGATAGAGCGTCGGTCTGCAGACTGAAAGGTCCCAGGTTCGATTCCGGTCAAGGGCATGTACATTGGTTGCGGGCACATCCCTGGTAGGGGGTGTGCAGGAGGCAGCTGGTCGATGTTTCTCTCTCATCGATGTTTCTAGCTCTCTGTCCCTCTTTCTCTCCCTTCCTCTCTGTAAAAAAATCAATAAAATATATTTTAAAAAAAAAGAAGACATTTGTCCAATAGTCCCATATTTTTGGTATTGTCTTAGAGATGGAGGTGCTGCTCCTTAAGGGGACACTATGTGAATTTGAGTCCATCCTAGTATCATGTTTTGTAATCTTGTAACATTAAGGTGTCTAAGATACCTGGGTATGAGGGAAAAACACTTCAGTGTGTTTCTCCTTTACTGTCATTCAACTATACTCACAACAATTCTGACACCAGATGTGTGGGTTTTCCTCCACACCAAGCAGTTGCTGGGTGTCCTATAATTGAATTCAGTTTTGACATTAACTGGAGTTAGTGCAGGCCCCACAGGTTAAGGGCTCAGGCTCACGAGACGTCCCCCTCCACTTCAGACACCAATTGCAAGTAATAGGGCTCCAGGTTACCCACATCTTCTATCTGATGACCACAAATTCCAGGTTCCCATGTTCCCCTCTTTGGAGTCTGTCATTTGCTAGAACAGCTCGCAGAACTCAGGGAAACATTTACTTATGTCTATAATCTAATAAAGGGTACAGATGAATAGCCAGGTGAAGTGGTACATGAGGGTCTGGAAGGGTCCTGAGCCAGGAGCTTCAGTCCCTGCGGCATGGGGGTGCACCACCCTCCTAATCTGTGGATGTGTTCACCAACCCAGAAGTTCTCTGAACCGTGTACTTTTGGGAATTTTTTGAAGGACGCATCACATAGGCATGTTGATCATTAACTCCATTTTCAGCCCCTCTTGCCTCTCTGGAGAATAGGGGTTAGGGGTGGGAGGACTTAAAACTCCAGGCTTCTAATTATAGCTTGGTCTGTCTGGTAACCAGCCCCCATCTAGGAGCCCACCAAGAGTTACCTCATTAAAACAAACGACACTACTATCACCCAGGAAATTCCAAGGGATTTAGGAACTCTGTGTCAGGAACCAGGGTCAAAACCAAATATTAGAACAAAAGATGTTCCTAGTGCTCTTATCGCTTAGGAAATTACAAGGGTTTTGGGAGGTCTGTTCCAGGAACTGGGGCAGAGAACGGTGTATACGTTTTCCATTTCACATGGGAGAGATGATTTTATTACTTAAACTATTTAAACTTTGTAGCTTGGGAGCTCCAGGGCTCTATATGTCTACTGTTTTGGAACTAGTAATCTTTGAGGCTGAGAAGCTAAGTATAGGAATACTGCTTTATAAAACAGCAGTAAAGGCAAAGCTTGCTCCCTGTCCCTCTACTTCTGGTGTGGATTAGCAGTCCTCCAAGATAATTGGTCTCTCTGGTCACTGTTTGTTACTCTCCCTATCATTCAGGACTTGGGTGTAGTGAGCTCTAAGTGTTCTGTTTGTCCAAATACATTCTTTTTGTCTGAAAATAACACTCCCTGCCCCTACTAAATTTTTTGAGAACTTTTCCTTCCCTTACTCTCACCATGGGGTTCCAGTGAAAGCTGCCATCATCTTTTATGTGCATGTACTATGTATGGCCCTGATGGCCACAGTTGATTAGCCCAGAGTTGATATTCATTGAGTCTGGGCCAATCAGAGTCCTTCTCTGGGAATTTTTAAAATTGGAAAGAAGAGAGTCAGTCTCTTTCTGGAGGTTCCAGTGGTGGGTTTTCAAGCTCAGGAGAGCTCTTGAGCCTTTGCTTCCTGCCAGGTAGAGGGGACTGGTGTGCAGTGAGAAATGGGGCTGCTATATAGAGAGAAGCAGAAATGAGAGATGGAACTAGGATTTGTGTTCCTGGTTCCAAGTGCTCCTGAGCAAAGCTGGATTCTTGCCTTTCTCTTCATTTGGTCCTTCAACTCTTCCTTAGATTTTGTGAATGAATAAATCCCTCCTTTAATTCTGCTAGTTCAGATTGGATTTCTGTCACTTGGAACCAGAAGAGTTCTGTTTGATACCTCCCACCCCCAAACCACTCCGTCCGGCATTTGAAAGATACCTATCTTGCAACTCATTTTTTTCTGTGCCCAAAATATCAACTATCTGATTTTATTAAATAACCACTGACTTGTGGTTTAGAGGAAACACAGGTAAGCTCCCACAAGATTCTGGAAAAACTTCCCTGCTATGTTATCTTGTAGATTATTGACACTATGGTGGGATTTTTCAGGCTTGACAGTGGGTTGTTAAGAGACCTGGTAAGCCCTAGCAGGTGTGGTTCAGTTGGTTGGGCATTGTCCCGTGCACTAAAAGGTTGCTGGTTCGATTCCCAGTAGATGTTGCACTCTCACATCGATGTTTCTCTTTCTCTCTCTCTCTCCCTCTCCTTTCCTTTCTCTCTAAAAATAAATAAAAATATTTTTTTTTTTTTTAAAAAAAGAGACCTGGTGATATGCTTCAAATCACACCAAGTCAGCTTAATGGTGATCTGCCATTGCACTAATACCTCCTGCTCTTGGTGGACTTGGCATACTTTGCTACCGAAAGTATTGAAGAAATGGGAACCTGAAAGAGTGAGCTTGATTTAGTGTTGCTAAACTGTGTAGTTTATACCAGTACAATTTCTTGATAATATCTGGATCAGACTTTAAGGAATTCTATCTGTTCTACCTGATGACTCCCCCCCCCCCCCCCCCCGCCAATATTGCTTACCTCTTTCTCTACCTGAATGTGGTAATTTTTCACATTTATCTAACTTTCTGGGAGTAAAAACATTAAAACCTCAAATGAGATAAAGTCTTAGAAGGAGTGAATCGGATAGAGAAGAGAGAAAATGTAGAACTTGAAATTTGAGACAGAATAGAGAAGGAACATAACAAAGGAGATGGAAAAATGAGTTAAGGAGTGATAAGTATCATGAAGCAGGAAAAAGGTTAGAAAAAAGAGATCAGTGTAACCAAAATAAATAAGCAGCTTGAATCCTCTTCATGTCTTTTGAAAGAAATGGAAAGCTTCTCGTGCTTCCAGAAGAGAAAAAAGTCAAAAGTAATAGCAAATTTCAACCCACCGTTTCCTGTCCATCTGGAGTGAGTTGTTAGCTGAGGAATGCACGCCAGCAGTATTAGCCTTGTAGAATTTCACACTCACTCGCAGGGCAGGTTGGTCCTGATTTAGCTCTGGGCATGATCTTCTGAGCCAAAGTGAGTTCTGTTCAATTTGGCACTGGATCCAGTTTCACCTGGATCCTTTGGTCTGAAAAGTTGCTGCTGGGAACAGCCTGATACCCCCAAAGGGCCTTTCCCTGTTCTCTCCTGCTGGGAATGACTTGAAAACAGGGACTCAGGCAGCACCCTGGCAAGCTTCCTCCTTGACTTAGAACTCCGGGGGCACATCTGCCCATCTCCCTGGAAACAGCTCCTAGGTTAGGTTTGCAGTGAGTGTGCAAAGTGCTATCTATGGAAGGTGATATATCTGTCTGTCTTGTAGTCTCATTTTGCTCCTTTGTTTTCCATCTAGTGTTGGTTAGATGAGCGATTTTCTTACTTTTTCATTAACTAATGCCTCCACTGGCTTGTAAAGCACAAAGAATCAGCTGATTCATCTAGAAAACAGCTTCATGCTCCCTACACACTGGATTCAGCATAAATACAGTTTAATCCTATCACCTCCCAGACAAAGTCAGCCTTTCAGTTCTTGCTTTAAGGGTGAGCAAGAACAATACGAGTGTGTTTCAGTGGTTTCAGAATACTTAGGAGCAAGAATGTTACAAGTCACGGAATATACAAAACCTTTGCCAACCAATATGTTTGATAGATGATAAATGTGTTTGCAGAATAAATCCACGCTTGGGCAGAGACCCATTATCAACAGCTGCAAAGCTTAAAGAGGATATCCTGCAGGGATATCTTTCACAAACACAAAAACACATGAATGCCAGGGTTGTTTCAGATGGACTCTGTCACCACTAAAAAACCACTTTTCAGAGATAAAATGTCACCATGAGAATTTCATTGCTTCAAGAATGACCTGAGCTCTGTTATTTATGGGCGCCCATGGACTATGAGGCCTTTTCCTCGATGCTCCACTTTATTGAGCTGGAAATCAAGTGGAGCCGAGATGGTGGAGAGGATTTGTTTGTTTTGTGTTGTGACAGAGCAGCATGAGGATCCCAACTGCTAAAACAGCTGTGTCATAAATAACCCACGCAGAGCAGATGCAGTGTGGGTGGGTGGGTGGGGTGGGGGCTGCAGGATGCCTCTGTGAATGGAATGGTTAGTCACATAAAACCCTCTATAAATATTGAAAGGTAACTAAAATCACCCATATGTATTTTTTTTTTAAGCAGAGTTGGAAAGTTGGATCCAAGGCTTAATGTTAATGGAGTGGCCAGTCTTCATGGGGTCAGTATTTCTGTGAATCTGCATTTCATTTTATACAGTCCTCCAGGCCACAGACCTGAGCAGGAGTTCTTTCTCCTGCATCTTCCACATCCAGTCATCAGGCCCATAATTTCTACCACCTAATCTTTATTGAGTCTAGCTTCCCCTCTTTGTCTTTTTTCAGTTTTATTGAGATAGTATTGACATAGGACATTGTGTTCGTTTAAGGTGTACAACAACATGATTTGATATCTCTATTGTAAAATGATCACTACCATAAGTTTAGTTAACACAGTTACACATTTTTTTCCTTGTGATGAGAACTTTTCAGATCTACTCTGGCAGCAACTTTCAAATGTACAATATAGTATTGTTAACTACAGTCACCATGATGTATATTAGATCTCCAAAACTTATTTATCTGATAACTGGAACTTTGTACCTTTTGACCACATTTACCCATTTATCTAACTTCCTACACCCTTACAACCACTGATCTGTTCTCTGTTTCTAGGAATTTGTTTTTTCTAGATTTTATATAAAAGTAAGTTCTACAATATTTGTCTTTTTCTGTCTCTATTATTTCACTTAGCATAATGCCATTCATGTTGGTGCAAATGGCAGAATTTCCTTTTTTATTAGCCTTACCTCTTAATCTCCAGGGCCAATGACTTTGGTTCAGGTTATGTAAAATATATTTTACTGATATTCCACTCCATTCTCATAGCTCTTGTCTCACTCATCCAACACTCCATTACTGCCCAAGAGATCAAATCCTGGTGAAATGTATTTATCTCAGTGCTCCCCAACTCTTCACGAAAGATAGAAATCTAAACTCTGGAGTATGGCATATAAAGCCCAACATGATTAGCTACTTTATAGCCTCAATTATCACAACCTCCCTCAGGCACATTCATATAGAGCTTCTTTCATTTTCCTGGAAGAGATCAGCCTTTTTGCTTTTCCACTATATGTATGCATGGTATTCTCCTAGATTTGGATGGTCTGTCTACTCTCATCCCAGTCTTCTTTGGCCTAGTAAACTCCTACTCATCCTTTACAACTTAGTCTCAAAGTTTTTTCCAGTCTCTTCTGTTTAGCATTTCTTGATCATCCATGAAGAATTGGGGCAGCATAATGAATGCTTATTGACTTTGCCATTCAGCACTTGCACACCCTTCCTGAGGACACAATTTTACTTAAAGGCACCCCTTTCCCATTCTCAATTCATGTGCTTCATGTGAGGCTGACTTCATCCCTGGACCTGAGGGAGTGGAGCATGTGACTTAGGTGGACCCAATCTGAGCAGTTCGTTCCCTTGGCCACAGCCATTGTTTAGTCATGAGCATGTGGTCAAAAGTGGACCAAAGTCAAACAAAATTCATTTATGGCACTGCTGTTTGATCTACTGGAGAAGCAGTTTTTCTTTTTGTTGAACTAAGAGTTGAGAAGATATTAGCCTTAAGTTACTAGAATCCTGTAGAATTAAATACTGGAGCTTATCTAGAGGAAGGAGAGCTGGAAGGAGGAGCCCAGAAACACTGTTTGTGACTGAAGATCCAACATGGATTCTTCAGTTTGTGAGTCCATAAAAAACCCCTTTTCTTCTGCTTAAGCCAGTTGGGGTTAGGTTGCTTTTTTTTTAATTTTATTACTTGCAACCCAAAGAATCTCAACTAATACCTCAATTATTTCCCTCTGCTCCTCAGCACCTTCTATATCCCTATATTTTGCCCTTGCCTTACTGTGAAGAGTTGACTAAAACCCAGTGTCTAGGTGAAGATGACACATCTAGGACTTTTCCGTCTAAGGGAGGCATGGAAGTCAATGCTAATGATTCTTCTCTCAATGCTAATGATTGAGCATATTGTACAGTATATCTGCCATGGAATTGTATACCTGGAGGAAGAATGGATAAAAAGCATAGAAAGCAAAAATGAAAGGAAGTAGGCCAAGGAGGGAGATGGTTTCTATACTTAATGGGGGAAGATGGAATTACCTCTGGTTCTTTGCCTCTAATTCAGTTACAGAATAAAGGGAGGATTGAGTTGGGAGGGAAGGAGAATAAAGGTTTCTACTCCAGCCATTCACAAAAGTGAGAACTAGGGAATATATTGTTCTTCTGTTTATATTTGCAAAGAATATGGAGACAGGAGTCAGATGAACTTAGATTTGACCTGCCTTAGTCATGGTTCCCATGGAAATTCATCATAAGCACAGGCGTTTTCACAGCTCTCACCAGGAGAGCCCTTGGCTGAGGCAATATGATTTCCTAAGGTGGCAATCTAGATACTAGGAGTTGATTAAATAGGTCATTTTAAGAACAACAGCTTAGTCTTCATGATGATGCTCAAGAGGGCTCTCATGGTCCTCTTCCAATATTTGATTTGCTCCAGATGCCCTCAGGAGTTCTGTTTGATAGTCTTAAACTCCTCAGCCTAAGCCCAGGATTTTTTAATTTGGGAATTATGAGTTTGGATGTATCCCCATAGATCATATGGTAGATGCTGGAATAATAGCACATGAAGAGGAGGTATGTTATTTCAAAATTCCCTTGGATTAAAGAAGAGGCCAAAGATTGTTAGATGTCATTGCTAAAATATCCAATTAATGTTCCTTATTTTGGAAGGAAGAGGTACCATAGCTAATAACAAATATCCCCCTATCATTTATTAAGTTTAATTTATTCTTGCTTCAAATCAAGTAGAGCATGTCAACTTTTTAGTCATAATTTTTAGAGGAAGGAATTGAGGCTGTTGAAGTGTAGTGTCTTTCCTTAATGCCCAATGAATCCCTAGACTCAGACCTTCAGACCTCACTGTTTTTCACAGCTCCCCACCCCTTCTCTATTTTAAATACCCTGTTTAAGATTTGGTTGAGTGTCCTCCCCTAAACCATTTTGTAGCAGATGGAAGAAAGGGCAGTGAGAATGATGTGGAGATATATGAGTATGTTTTCTGAAAAACTAATTTAACTGAAGGAATTTTCTGTTCTGTATTTTATTAATGCGATTACCACAAATACCCATCTGGATCAATGAATAGTTATGTTGCAAAGACAAAATAGTATACCTTCAGAAATACCAGCTGTTTATAAATTTTACCCAGAAAATTCTAAAAATGGTAAGTTGAATATTTTATATTCTTTTCTTTGCATACATATATTATTTGTCTCCTTTTTAGTCTCTTCCTCGTGGGTGATAGAATTATTTTGCTTGGCAAATTATGGAATAATTGCTTGACAAGGTCACAAATGGAAAAGTTAAAATGGATTAGTTTCTAGGGTTACAATTTTGCTACAAGTAACAGTGGAGTTGAGCCTGATATATTTAAGAATTAGTAATGACCAAATGTGTCCCATCTGCTGAATGGTTGCTAAAAACAGATTAATATAGGATGCCCCCAAAAATGTATATGCACACTTTGAATAATTACAAAGGCAGTGTTTATTAAAGTACATTTCATTTTCAAAATTGAGCTATGAGCTGTTCAAGTTTGTATACATTTTTTGGGGACACCCTGTATTGGGAGAGGGATTCCCTTTATAACTTTTCCTCTTTTCTCTCCTCTTTTCTTGTCCCCTCTCCTTTTCTCTCCATTTCTTTGTTTTCTTTTCAATAGTGCTACAAATATTAAGTACATGTATCTGGATATTTGGCTGGAGTAACATCTTGTCCTTACTCTTATTTGGGGACTCCTCTGTGACTCAGGCAGTTAGGTTGCCTCATGTCTTTCAAGTTGCCCAATTTAACTTTGGTTAAGCTGCGGTTACCCCAGTCCTATAAGAGAAGCATCTAGATTTCTACATTTTATATTTTTAATGGCTGTGGAATCAAGTATATTGGGTGGGGTGAGGAGTATTTTTTGGCTGGAGAACAGAATGGTGGTGGAGGAGATATGAAATATTTCACTGATAGCAATGTTAAGATGGAGTTAGGCCCAACTGGCATGGCTCAGTGGTTGAGCATGGACCTATGAACCAGGAGGTCATAGTTCAATGACCAGTCAGGGCACATGCCTGGGTTGTGGACTAGATCCCCAATGTGGGGCTTGCAGGAGGCAACCGATCAATGATTCTTTCTCATCATTGATGTTTCTATCTCTCTCTCTCCCTCTCTCTTCCTCTCTGAAATCAATAAAAATATATTTTAAAAAAAGATGGAATTAGAACTTTACATTTTCAGTCAATCAACATTCCCCCCCCCCACCTAAGTTTTAATAACTCAAGAAAATAGTGTGTAACAACAAGAAGCTCACATTATCACTCTCTTCTGTTGGTCTTATGTTTTCCTGGACAAGAATTTGAACAAAATGTATGTACCATTGACCTTCCTCCATGGGTGTCTGAAGGAAAACAAAGGAATCATAAAAGAGTTTTTCTATTCTTGCATGGAAAGTGCTATAATACTACAAAGTGCTGCTCTATTTTGTAGTGGGAACCATGCAGTAATTGAGCTTTCTGATGAGGTTTTTTGGAATTTTTAATGCATGTAGGTTTGAGGATGCAGATGGGATATAAGTTATTAAACATCAAGACCATGGCAATAAAGATGCCACTGTTCTTTTGACAATGTGCAGAACTTTGTATTTTTGTGTGTTGGTGTCTGTGTGGGCCTTCATTTCAAAAGATAAATATACTTTTAAAGCTTTGACAAATGAAGTGTTTTTGACTGTGACTCAAAGCAAAAAAAAAAAAAAAAATCAGGAAAAAACCCACGCAAAAAATCGATGACATGAAATGAGTTATGTGCCAGTGATTGAGTGGACTCCACAAACATATTGAAGGTAAAGCCCTCTTAAGATGTTTTCCTATGAAAAAGTTTTTCCATATGATATATTCAGAGTTTTGTGTATATATTTTTTGCTTTACTCCTATAAATTTTCTCTTGTAAGATATTTTTGTTAACTGCTGTTTCTTGGAGTAATGTTTAAAAAAGCATTTATTATATTGGTATGGGACTTAAATATTTTGAAATTTTCTTGTCTTTTTTTCTTCATAAAAGCCAAGAAAACCCTAAAGATCAAAGGACCCTCTTTTTCAGATGATCCAGGAGTAGGATTTGCGATTTTATTTTATGAGAAGTACAGTCAGAGAATGTAAAAAGTAAAACAACAAAACTCCCAGCTGGAGTGAGAAATATCAAACCCTCACAAACATTTTTGTCTGTGGCCAATTGGTGACTTTCCAACAGGGTCTGTCTTTTGAAATCTGGTTTCCTCTCTTCAAAATTAAACCCTAGTTGTGTCTTATAAAGGAAGAGCTTCACTGTTCTGTCCATCATGACTCTCTATAAACTTTCTTTCAAGAAAGAAATGGAGAGTGTTCTTGGAATGGCCAGCAAGATGATTTCATAGTTGAATTCACATTCTCTGCATTTTCCCTGGTAATATTTCCTTAGCCTAAAATAAGTTCTATATGAAACCTCAAAAGCATCAGAAATCTTTCCTGAGACCAAGAAGTGTCAACTGTTCATAGTAGCACAGGGTAATATTCATAAGTGTTTACAAATGACCTTTAAGTTTCATATTATTAATCATAACTGATGATCTGCTTAGTTTCATCAGACTTTGGCCTAGTGAAATGTTTGAGGATATTCTGCTATACAGCTGAAGACAAAAAGTAACTGTTCTATCTGTATGTAGCATGTAAATTCTCTGTACCTGCCCAAGTGCAAGGAGCTATAGGGAATAGAGCAGACGGCACAGCCCTTGTCTACGAGAAATCGGAGTCTGGCAGGAGAGTCAGGCGCAAAAAGATACAAGCATGTTTGGAGGCAGAGGTCTCAGCTAATGGGGCGAGAAAGGAAGGCAAGAAACAATTCTCAGGTGTCGAAAGACATATAACTGTAAAATATTAGAGTCTTACTTTCAATGTAACACTCTTTGAATTTGCTTTTAAAAATTAACAGTCACCACATTTTGCTTTTCAAATGGCTGCAGCTTCCTTTTGGCATTGTCATGAGTTGATCCCCTTATATCTAATATCTGTCTCTTAAAGACCCAGGAGCTTAGATAATGAGTGTTTGCAAGTATCACCCATAATTACTACCCTCCTCATTTGATAGATCTGCGCTGCTGTAGGGCAGGTGAGGGGTTAGTGGAGACCACCATTATCAGAAATAATTAGCCATTTAGCCAGAGGGGAAGGCTTAGTGGCCTAACTATGGGCTTTATTCATCCAGGTGGGATCAGGGGCTCTATTCTCTAGGGAACCTCTTCAGCCTCACGATCTCAGAACCAGCAAGTGAGCTATTTGTGTCTTTTGGCTAAGAGTTTTTCCTGCTGTCAGAAAAATCTTTGAAAAGTCACCAGAGGACCAGCTAAGAGAAGCATGCCTGACTGTGGAGGCACAAGAGCAGTTAGTTGCCTCCTTCATTGAGGTACTTAATGGTGTCCTCCTGCAGTGCTTGGCTTCCTGGTTTAATTGCTCCAACTGAGATGCTCAGGCGCCTGAATGACTACACAGTCATTCCGGCAAGAACAGCAGAACAGGAATGACCATGGGAGGCCTGTGGGACACCTAAAGGGAGAGACATGCCGCCTGTATTAGACTGCCAAGGATAGAGACAATGAAGAGTGAGGTCATCATGGGACCCCAAATTGAAAAACATAAGGGAAGACATACTGAAACATAGTCGTTCTGCCGAAACCGGTTTGGCTCAGTGGATAGAGCATCGGCCTGCGGACTGAAAGGTCCCAGGTTCGATTCCGGTCAAGGGCATGTACCTTGGTTGCGGGCACGTCCCCGGTTGGGGGTGTGCAGGAGGCAGCTGATCGATGTTTCTCTCTCATCGATGTTTCTAGCTCTCTATCCCTCTCTCTTCCTCTCTGTAAAAAAATCAATAAAATAAATTAAAAAAGAAAGAAAGAAACATAGTCGTTCATTTAGCATAAAGCCTTTTCTCACATAGACCTTTCTAGGTGGGATGCTCCAGGGTGAGTCACAGGTACTTAACTTATTCAATGACCACTCATGATTTTTTCTAAGCAACATTTTCTAAGAAATAAAATATGTACAGCATATGTAATTTTAAACTTTCTCACAGACACACTAAAAAAGTAAAAGAAACAGGTACAATTCATTTTAGTAATGTATTTAACCCAATATATAAAAAATATTATTTCAGCATGCAATTAATATAAAAACTATTAATGAGATATTTTACATGATTTCTTCAAAATTTGATGTGAATTTTACACTTACAACACATCTCAATTTGGTCTAGCTACTTTTAGAATGCTCTGTAGCATTCCCACCAGCTCAACTCTAGATGGACTGCTCCAGGGTAACAATAGGAATGTATGAATTTATCTCTGGTTGGAGATTCTGGTAAGTGAGATAGGGAAGCCTGGCTTTCTATCATCGGGCAGCCACATAGGCCCTTTACACTGAGTGGGAGAAGACCAAGTCAAATGCATCTTCTTTTCTGCCCTGGGCTGAGATTCAACCCAGATGGACTGGTCTGTCGACCAGGGTCTTTATGCCCCAGTGCCACTGGCTGAGGGATGGCACGTTGTTGGGATCCCTTGAGGCGTGAAAATGATGAGGGGATTTGGAATAAAGGGTGTTTGTAGTAGAATGGTTGCTGGCTTGCTGTCCTTGTTTATCCCCCACACCCATATACTCAAAGTGAGTATTTTGAACTAGTCTTAAAAGCAGTTGGAGAAAGAGGTGCCTCACCAGGCACGCGTTCACCACACAGATTCACCATTGCTCTTGCTCAGAAAACCCAGATAATGACAAATGATAAAGTTGGGTTTTGTACTGTTTTTGAGTAAGAATGTGTGTTGTAGCAAAAAAGTATTCCCCACTTACAGGTGACTTTTCGGTTTTGTTTTCCAGTTATAAAGTGATTTTATAGAAAACTGGGAAATTCCGAAAAGTATAAGGAAAAAATGACAAAATAACTAATTATCTCACCATCCAGCGACATATCAGTATAATGTTAACAGTCATTATTTTCTTCAGTTTTTCCCTCTGTAAGTGTAACGGTATTTGAGTTGGTATTATAAATACACTTAAGTTCCTTTTCATTGGCATAGCATAAACATTTACCATGTTTTAAATCATTCTTTATAAACTATACATTTATAATGTATGACAATGTAGTCATTCTTTCCCTTATTGTTGGGCTTTGAAGTTTTTTCTAATGTTTCCTAAATGACATACAGAAAACTTTTAATTGACTTCATTGAAACCTTAACTAGCTTGGTTTAAAAATCATGATTTGGCATTTAATAGTAAAATAATAAGCTGTAAGGAGAAGATAAAGTAAAACCCCTTTTATTTGATAACCCTTGCCTGTATCTAGGAACTTTCCACTGAAGTTGAGCTGTATTATGTCTTAAAAGGAGCAACTACCAATTTTATGCAAATCAGTGAGAACTTTTTTTTTCTGGTCATGGGCTTTTTGAGTTATTAGACAAAACAATGGTAGACAGTATATGTCAAAAGAAAATCACTCCAAATCATGACATGTTCTGCCTCATAGCCAGGAGTATCCAGTTAGTGGTACTTATTCATACTGAGGCATTTGGTTTTTAAATGCACTTTTTCTGGAAAAATCTATATATATATATATATATAAAAGCCTAAATGACCGTTCCGGCCGAATGACTGGAACAACTGGAATTGACCAGTCGCTATGATGTGGACTGACCACCAGGAGGCACATGCTCAATGCAGGAGCTACCCCCTGGTGGTCAGTGTGCTCCCACACCCAACCTTCCTCTGCTCCTCCCCCTGGCTGGCCAACCTCCCGCGGCCCCTCTCACGGGCTGACTGACCCCCCCCCCCCACCAGCGGGCCAACCTCCTGGGATCCCTCTCCTTGGCCGCCCTCCCTCCCCCCATAGGCCTCGATTGCTGGCCAGGCCGAGGGACTCCACCCATGCATGAATTTGTGCACTGGGCCTCTAGTCCTACCTAATAAAATAGTAATATGCAAATTGACCGTACCTTTGCTACACCCAAGCCATGCCCACCAGCCACACCCACCAGCCAAGCCACGCCCACCATCCAATCATAGCGAGTATGCAAATAAACCCGACCAAGATGGCGGTTAATTTGCATACATAGGCCCCCTGAGCTGACCCCCTGCGACGGTTGCAGGGAGCTGGGGTCCGCTCTGGCACCAGACCGAAAGCCTCCGCCGGAGGCTTTTGGCCTGGAGCCGGATCGGACACCCAGCTCCCCGCTTTCGATGGATGGTGGGCGTGGCGGACACCCAGCTCCTCGCTCTGATTGGATGGTGGGCGTGGCGAGCGGACCCCCTGCCATCGAAAGCGGGGCCAGCTCCCCTGCCATTGAAAGCGGGGAGCTGGGTGTCTGCTCCGGCACCAGGCCAAAAGCCCCCGCCAGAGGCTTTGGCCGGGTGCACAGGTGGACCCCCTGCCATCGATTGCAGGGAGCTGGGGGTTTCTTCGGCCTGGTATACCAGTGGACCCCCTGCGATTGATCACCTGGGCAGGGAGCTTGGGGTCTGCTTTCGGCCTGGGCAGGAGCGGATCCCCTGCGATTGATTGTAGGGAGCTGGGGGTCCGCTCCTGCCCAAGAGGCTTTCAGTCTGGGCAGGCCTGGGCAGGGGCTGAGCCAGTGATCAAGAGGGAGCTGGAGAGGCCTGCCCAGGCCTAAAGCTTCGGCCAGAGGCTTAAGGCCTGGGCAGGGCCCAGTCCTCCATTGGTGTGAACTATAGAGGAAACACCTTTTCTGAATGCACATTGGCTAAGCTTCCTGTATGCCACTGGTAATATTCTTAGTAACTTGGGTAATAAGAATCCAAAAAGGTGATCTAGGGTTTTTCCACCACACTTCTGGAGAAAAAAATGAAGGTCTGCTGCTGGAAGGCTAAGAAATGTCATATCCTGCCCTAGCCGGTTTGACTCAGTGGATAATGCCTCAGCCTGCAGACAGCAGGGTCTGGGTTTGATTCTGATCAAAGGCATGTACCTAGGTTGCAGGCTCCTCCCTGGCCGGGGCCCAGATCAGGGCTCATGCAGGAGGCAACCAATCAAAGTGTTTCTCTCTGTCTTTCCCTTTCTCTTCCACATTCTCTAAAAGTCAATGGAAACATACCCTCAGGTGAGGATAAAAAATAAAGAAAGAAATCCATATCCTATGAAAGACACATCTTGAAAATGCCTAAAGAAAGTTGTCATTTTTTCTTGGTGAAGGGACTGGAGTCCGTGTTGATGAAAACACCTTGGTGGCTGCGGTGACTGACAGTGGCTGCAGCAGTGAGGTGATGGGGCTGGTGCCTTCCCCTGACCAGCCCGGTTGCCTCCCACAAAGGGAGGCCAGACTGTGGCTTAGGTACGCTCCCTGTGGGGCGCGGGCCTAAGCCATCAGTAGGACATCCCCTGAGGGCTCCCAGTATGTGAGAGGGGGCAGGTTGGGCTGAGGGACCCCCGACCCCCAGTGCATGAATTTTGTGCACCGGGCCCCTAGTACCTTTATAAAAAGTGCTGATAACATTGACTAAATGGCAAGAGAGCTGTATTTATTTTTTAGCTTTTTTAAAATGAAAAATTGCAAATGGATACAAAGTAAGAATAATAATATAATGACACGCATGTACCCATCATTCAGCTTCAGCAATTATTAAGATTCTGCCATTCTTGCTTCAACTATACTTTTTAAAAAAATTCCTACCTGAGGATATGACTAGAGAGAGGGAGGGGGAGAGAGAGAGACATTGATATGAGAGAGGAACATCGATTGGTTGTCTCCCATACTCGCCCTGACCAAGGATTGAACCCACAACCTAGGTATTGTGCCCTGACTGGAAATCAAACCCACAACCTTTTGGAGCATGGGACAATGCTCCAAACAGTTGAGCAACCTGGCCAGGGTGCTTCATCTATACTTTTACCCACTACCCATACCTTCCACTCAAAATACTCCTGTTACATCCCTATCATCACAATTTAGAACATTTCTACCTCCCCAGAAAATTCCCTTATGTCCTTTCCCATCCAATCTTGCATCGGCCTCTCCCAAGGAGCAACCACCATTCTGATCATTTTTACCTTGGATTTGCTTTGCCTATTTTAGAGCTTCATGTAAATGGAATCATATAGTATGTGCTCTTTGTGTTAGTTTCTGTCTGTGAGATTCATTAATGGTTTGTTTATTTTTATTGCTGAATAGTATTCTACTATAGAAATGTATCACAATTTGTTTATTTATTCTCCTGCTAACCAATATTTGGATTATTTCCATTTCTGGGCTATGAGCATTCTTGTGTAAGTCTTCGTGTGGGCACATGTTTTCAATTATTTTGGGTAAATAAATATGTAGGAGTAGAATTGCTGGGTCAAAGGGTAGGTATATTTTAACTAAAAAAACCCTTGTCAACTCTTTTTCCATTCCTGCCAGCCATATATGACACTTCCGGTTGTTCCATATCCTTGCCAACATTTGCCATTGTCACTCTTTTTAATTTTAGCCATTCTGGTGGGTGTGTAATGGTATCTTGTAGTGGTTTTATTTTTTCATTTCTCTGATGACTAACAATATTAATAACAATTTTTTTTTTACCATAGGCTTATTGTCTATCTATGAGGTGTCTGTTCAAGAAGACTTTTTAAAAATATTTTTAGACCTGCTGGACTAAGTTTTTGTCCTAGGCACTGTTTCTTTGGCTGTACCAGGGCACAGGCTAGACGTATATTTCTCAAAGCAGCATGCATAGGAAAGCTGTGCAGGGTCACAGCTTGTGTGTATACTCGTTATAGATTTCTCTTTCATTTGGAGCCCCTCTCCCAACTCTGTGGTATCACTCACTTTCTAGTACTTGCCTTCTGTGATTTCTCCTTTGGCTGGGATTGTGAGTCCCTTTGCTTTTGCTCTGTCTGCTTCGGGCAAGGTTCACTGGGAAGAAACCATTGCCAAGATCCTTGGTGCTACATAGCTTTAACTCACAATGCATTAGTATCTCAAAAAGTCCGCTGAGAACTCAGGATCCCATTCTAATCCCAAGCCATGAGAACTAAAAATACCTCAAAGAACTCTATTTTGAAACATTGGAATTGAATCAAGATGTAACATATTTTGGGATTGTCAAGTGACACCAACATTATTCATAAAAACTTAAGAGCATTTGAAGAAAGGTTGTGATTTATAGTTAAATCACTGTGCTTACACTCCAAGCTAAATAATGTTCCTTATATTCCATGGTGAAGGGTAAGATTTTTTAAAAAAAATTCCCAGTTCATCATGGCCCAATACTTTTATAAATAAAAAAATGATGCAGCAATGTCAGCTTGCCAGGAAGATTTCTAGGCATGTCCTTTCAGTTTCTCCTCAAAGACAGTTAATAGTTAATAGACTGGAAACTGTCTGTGGGCCACTCTGAGCAGCCCTGATTCGCGGCACTGACTCTGGAGGCAGACGGCGTAAGTTTGAGTCCTGATTTCATCACCTGTTACCGGGGTGGCTGGAAGGAAGCTTTTTATCTCCATATTCTCACATGTAAAATGAAGATAATGTTGATATAAGAACACTTGCTGCACAGGATCTTGGTGAAGATTAAATGAATTATTATATGGAAAGCATTTAAAACAGTAAAGTGCTGTGTAGGGGTTAGCCATTATTATCACTATCATTTCCTAAGCTCTGTATCAGTCAGGACTCTCAGTTATAACTAGCAGAAACCCAGTTCAAATTAACCAGAAAGAAGCATATGTTGGTATTTGTAACCAGGTGTTCACATGCTGTTACCTAGATCCAATATCACTTCTTCCTTCTGTGTAGACTCTGCTCTCAGATGGGCTCTCTCTGTGGGTACCAAGGGGGCCACAAGCTGCTCCAAACTTACATCTTACTAGCTTAGCAACCCAGTGAAAAAAGAGTCCCCACCTTCTTACTCTCCCCAATTATAGGTTACTAGAGGCCTGGTGCACAGAATTCATGCACTGGGGGTGGGGGGTCCTTCAGTCTGGCCTGCACCCTCTCACAGACCAGGATCCCTCGGGGGATGTCTGCCTGATGGCTTAGACCTGATCCCCCCCAGGGTCGAGCACTTACCTGCCGCTGCACTCACCAGCCGTGAGCCCGGCTTCTGTCTGCGGGGGTCCGGGAAGGAGCGCCACTCAACCAGAAACTGGGCTCACTGCTTCTTAGCACTGGCCCCGCCCCTGTCCTCTGGTGGGAGGGGCTGATTGGGGGCTGGGCTGGCCAGGGGAGGGGCTGCGGGAGGTTGAGGTGCCATCGTGCCAGTCCTGCCTCTGTGGAGGCACTGGGACAGCACCGCCCCCTCTCCCACTACCGCTCTGGAAGGGGGAGCACTAGACCACCATGGCCAGGCACAGGCTCGCTGGCCCCGCCCCCCATCCACTGGTGGTTCTGGAAGGTCATTCAGGAGGGTTGTTCTGCCATCAGGCCTAATTAGCATATTAGCTCTTTATTATATAGGATTACTTTTATTGACCTGGCTTGTTTCATTTCACAAACTGACAAGAACTAAGACTTCAGGACAGATAACCCTCTGAAGAAAATGCAGTGCCGTTCCCAGAATAAGAGAGAATAGTTGTTTTCATCAAATAAGTAAGGAAGCAGGATAGAATCCACTAGCTCTGTGGGAGGAAAATGGTTTTGATCCATGGTGGAGCTTTTTGGAAAAGATGCCCCACAAGAGGAGAACATAATTTCTTCCTTGGGAGAAACTTCCAATCTATGAGGTAGAAGGGTGTACATAGCATGAGTTGGGTCCTCTAACATATGGTCTTCTTGACAACAGGATATAGTGTGTATTGGAAATTTTTAGTAAAAATGCCCTTATAAAATTAGTCAGCATGAACCAGAAGAGCCTAGCCGCCCACCAGTAAGAAATTTAAAGAGTCTTATTGTGGAAAAGCTGAGTCCAGTGGTCACATATGGGACACCTGCAATGTGAGGGAAAGGAAGACATTGGCATTTTGCTCAATCATATGAGAAGGTGGGTGGGTGCCTTTTCCATTGCATCATTTGTTGGGAAAGTCTGTGCTGAGGACTCTGTCAGGTCTTTGTATGATGTGATGGAGGAAATGATCAGAGGTGTGAATGTTCTTCTCATTTCTGCCCTTTACACTCGCCAAGTGATGAGAGGTGGGGGAGAAATTGATCGATGCGGGGTATGGAAACTTAGTTTATTTTTCTGCAGGCAGATGGCTAGGTGATGGAAACTTGTTGGAAAGATGGAACTTTTTCAGCTGCTTTCTTATATCAAGGGCTTTGAGGGATTAAGGGGCTCTTAGAGACCCAATTTATAAGATTCCAGAGACTCGCAAGATTATACTTCCTTACTGATGAGAGAAGACATGAACACATTCAACTTGAAATTATAGAGGGGAAAACCAAGACTTGTGGATAAGGTTAAGGATGTGTAGTTATGCACACTCATGTACCCTAGGTAAGTGGATATTACATTCATTTCCCATTGACGAATTGGTTTGAGCTCCCAGAATTACAAAACTTGAAGAACTACATGCCTATTTAATAGAGATAAAGCCCCATTTGTGGACCAATTTCACAAATTTTGATCCATGTGAATCCCACTTTAAATTTCTGCACCTGTCAATTGGAATATAAATCTCAGGGTGTATCTGGATTACCACACTGAAACTATTGAGTGATTTTCAAGCATGGTTTAAGGCTCCTTGCTACTCACAGTGGGGCCCATGGACCAGCATCAGAGGCTTAACGTAGAAGCTTATGAGAAATGTGGAACCTCAGCCTGTCCTCCCTTCCTGCAGAACTACTGGTTCAGAATCTGCACTTTAACAAGATCCCCGAGTGCTTCCATTGCACATTATAGCTTGAGAAAGATTGGCATATGCTTTTGTCACCTGAGATGATGATTAAATAGAACTGCTTTAGGAGTTGCCAAGTTTATACATTTTTGAAGAGTTAACAAGGAATATTTTACTAGTGTTATCAATAAAAATTCATATGACCCCGCCCCCTTCCCCCCATCCCTCTCCCTATATATATTCACTGTGATTGCTCTTTGGGAAAAAAATTGAGATGTGATGGCTACTATGGAAACTCTTTGATCATAACTACTTGGATACACGTCTTATCTTTGCTTCTAGATTCTAAGGTAGATACGTACATTTTATTACAAGTTATTGTACAAGTTATTATGAATAAATTGAGAAAGAAACCATTAAAGATATTTAAGTACAAACTCTGGGGATTCAAAACAGGGAGAAGAGATATCACTCCTGATTAATGTGGAAGAACAGGGAACTGAGTTTGATGTTGGAGAGGACATGTCAGATAGAGGAACCATGAGTAGAGACTCAGAAGAGGAAAAGCATGACGATATTTATGGAATAAGGAGCAGTCTAGTTTGGTGGTTGCATAATAAGGTATAAATAAAGTAGATGTGGGGTTTAAGACCTGGAAAGTAAATTGCTAGTAAGGGTATTGTTTGAAGATTATTTAACAATAGGATGAGGAGTGTGGACTTAACTTTTTGGGCAGTTAGGAACTAGAAGTTTTAGGAACTTGACCAAAGCTCTCTCTTTGGAAAATTTATTTGGTAAAAGGACTTTGGAAGGATGGGAGATGGGAAGAAATGGAGGAATGAAGATATTGAGATTATTGAGGCATTGGAAGTGAGAATAGAAAAGAGGGGACAGGTTAAAGGTCCACCAAGGATTTGAACTGTGATAGGGGTAGTAGGAATAAAATGAAGGGAGAGAGTGTGAGACATGTTGGGGAGATTGAATCTATTGGATTTGACAATCTCTTGGATTTTAAGGGCTAAGGGTGTGAGATGACACAAATTAACTGTGGATGAATGTGAAAATAGTGATATTGTAAAATCAGGGAAATACTTTGTTGGTTTGAGGACATATTGCTAGTAAGTAGCAATAAAACATTAAGTAGAAATGTTCAGTTGCCAGGTGGAAACGTGAGTTCCGAGCCAAGAAGTTGCCCAAAACATGATAACTGAAACCACAGCAGGGAGAACTCATCAAAGAAAGGAGTGTCTGGGGAAATAGAAGTGAGTCAATGATGAAAGTCAGAGGCCATACACATTCAAGGGTGAGAGGAAGAGAAAGAATCTTCAAGGAAGTGAAAGAAAGACTAGAAAGATTGGAACAGGACGAGGCACTGCTATGTTTTAAAAGCCACAGGGAGCTTTTCAAGATGAAGCAGGTGAGCAACAGTATTAAATGGTACAGCAAAATTGAGAAAGATCAGGCATGAGGTGAAGCAGTCAGAGAGAAAAGGTGATTAAGTGATCCAGTGACCAAGGAGGGAAACAACTTTAGGAGAGGAGTGGGGACTGAAGCCAGATCCCAGGGACGTAAAACAATGAGAGTACTTCAGCTGTAAAAGCAAGGAGTAAAGATGGCTCCCTGAAGAAACTGATGGTGAAGAAAAGGGGAAATAGAGGGAGGAGAAGGAAACAGGACTCCAGAATTAATACAAAAATTTTAATGGATTAATTCAGAGTTTATTAGAAAACTGGGAAGTTCCCCCCCAAAGTGGGGAGAAACTGATGTAATTATGGTTGGGGTAACTTATGGTACACGGTTTCAGGGGGGCTGGAGGGGAGGGAAAGGATGTGATAAAATACAGGCCGAGCACTGTTTCTCACGCAGAGTCAGGCTGGTTTCAGGTCAGCCATTTCCTGTTCTCAAGGATTCCAACCTAGTGAAAGAGATCAGAGGTGCACCAAAGAACAACACCAAAGGAGGGTTTCACTACATATCACACAGGCTCTCCTCTCCCCTGTATTCATGAAGATTGTCCCTTTGTATCTAAAGCTGTGAGTATCGCACCAAGACATTCATTCTCTTCTGAGTCACATATGCTTTAGTTTATTTTTTAAAGCTTTGTCAAAAACAGAATCTCCTCCCAATCTTTGGAACACAATTGGTTTCCTCTATTCCTCCTTCTCCCCCCTGCCCTGGGTTTTGGTAACTTGCGTGATAATAGCTAGACACCCGAGTTTACAGGTGAGAAGTGGTGGATTGAATCCTACTTATGCAAATTGGTAATTGTCGTGGGAAGAGTTAAGCAATTTCTCTGAGTACCTGTTCTGTAAAATTGAGGGTGGTAGCTACTTCAAATGGTGGTCATGAGCATTGAAGAAGATGTATATATGGAGAGAGTACCTGGCGCAGGCACTCATGTCAGTAGGCCCTCGATAAATGTTCTTAGAGAGGAGATTCAGTGACCTCCATGATGGCAGAGCCTGTGTCTCTGTGTGTGTCTCCTATGGGAAGGGGGCCACACATCTTCCTTGAAGAAG
This sequence comes from Cnephaeus nilssonii, assembly GCF_951640355.1. Lineage (NCBI taxonomy): Eukaryota > Metazoa > Chordata > Mammalia > Chiroptera > Vespertilionidae > Cnephaeus > Cnephaeus nilssonii. Next base: position 75,344,380 of record NC_137075.1, read on the forward strand.
TATCCTATTGTGTTAATCTCCTACTGGATCCCTTTCACCCATTGCCTTCCATTTCCCTTCCCTTTTTGGTATCATTCTCTCTCTCTGTGCTTTCATTGCTCTCAGGCTGCACATTCTGAAATTGTCACTGAGCCACTGTCCATGATGAACTTTTGATCTTTCAAGGAATATTTTAATTTTAGGAGAGGATGGTGGGAAGAGGGCAATGCTTGACACTGGGAACCAAAATGCTCATGGTAGGCAGAATTTTTCATCAGCCTCTTTATCACATAAATCTACTGCCACTGTCCCAACACAGGCCAAACCTGCAAATGTGGCCCATGAACATGCATCTTTAGCATCACCTGGGAGCATGTAAGGAATGCAGATTCTCAGCCCCCACCCGAAACCATTGGATCAGAGTCTGTATGTTAACGAGATCACCGGGTGATTTATATGCACATTAAAGTCGGAGAAGCACTGTTTTAGGGAAAGAGCCATTTCATAAGGTGGTTTGCGGATTTAATGAGAAGACATGCACAGAGCACTTAATACATCCAGGTGTATAACTGTGTGCTTAATAACTATTCTTGGTAAATTCCAATGGGTAGGGAGGTCCTTTGTCTCCAGGATCCATGGTGTGTAATGCAGATAAAGAGGAAAAAAGTAGCACTATTTAAAACACTAAAAAAAGACGGTTGTATGTGTGTGTATTTTGCCAGAGGAAAGGAAAATAATAAAGACAGAGGAAGGAATAAACATAACTAGCAAATAAGAGCCATAGAATGGAAAAACAAGATACTTAGAAATAAAATGCCTTGCGGTGGTGAAAGAAGAAGTAAACAAAGGGCAAAGGGCTCTTAACATGCAAACTGCTGAAAATCTGGATGAAGGGAAAACTAGCTTTCTCCAGGTTGGCAGGGGGGTGTGAGTGTGTGATGTGTAAAGAGAGACAGCCAAACCCAAGTGATTTCGCAGAAAGCTGGCTTAAACAGCTTAATAGCCCTCCTGTAACACGGTAAGCTTGTGTTTTGAATTTTCAGTCAAGGACATCTTTGTACAGAAGAACAGCATGGTTTGGTTTTGTGCCCAGTTGACAGGAATGAGTGGGAGGCAAGTGGCCAAAAGCGAGACTGCGGTGTTGTGTTGAGGTGTCAGTAAACAGGCAGGGGAAGTGCTGGCCCTCAACAGCAGACCCATTTGGGGGTCCAGATGACTAGGTGAGTCTACTGTTAATCACCTCCACACAAATGATGGGAACTAAATCATAGCCCCCACGTCATGGGATGATGCCAGCATGGGGTGGTTAAGGAACATGGAGGTTTCTCTAGGAAGCCTCATGACAGTAGGTGATGAGATATGGAGGTCAGAGGCATTCTGGCTCCCTTCCGGCCCACCTCACGGTGTCCCAAGGCAGGCTGGGATACAGGAGGGTCTGGAGATACAGGAGAATGAGAGAAACATTAGTCCTTGACTCTGTGATGAAGCACTGAGTAAGGCTCCTAACTTCTGAATCTCTATTTTTCGTCTGCAAAATGGATCAGGCTTCTTCAGGAGGTGAATTAATATCAGTTCTGAGAAATCTTAGTCGTAGAGCAAGATGGGAACTTAGACATCCTGTAGAATCAAATGCCTTCCTTTTGAAGGCAAGAATTGAGGCCAGGACAGTCAAGCAACTTGCTTAGGGACACAGTTACTTTATAACTGATCTAGGAGTAGAACCCAGGTCTCTGGACTTAAAACATTTAGGACCTTATTCTACTGTCTTCTGTGTTAAACTCTGGAAATGAAGCTACTTGCACTTTAATTTCTGGATCGTTGACTTCTTGACCTTCAGAGTGAAGGCAAGAATGCTTCATGATAAGTGTTTTAACAGCTGGTAATTCTGAGTCTGACTTTCCATTTCACTGAAAGGGATAACCTTTTACATTTTACCCAGATTTTAACTTTTGGTTTGCCTCTTTTTTTCTTCTTCTTCTTCTTTTTTTTTAATTCCAGTGAACCTCAGCAAACTTTACTGTTGTGAGCATTTATTGGTATCTTGAAAAGAGCATGGGTGGGCTTTGGAGTCACATAGGCCTGGCTCAAATCTGAGCAAGTCCATTGATTGCTTTGAGCCACAGCATTCTTTTTTAAAAAAATGTATTTTTATTGATTTGAGGAAGAGAGAGATAGAAACATCAATGATGAGAAAGAATTCATTGATTGACTGCCTCCTGCATGCCCTATATTGGGGATCGAGCCTGCATCCCGGGCATGTGTCCTGACCGGGAATCGAAACCTGACCTCCTGGTTCATAGGTCGATGCTCAACCACTGAGCAACACCAGCCAGGCCATAGCATTCTTTATAATAGTGTTTTAGTTAGGTTTCTCCAGAGAAACAGAACCTACAGGATTACATGATCAAGGAGGCTGAAAAATCCCATGACCTGTTTGCAAACTGGAGGCCGAAGGAACTCAGTGGTATAATTCAGTCTGAGTTTGAAGGCCTGAGAACCAGGGAAGCTGATGGTGTAAATCCCAGCCTGAGGTCTGGAGAAGATGTGATAAGATGACCTAGCTCAATCAGTGAGATAAGGAAAAGAATTGGCAAATTCCTCCTTTCTCACCTTCGGTGTTAGTCAGGCCTTCAGCAGATTGGATGATGCCCATCCACATTGAGGCGGTCTCTACTCAGTCCACCAATTCAAATGCTAATCTTATCCAGAAACACCCATACAGACATACCCACAAACAACTAATCTCGGTGCCTCATGGCCATCACAAATTAACCATCACAAATAAGTTATATCTCACTTTATAGGGTTGTTGGTAATTATTAAAAAATAATGTTTAAAAGTGTGTGCTTAATAAGAGGATCTGGAATATAATAGGAGCTCAGTAAACATTAGCCATCATGGTCAACAAGTACTATTGAGTACCTAACTGAAGTGTGAGGGTTGATTGGGAGCTCAACCTCACAGTGTTATAAAACATATATTAGGGCCCTAACCGGTTTGGCTCAGTGGGTAGAGAGCATTGGCCTATGGACTGAAGGGTCCCAGGTTTGATTCCGGTCAAGGGCATGTACCTTGGTTTCGGGCACATCCCCAGTAGAGGGTGTGCAAGAGGCAGCTGATTGATGTTTCTCTTTCATTGATGTTTCTAACTCTCTATCCCTCTCTCTTCCTCTCTGTAAAAAATCAATAAAATGTATTTAAAAAACACAAACATATACTAGGTGTCTTCATTGATCTGCCAGAGTGTGTACATTACAGGTAGCAAAACCAATAATTTAATAGCTCAACAGCAGGCCCATCCAAAAACTGAAAGTGAACCTCTGATTGTTGGTAATATTTTAAAATACTCAAACTTTTTTTGTGTGTAGCAATTTAGCCACCCTCTTTCCCATAGTTCCTCCAGATTTTCCTGCTCACGCCTTCCTGATGGCTTCCACACCACGCTGGGTGGCTGCTCTCCCATGAGGAGGTCCACCTCTCCACGAAGGAAGGTAGGGTGTGCTATTGTCCTGGGTCATTCGTCGCTTTGTTGCCTTCCTGTAGAGACATTTCCCTTGCAGCTCAAACTCCAGTTTCTCATTTCCATGGGAAGTTTCCCCTTGGGTCCTGCTGTGGGTAGGCTGGCTGTACATTCCAGGAAATAGGGTACAGCTACAGAAGCAGCTGCTTTCACAAAGAAAAAAGGCTGAAGTGGTCTACTTGTCGGCTTTTTTTTTTTTTTTTTAAGAAAGAAAAATTCATGTTGACTACTTTGCATATAGAGGGTAGTTTGGGCTTCATCCATATTGATAAGTGGTAAAGGGGCTATTCATGTGGGACAACTGGGAAATGACTTTTTGTGACTGACATAGGAAGAGACATGATATTGAGCGGAGTGTGGATTTCCGTTTCGCCCTGGGATTGGTCCTCTGCCCAGGAAGACAGGCACATGCAGCTCTAGAGGGCTGAGGAACGGGAGCATTAGTATTCAGTGAAAAACCCTGATCTGTTGGTCTTGGAATAAGGGTGTGAAGAGGGATATAGAATGAATAATTAGAATGTAATCTAATATTAGCAGCCGTGGACTAGCTTCCTGTGAGGTGGATTTAGGGATGCTTCGATTCTTAATACCATCAACATGAAATTGAAATAGACACACACACATCAGACACTGGGTCATAGCTGGTATGCCATTGGGTATTTTCAGGAAAGGAAATAAAGGATTTACAGGGGGCAGAAATAAGTAAGCCACATTTCCCCTCGTCTGTGTCTTGCCAGACAGGGAGACTGTATATTTGTAAAATAATCCATTTCGCTGTATATTTCTTAATGTCTTAACATGCACAGAGGAAATGTGGCCCATTTGCTCTCAAATTATATACCATTGCTTTCAGAACTTAGGGTGCTATGCCCTTCAACCCTCTTAGGCTGGGTAAATGTCCCACTAACCCTGAGGGGGTGGGGCACGGTTCATGTATCAGATATATTCTCATCTGATGATCTGAGGGCCAACAGACCCAACTTGGGGGTATCTTTACCCATAACTAAAAGCTTGATTCAGAGACTTGAGAAATAGATGTTTAAATTTCAGAAGCAATTCCATTCAGTGTTCTACATGATATTTAGGGCTTAAGGGAATATATGGAATTGCTTACAGGAGGCACAAGACAAAACAAGGAGGAGATCTTGATGTTCTCTACACTCAGAGAAGGGTGACGGGAGTGGATCTCTGGCTTTTGTTCTATTTGCACCACAGCGTCGGGCACCCAGCACGCTTCAGAACCCGTCTGCATTGTGACTACAACCAGCGTGACTGATTTATGTTTACACGGGGCCATAAAAACTGTGGCAAGTATGAGGCCCTTCAGGAAGGATCAAAACAAAGTTAGCACTCAGACATCTTGTCTCAGAAAATATCATCAGTACTGCTGTGGTTTTCTGTTCTGTGGTTTTCTTTTCTGTGTTGGTGCGAGTCTGATGTATTTCTGGAAAACTTGTTGATCATTTCTCAAGCAGGTTCCTGCTCGCTTTGATTAACTTGTTCTCCCCCAGCCACATTCCGCTGCTGCCTGCCTATGGAGCTTTTGGAAGGCCTTCTTGGTGGGTGGTGAATACGCAGAACTCCAACCCATCAATCTTTTACTTTCAGAAGGCAGAAGATACCCTCAGATTATCTTTTCTTCAACTGCCAGATTTTAGGGAAGATAAGCCTGAGGACAGCTCTCACTGGTGTCACCTGGAACTGATTTTGGCCCCTCCAGGAGTCGGGGTGAGCGTGGGAAGTATGACATCGCATGCTTGAGTGGAGCTCGTTTCTTAGGTGTCGCTTTGGAACAGGCCATTGAACCAGAACTCCATTTGTGGGTCTGTGGTTGGGCGATCTCTCATGTCCAAAGGGGAGAGATCATTCTTTTCCTGGCAAGAAATAACGGTTTACTCAGGGATGGGGAACCTTTTTTCTGCCAAGGGCCATTTGGATATTTATGACATTATTCACAGGCCATACAAAATTATTAACTTAAAATGTAGCCTGCTATATTTGGTCAAACATTTAATGAACTCACCCCTAATGCCTGGGCAGAGCCAGACCAAATGATTTCTTAGGCCTGATATGGCCCACGGTCTGGACGTCCCCTACCCCTGGTTTAAGTAATGGCACCACAAATAAAAATGGCCCCCAGTGCAAAATGTAATGTCCCCCTGCCAGCAACCAAAATGCCTCTCAGCCCTTTTCTCCCTTGAGCAGGGGTAGTGGTTTTGGCTAAGCAAAGATGAGGCTGTATATGGTGGGTGAGCTGGTTGTCCTTTGGGGAGGGAGGGAGTCTTGTGGGATAAGGAGAGACTGTAGGGAACCCCGGGTGGAAGGAAGGAATGCTGAGATGGAGAGGACAGACCGGCCCTCCTCATTTCCATCCCCCGAGAAGGGGAAGAGGCCCCAGGATGGTCACACACCAAGCCTGTGCCAAGGCCTCTCACCTGACACAGTTGGCCATTGCCTCACCCTTTGCGCCCAGGGCACTGCTGCCTTGGTGTGGCCTCATCCCTGTGTTTATGCAAGGCCCAGGCAAAGTGAAGACAGCTCACCTGCAAGTTGTGAATCTAGCCAGTTTCCGAGGCCGCATCTGTTCTGGTGAAGTCCCTTGTTTGGGATTCACCCTTAGGGATCTTGTTGGAAATCTCTATCTCTTCGCTTTGCAATTATGTCATATGATCCAGAGAAGTCATTTGTACAGTTACCTCTTCTCCTGAAAGAGGGATAGTGGAAAATACCCAGAGGTGGCCTCAGACTTACCTGGTTATTTATAACAAGACATCAGTTCAAAATAGAGGTTGCTGTGATTATGAATGGGTCCCTTACAAGAGATCTCAGGAAGATTGGTAAGAACTTTTCATATCTCAGGGCTAAGAATCAGTCTTATTTGTTGCATTTGGCTTCTTGAGAGAAGTGACTTAAAATGTATTCTGCAAAAGAAATGACAAGGGCCTGGGTAGTTCACAGCGAGTTTACAAAAGTGTCCTCTGAGTTTGCAAGTGGAATTCTAGGTGGCAGTTGTCACTGCATTATTGTGGCTTTCATCCAAGAACTTTATAGCCCCAACATCTCATTATGCTCATAGCATCTTGGTGAGCAAGTGGCACATATAAATGTCCTTGTTTTGCAGATGAAATGAAGGCAGAGAAAGGAGGCTTTAGGACTAGGCAACCTGGATTTGTGCCCATTTCTTATTAATTGCAGACTTCCGGAAAGCCCTCTTTCCCGACAGGGCTTCTTTGCTCCAAAATAGCAAACATTGCCACTGGTAACATGGATTGCTAATGGTGCTTATATTATTCACATCAGGATTAATCGAGAGAAGATATCAAGTTTCTGAACAGCAAGTTGGCTCCTAAATGGCAGAGACCAATTATATTTGGCGGAGAGGGGGAGAGAGTGCAAGAATTTCTATTTTTGTCACTAAGATGGTACAAGAAATAGAATCAGTTCAACTGGTCATTTTTTCACACAGCAGACAACAGACTAAACAGTCCTAAATCAAGCAATTATTTTAGTACTGATAATTTTAGTGTTCTTTGAGTGACTTGAAAATGCTTAATGAAATAGAAATATTTCTTCATACCAATTTCCTCTTTCAGCCATAAGAGTATTCATGGGTTTACTAACCCCTGGGATGGGGAAGGGCACAAAGGGATGCCCTGATGGGCAGCTCTGGATGACTTGGAGGCTGACAAGCCTTCCCTTAGAGAAGGAACTTCACAGCCACCACCTCGCTCCCTTGTGGGTTAGCTCACCCTGCCCTCACTCTGCGAGGTTTTGCCAACTAGGCCAACCATGAGCAGACCTCCTTGGATGTTGGGTAGCCACAGTGGCTCAGAAGGCAGATACAGGAGCTAATTTTATTTGCTGCAAAAAGCAAGAAGACTTGGGTTTATTGAGTGATCACTGGGTTCTGTTAAATTTGCTTTAACATTGCCCAAGACCCACAAAAGACACATAATGGTAAAGCATAACCAATTTTTCACTTTTCTGTGTTGGAGGCTAACAAAATTGCAGCTGGATAAGAGATCACAAACCATTGGGATTTTTTATTTCTCTGTGTGACGTATCCTGAATGGTAGCTTGATTTTATTGTGAAGAATGAATTCTGAGCATGCCAGGGAGAGAAACAGCGAGGAAGCCACCTACAGAGGCTTTAACTTTCTTTCCTATTCTACAAAGATGTTCTTGTTACAACATCTTTCAGCACAAAGGCCCAGTGATTATTTGTGGAGTAATCGCTTGCTTATTACTTATTTTACACATTGTAATAATTTGTATATGCATGACCCTCTTAAACATTAATTAGTACCATGAACTCCTGAGAAACCCTTACTCATGCCAGGACTAGAGCATAATCAACACTTTCATCAATTCAACTACTTTTCCTTATTGTGTCTTCTTCCCTCACCCACTGAAGTATTTCTTATTCACTTGATTCCCCCCCCCCCATTTATGATAATGTATTTGAAATTTGCCTTCTTTATTCAACATTATGATACTAAAATTTTTCTGTTATTGAATTTAGCTGTAGTTTATTTTCTCTGCTGTATAATAGTACATTACATTGATACATTACTATTTATTTATTCATTCTACTTTTGTTGTTGTTTTGTTAATCCTCACCTGAGGATATTTTTTCCATTGATTTTTTTTTTTTTTTGAGAGAGTGGAAGGGAAAGAGGGATGAGGGGAGAGAGAGATGTAAGACACATTGATTGGTTGCCTCCCCCATGTGCCCTGACTGGGGCCAGAGATAAAACCTGCAACCCAGGTTCATGCCCTTGATTGGGAATCGAACCCACGACTCTTCAGTGCAAGAACCAACACCCTAACCATTGAGAAACACCATCCAGGGCTATTCATCCTACTTTTGATAGATATTTGGTTATTTCCAGTTTTTTAGTATTACACTGTTCAGTACTATAAGCATTCTGTTTTGGTAAATATTTGTGTTTCTGTCGGGTATGTATCTAGAAATGGAGTGCTGAGCTGCAAGGTATAGAAATGGTCAACTTTAAAAGACAATGCCAGTTGGTCTTCCAGGAGTTGTATTTTTTACTTTAGAACAAAGTAATTTAATTGTTCATAGGATGCAACAGATCTGTTCTTTCTGAAATCTCATGAGAAATGTGAATATAATCTTGAGAGTGAGTGAGTGCTCAGTGGTTATGGTGGTGGACAAATAAGCCAATATGGAAAATTTGGCAGCGTTTTCAAAGAGGTCTTGTCAGACAGATGTTTTCAGAGTTTAATGAGTCGGAGAGTTGTTTACCTTTGGACCAAAGCCAATGTCTTCTGGAGCTGACGGATGTGGATGGAGAGGGATCAGTAAAGCATCTTCCACAGAAGTTCCGACAAAATGAGGGTTGGAATTGTGATCTGGGTAGAGTCAAAAGCAAGGGAGTCAGCAGACTTGATCACCACAGTTTTCAAGTCATAGGGCCACTCACAGATTTATCACCTGCTCTCACCAAAATGTCAGAGATTCTCAATGCTGCTGTTTTTACAGCCTGCCAGGGACAAAATCAAATGAAGGAAAATAAAAGATTTGTCCTTATTTTTGCTTGTGAAATGGTTAGAAAACTTTTGAGTTAGTCATGGGAATCTATAGATCTATCATAACCTCCTTTTTATAGGTGGGGCTACTTTTTCCTCCGTGATAATTACCTTTCCATCTCCTGGGGCCTTGTATGGGGAAACACCAACCTTTAGGGCATATTCTCTCTTTTTAATTTTCCATGAGCCAGTGGCCAATGGTCTTTGTATTTTCTGTCAAACCAAGGGAGTCAGACTTCTTATTTTCTCTGTCTTCTTTCCATACAGTGGACATTGATGGTTCAGTCGCCCATGGAAATTTGAAATAAAGGCATGCCATTGTATATCTAAGTCGAGACCTGGAGCTGCTGGTTTGGAGTGAAGTTTGAATTAGTAGGGGAAATAGGATTGCTGACTCCTCCCAGGGATCCTTAAAATCTGAGACAGAACACCCATTGATTGGGAAGGGTTAGGGTTAGATATAGTCCTGCTTGAAGACAAAGGAACTAAAATGTGACTACTGATTTTTTCCAGCTGTAAGATTTAAGAGTCTCTGCATAACCTCCTTGAGCCCCACCAAGGAACTGCCTGTAAGTCTCCTCCCCTCTCCATGCCTTCTTCCCTCTCCTCTGCCTGCCTTCTTTTACCGCCCCTTCTTCTCACCCCTACCTGCCTCCTTACTTTCATTTCTTCTGGAAGCTAGTGGGGAAGGCAGAAAAAAACAATTAGTTAAGATAGTCATCACTTTTGAGTGTATTCTTTGGTTTGGGTCTTGTTTTGCAGTATATGTGAGCCTACTCAGAGCATAAAAGAAATAGAATAGTGTGCCTAACAAGTGGATGACTAATTTTCTCTGCTTAAGGCCAATGGTACCACCCAACAGCCAACACCATGCCATACTCCCCTTCTTTGTTGAGGTCATACCATCTTACAAGCACAATCTCATTAAACCCTCATAGAAGTCTCATAAGGGAAATACTAGTATTGAGGACATTTTACAGATGAGGAAACCAAGGCTCAAAAAGTTAAGTACCTTGCCCAGAGTAATTTATCTGGGTAGGGGAGGAGGTAGTATATTAATCTTAACCAAAGCCTGGCTTAGCAGAGGTCCCTGTGAGTGGCTTTCTGTTGTTAGAAGGAAAAGGAGCCTAGTGATAGCTGATGGAGAAGGATTCTTCATGTTTACTTTTGAGCTACCAAAGAGTGGGCATGAGAGTACTGCCTTTGCCATTGACAGCTGGGGTCCACCCCGATCCCAAGGCTGTTCTTCAAGCCACAAATGGCCTCCTTCAGTGCGTTTCTTAATTCACATGAGGAATACTTTATCTTGCTCCATAAAACAAGTTCATTAAATTATGAGTGTAGTGGTTCCATCTAAACCATCAGAAGTAACACTTCTTTCACATTAAAGCACTTAGAGTTGACCCTCGAACAATGAGGGGGTTAGGGGCACTGACCTCTTGCATAGTCAAAAATCCATGTATAACTATAGTACTGTGTTTTGAGGGGAAAAGATTGGCCTCTTATAAGCTAAATATATGAAAGAATGTGTTCTTTTAATGAAAACCTTAGTAAACACGCAACTATTATGAGTCCAGTGTTTATTCCAAGCTTAGAGTATGGCCCACACTCATTTGGGTTTTATTCTTACTTCCAGCCAAGTGCCATGAATCAAGGAGTGTTCCTGGCAAAGTCTAGGCTCAGTTACAGGCAACAATAGAAAACATGGTTCCAAGCAAAAGTCAGGAGCAAATGTGTTGCTGACAAAGAACAGATTTGGCAGGCGGTGGCAGGGCACTTGCAGAAACTCTGCTGAGCAGGTTCCACGTTACACCAGGAGTCCCACGAGGGGAGCTCTGAAAACTGGGAGAAGGGGCCCCACCTGATCAGTGAGCCCACGGTGTGTGTGCTGAGGAAAGGTCACACGTGTTTTATGAAGGAGGCTCCTACCCATGTTACTGGTTCCCATTTTTCTGTGAAGTGTTACTGTTTAACAGAACAACCTTCCTGGTGCTGACTTAACCAAGAAAAATAAACTTCATGAGCTCTTAAACTGTTAGAGTTGAGTGTGAACAAAAACAGATCCAGAGACAGAGAAGCATCGATCAGACTGTCAAACCTCAGAGGGAAGGTAGGGGAGGGTGGGGGTAAGGGGAAGAGATCAACCAAAGGACTTGTATGCATGCATATAAGCCTAACAAATGGACACAGACACCAGGGGGGTGAGGGCATGAGTGGGGGTGGGTGGGGGGGCAATGGGGGGGGGGTAAGGACACATATATAATACCTTAATCAATAAAGAAAAAAAAGAGTTGAGTGTAGAAGAGGGGCTAGAAATTCTTACAACCAAATGTGACTACCTGTCAGAGCGAGGAGGGCAGAAGCTTTGTATTGGAATTGCAAATTTAAAAAAGTCTTATCTTTCAGTTTTCTTCCAAGGCAGTTGTTAATCAGTTCTAAACACTTGTATTTTATACTTTATTAATCACTTTTGCCTCACAGAGCAATATTCCATTTACAGACATCTTTTGTTCTACAAGATTATTTGTAAACTGGTAGTTGGGAACTAAAAATACATTTCTTATAGAATGCTATAAAATGTCAGTTAGTAAAACTTATCCTCATGATAATATGTAATTATTTCTATAGGAAAATGAGTTCCTCATTCTAATTCTAAATCAAATCTCCAACTAATTAATCAACTTATCTGGGCTTTTATAAAAAAACTAGTGGCCCAGTGCATGAAATTCGTGCATGGGGGCGGGGGGTGTCCCTCAGCCAGGCCTGCAACCTCTCCAATCTGGGACCCCTTGGGGGATGTCCTACTGCCAGTTTAGGCCTGATCCCAACCGGCAGTTGGACATTCCTCTTGCAATCTGGGACTGCTGGCTCCTAACTGCTCACCTGCCTCCTTGCCTGATCGCCCCTAACCACCTCTGCCTCAGCCCCACCACCATGGCTTTGTCCGGAAGGATGTTCAGAAGGTCTCCCAATCTAATTAGCATATTACCCTTTTATTAGTATAGATAAGAGACAATTAAAAACAAACAAAAATCAAATGTTTGTGTGGAATGCATCATAAGCTCAGTGAGTTGTCATGGAGATGTGAGGCCACATGTCTGGGGGAGATCGGACTTCATCTAGGCTTTGGAGAATGGTTAGGATTCAAATTGATGAAGGGCAAAGGGTTGAACATTTCAGGCAAAATGAGCAAAAATATAAAAATTGGAATAATCATGGATAGGAAACAGGTCATGTTAATGGGAAAACTCTTGTGGTGAAATCGAAGATTTGTATTGCAGAGTAGAAGACCATACTTAGGATGGCTCAGCATTTGGACTGCTTCAGATGAGGAATCTAGAACTGAAAATGAAAGAAGCTGTCCTAACAGGTTTGACCCAGTAGATAGAGCAGGTTTGATTCTGGTCAGGGGCATGTTCCTTAGTTGCAGGCTCGTCCCAGCCCCAATGGGGGTGTCTCTCTCACATCGATGTTTCTGTCTCTCTCTCTCTCTCCCTCTCCCTTCCACTCTCTCTAAAAATCAATGGAAAAGTATCCGTGGGTGAGGATGAGAAAAAAAAAAAAAAGAATGGAAGAAGCTATACTATGTTTGTTGAAACATTTATTGAATGAATCTTACTTATATTTTGGTCCCTTCCCTTTTTTCCCTTTGGTTTATTCTATCTCACCTTCCTTTCTTATTTCTTTCTTCCCAGGCCTCTTGAGCCTTGTAGTCATTTCTTTCTCCTTCCAGCTTATATAAGACTTTCCCTGTCTTCCTATGCAAGGGCATGGGAGAATTTTAATTATTCTTAATTATATCCAGGTTTTGTTTGTTTGTTTGTTTGTTTGTAAATCTTGCTCAGGAGGCTCTATGTATCACGTCGCCATTCTCTGGCCCCTCATGTCTCTTATGGGCCTTCTATTCTCCCTACCATGGATCTGGGCCCTGGGAGAGAGTGCATTTGACATCTCTGGGTTTCTGAGTATATTGCTCAGCAGTGGGGCCCTCCTACATGACTCCGGCAACCCAGTGCTCTGTAGCTTTGCTCACATGGCAGATTTTAGTGGAACAAAGTCCAGGCTAGAAATCAAAGGGATGAGTGCCCTATCTTTTGATTCTGGCCATGACATTGGCAGTGGAGAATGTGTAGGAACTCTAGGAGGATCTTCCCCAGGCATCATTATTCCCCAGGCTCCTACCCTACTGCTGCTTTCAATCTTTCTGACTTAGATGCCTGGCACTTGGCCTTTAGCACTACCCCTAAATATTTCTTGCTGCTCCTAGTTTCCCCCAGCTATGGACTCTATTAATTTGAGGCTTTGTAAATTGCTTCATTGGGTCATCTGGAAGAATTAATTGGCATTACTTTTCAAATTACATTACCTAGCTCATGATTGATTCTTCCTTTGAAAAAAAAAGTCAATTTATATTTCACTGCTTTTTGTTTCTTTATTTGATTTAGTTGTTGGTTTTAATCACAGTAAAATATGTTGATGGGGGACCTTAAGTAAATAGAGGCCACTTATGGGCCTGGTAAACATACCTTCTATATTTCTAGGACTCATGGATTTTAATATGTGAATGCTTATGGGGACTACAGAACAAAATATTTGAAATTGGGATGGTTGAGTTAAATTTGCATGTATATGTGCTATATCTAGGTTCTCCAAAACCATCTCTCTGTACCCTGTAACTGGATCTGAGAGTCATTTCTTTCCTGTAGGGCAGAGCCCAGTTATAATGTAGAAACCTATATGTTTAAGCCTATTGTTCATTCAATCCCGAATGTGAATTAGTTTTAGATCCTTTGAGCTGTTAGACGCTTGAGCAACAGCCTCCAAGAAGTATGAGGAGGGGCTACAAAGGTTCTTTGAATTAGTGCTCAGCTCTTGCTATCAACCTGGGGAGTTCTAAAAAAAAATACAATTTCTTGGACCTCCTCTTGGAAATTCTGGTTTACTAGGTCTGGGGTGTGCATGGGCATTTGTGTTATAATCTCCCCACTGACTATATAGCATAGTGCCTTTCACTTAGCAGAGTATCATTGCTTGAAAGGTGGCTTAAGCCTGAATGGGTGGACTGCCAGTTTAGGCCTGTCCAGAGACCTGTGTGGGATTCTGCAGTAGGGGGCCAGTTTTGAAATGGGGTTGAATGATGGGAGCAGTCTTTATGAGGGTTTTTGGCCAGTTGGGCTACACATTTGGGGGATAATTTCTGCTACCATTGGGAAAAGGCGGAGATTTCTTACCACCTCAGAGGATTTCTTTGGGGTGTGCCAAATTGAGTGCTGTTTAGGCTCTGTGCTGTACAGAGCAGCTGGGGAGAGGAGGAGCTACCAGCTAGCAGCTGGCCCTGAAATTAGCATCAGTGTATAAATATATCAGTACCTATAAGCCAGCAGCTTTGGTGCCTTTTGTCATACCATCCCCCTGGGACATTTCTACCCAGTGACCTGTGCCTGCTATTTGTACATTGGCCCTTTTATCAGGGCCTTCTTGGAGGCTCATGACCCCCAGATTTCTGTAGTATAGAAAGAAATTTCCCTCCATGGAAATTCTTGGTGGAAAGAAGTATTAACAAAATTATTTGATAATCTCCCTCGGGATGGCTTTTTTGCTTGGCCTTTCTCCTCTCACTTCCCCCAGAACATCCAAATAGCAAAAATAAAAAAAAACACACAGCCGTCTTTCTGGATCATTATAATTGGGAGGGTTTGCCCAGGTTGGGTGTAGATGGAGGAAAGGAATCATGATTTAGAGCAGATGTGCTATTCTTATGTAACCTGAGCTTGAGGCACCAAAGGGAAACTTTTGCATCTCTCAGATCCTGAAACTGCACCTCTGAGCATCTGTTTTCCTGACAAGCACCTTCCTTCCTCTGCCTACCCCATCCCCATCCCAGGCCTCAGGAGAAAAGGCAAGTGTTGTAAACTCTTGCCAAGAGAGAATTATGTAGGGAAAGTTTATCAGAGCTGGGTGTGGTTCTGCCTTCTGTGCCAGCTACAGAGTGGGGGGTGTTGGTATGGCTGGCAGAGTGGCCCCAGAAATGTCATACCTCCACGATTGTTCTGCCTTAGTTTGAAGAGTTGATGTCTTTTCTTGTGTGTGTGTGTGTGTGTGTGTGTGTGTGTGTGTGTGTGTGTGTGTATTTTAAAACACATTCCACTGAAGGCCCAGGGGAGACATTTCAAACTCTTGGAGGGGGACTATGGCATGTTTGTCATTGTATCCCAGCATCTACCATGGGCCTTGACACATAGTGGGTGTTTTAAAATGTTTGTTGAATAAATGATAATGACCACTCCACCTTCTGGCTCTGGTCAAATTAAGGCTGATTACTTTTTCCATTTTATAGCTACCATGCTTTATTCCTTATCTCAGCAATAACCTTTATGCCCTGCTCACTCTGCTCAAAGACCAAGTTTGGGCCCTTGGAGATGGAGTATAATTATTTTCATATGGCCTTGATGAAGGACTGCAGGCTGTCACTGTGGAGACACGTGGATGCAAGTCTGACTTCTCATTTTACCTGTGTTTTTTTTGTGTGTTTTTTCTCTTAGCTGCTCTTTGCTCACCACTGACAAACTGAGACTTGTAAAATGCTCCTTAAATAAGCCAGAGCAGGGTGTCCCCAACACAAGCAGCATCATTTCCAGTCCCAGCTTCCAGCCAGGCTTATTGGACCAAGGCCAGGTGCAAACACACGTTATATATCTGCAGAATGGGGGTAAAAACACCATTTCATTTTTGGTGAGAAGACAGATGTGTTTAACAATTAGAATAGTGTCATGGCTAGTGTGGGTTCAGGATCCAAGTGCCTTGGTATGGATATGGGCTCCATCACTGCCTATCTATGTGACCTTGAGCAAGTAATGTAATCTCTTAGTTCCTCAGTTGCTATCATGCTAAAAACAGGTTCATAATAAGGTTCATAATAGTACCCAAAGGTCAGATAGCCAATAAGTGGTAGAATATAGACTTGAACAGAGATTTACCTGACTTTCAAGTTCATGCATTTAATTTTTCTTTCTATCCCAAGTTGCGAGCTGAGATGATGGTTTGAGGCAGAGGTTGAACTATGAAGAAACATAAGACATTAACAAATGATCTACTATATATATAAAAGCCTAAGTGACCATTTGACCATTTGACCATTCAACCGGTAGCTATGACATGCACTGACCACCAGGGGCAGACACTCAATGCACAGCCATGGAAACATGGAACAGACTGATAAATCTCAGAGGGAAGGGGGGAAGGGGAGAGCAGGAAAATATTTACCAATATCTTATATGCATACTAGAGGCCTGGTGCATGGATTTGTGCACTGGTGGGGTTCCTCGGCCTGGCCTGCGGGGACCGGGCCAAAACCAGCAGTCCAATATCCCATGAGGGTTCCCGGATTGTGAGAGGGCACAGGGTAGGCCAAGGGACCCCACCAGTGCACGAATCCATGCACCGGGCCTCTAGTGATTAAATACTACACAAAGTAATAAAAAAGAAAATACGATAAAAATTATATTTTTCTAACTTGGGGACACCATCTCTCCCTTTCTCTACCAAACAATGAAAAGTACGTATTCCAAAAGTTAAAAACAAGAAACAAAAAACATAAGACATTTTAGTGCTCATTAGGAGTTGGTATTATAGGCTGGAATTGACCTTGTGATGCATAGAGCGTGGTGGAAGAAGCAGATGTGTCCCTCTCATCTAAACCAAGGCGACATTGCAGCTGTTTTGATTTGACCAGCCCAGAAAAGAAGGATAAGAAGATTTCCAGGAGATTTTGGATCATACTTTCTTTAGAGCCTAAATCAGAATCTCACTGGTCCACTATTTCTTCTTTGCTGTTGCTTTTCCTGATGAATAAGAACAAAGTTGGTGCCACATTGGCATGTCTTTCACCAGCCAGACATTTACAGTGAAAAATCCTCTTTTCCGTAGTGTTAGGATTTCCAGGGCAGGAGCCAAAGCCTCACCAGGTCACATGGAGACATCTCCTGGTGATAGAGCTTATGACTTAACACTTCCTCCCTCCCCCACTTCATTCATGGTATGGATTCCCTGGTCCTTGAGAGGCTTACATTTTCTTGGATACATTTCAGAAAGAACTCATGAGTTCAAGTCAGAACTGAATTCCATGGGCATGTTAGTTGCTTAATGCCTGGGACTCCAGATTCCAAACCATTTAGAATCATTCCTTAGATACATCTTTCTTTCCCCAAACTTTAATTTCTTTCACTGACTGAATTAATCTTCCTTATTCTTCTTTCCCCAACCTGTTTTTTTCTAGGCACCCCTCTTGATTTATGTTTCCTGCTCTTAGCACCCTTTAAGAGAAATCTCAATATGTTTTCCTCACCTTTATTGCATCTCATCTTAACCAGCTTCTGTTTCATGAAAAATAAGTACTTCCAGCCTTGGCAGGGGCACGTGCAAGAGGCAGTCAATTGATGTCTCTCTCTCTCACATTGATGTCTCTCTCTCTCTCTCTTTCTCTCTCTCTCTCTCTCTCTCTCTCTCTCTCTCTCTCTCTCTCTCTCTTTTCTCCCCCCTCCTCTCTCTCTCTCAAATCAATAAACATATCCTCAGGTGACAATTTAAAAAAAATCAGTCCTTCCAGGTTTATACATGCATCTATTGCTCTGAATGTTGCCTAAAGTGGTTAAGGTAAGAACTTTATCCTATATAATAAAAGCTCAGTGACCGAATGGCAGAACGACCAGAATGACTGCTCAACCAGTTGCTGTGATGCGCACTGACCACCAGGGAGCAGACGCTTAACGCAGGAGCTGCCCCCTGATGGTCCGTGAGCTCCCACACTGGGACCGCCTCTCGGCTGACCAGGATGAGCTTTGCTCCTGCTGCAGAAGCAGCCACTCAGAGGGTGGGTCCACAGCTGCTTGGCTGACCAGGATGAGTGGCACTCCCACAGCAGGCTGATCCCTGTATGCCACGCCCCCCACCAGTGCATGAATCCCGTGCACTGGGCCTCTAGTCTATAATATTTACCCAAATTTGAATATTATCCTCAAGGGGTGGGAAGTGGCTTATGTATGGGGTCATTCATTCTTTGTTTCCTTGCTTTTTCTATCTTCAAGAGTTGTGGTTCACTGGTCTGGCTTTACTTTCTGTTGCTCTGTTATTAGTTAAAAGCTGGACTGAAGACCTTTTGATCACACAGAAATCTCTAGCTTCTAGTATCACACACACACACACAAATGTGATTCCACACGCACACGCAACTAATCATTGACTTAAAATAGCAAACTTAGAAATTCTTCAAGTTTTACAATCTCATGAAGAATGTTATTTAAGATTTATTAATATATCTGTGGCTTAGAAAAATGACAGAGCTAAAAAGAAGAAAATTTGGGCTTGAGGACAGCACACTATTCACTTGATAGTAGGGGACCCAATTCTTTCCTGGTGATGCTCTCCATCCTGACAGCTCTCCTGTCCCAGATGATTTAGTAGGCCTCTTAGTGCCTAGAAATGGATTTTCAATTGCATTGACCTCTGTGGTGACCAGATGACATGGAGTCATAGAGGAGCCTGCAGACGTCTCTCATGGAGATGGTGATGCCAATGAGGTGTGGAAATGTGCTTCCCTTCCCCTTAAATCAAAGCTAACGGTTTACTTGAAAAGATCCACCAAGTATTAAGAGCTTTAAACTTAATTTAACATCAGTAGGAATAGGAGCTTTGGTTCTTCTTAGCCCAAGAAAAAAACTTCTCTGGGGATTTAAAGGGAATACTTCTTATTGTGAACACAAATGAAATGTATAAAGGGAAATTGTCCTGTTTTTTTACCTTGAACCAGAAGTGTTTCCTAGACAGTTTCCAGGATTTCTTCTTGCTCCAAGTCCATGATTCTGTATAGAATTGAGTCTTTAGTGGGACATAGAGTCAGAATCTTGAGAGGCTATTTTTTCCCCCATCTGGCTTCTCCAGTTTAGGACGGTCAGTAGGTGTTCCCTGTTTAGACTTTCAGGAATGTTAGAAACAAGCAAAACAAACATGAAATACAACAAAATGTTCTCTACAGGCCTCATTGTTCTCTACAGGTTATTGTTGGCCTGATTTAGGAGAAAGGTGATTTAATTCAGAGCCAGCCACCTTCAAGACTGGTGGAACAAGATCTTATTGTATAATGAATTCCAAAGGGGAGTCTCGAGGGTGGGGGTTGGGGAGTGCTTGAAACCAGAATGGCTTGAGATCCCAGACACTGTGCTTACCCATATGGAGGCTCCAGCAAATGGGCTATTGCTTTAAGTCTCCTCCTCCAGCTTACTGCTCAGGATCTCTCTGTCTTTTGTTTTTTCCTCAAAGGCTATGAATGACTTGTTTTTGCTTAAGTGAAGTCCCATTATACTTAACTACTACATACCCACATAACTACTATATACAGTCAAACCTTGGTTCTAATGGGGGAAAAATGATTCGGTTTTTGAATAAATCACTTCTCAAACAGCCTTCTGGAATGAATTAAGTTTGAGAAGCAAAGTTCCACTGTACCTGAATACATGAATAAAAGACAATTAAGGGCCAAAAAAACAGTATTTGGTCTCTGAAAATTCTTTATATATTTTTATTAATATAGATGAGCTAGGCAAATGCTAACTGATATTAATATAGTAATATAAAGCACTCATCTATATTTAAAATAACACATCTAAAATAATATGCTGATATAGAAACATTACTTTTTCTATTCCCTGTTTTCTGAAACAGTTTTATTTAAACTCTGTATTTTTGCACGACTTTTACTTGCGTGCCCTAACAAAGCTTTCCTAAGGTCATCATTCTTACTTCTAAGTTGTTTGAGAAATAGCACTTTTGAATTCCCGTGTAATGTGATCACAAGAACCATTGTGCCAAGCCACAAGTACCTATTTGGTGAACATTAAGTAGCTGTTTTTTCATTGTCAGGTAGATATATATTTCTCCAAAATGTGACAAACTCTTACTATATTGCTTTTAAAAGTTGTTTCTAAAGAGTTTTTGATTTATTTTTAAATACTTTCAGTAGTGCCCTAATCTGTTTGGCTCAGTGGATAGAGCGTCAGCCTGCGGACTCAAGGGTCCCAGGTTCGATTCCGGTCAAGGGCATGTACCTTGGTTGCGGGCACATCCCCAGTAGGGGATGTGCAGGAGGCAGCTGATTGATGTTTCTCTCTCATTGATGTTTCTAACTCTCTATCCCTCTCCCTTCTTCTCTGTAAAAAAATCAATAAAATATATTAAAAAATACATTCAGTAGTTGCAAATATAAATCTTAACCTACAGGAGAAAATGACTACATTCGGGTTAAATTTTGTTTGTTTCCTTTTTTATCGATTCTACACCAACATTTGTAAGTATCCCAAACAATCATGCATGGAGGTTGTTTTAAGGCTTTGCAGTGAAACTAAAAGAATTGAGAAAGGCCTTGTTATTTGCAAGACATTTTGTAAGTGATCTATGTAAGATGACTCCTTTTATAAAAGACAGTCCGAGGAAGGTAAAAGGAAATATCTGCCTTATAATAGGGCATTTGCAATATAACAAAGTGAATTCCCTAACAAGAGATAGAAGGACTATAAGAACTCTATTTTTCTATTTAAAATGTCCATTTAATTTGTGAAAGTACCTGTTAATTTATCCCTTCATCTGACTTTCTACTTACAGGGAAGGCTGATAAACCAGTGGGATGAAACTTGGAGAGTGCCCCTCTGTTTACTTGCTTTTGTCTTTCTTATGGATTCACTTTTTAAAAATCCCTTTAAGAAAGTGACAAGGAGAATTATGTTTGCTCAGCCAACCCTTTTGAACCTAGCACTTTGAACAGAGAAAGAAATTGGATCATGGGAAAACAGTGTTCATTGTTGAAAATATCATGAATAATGAAAGCCCAGTGGTGCACCTGTCGGGTTGCATGAGACAGTCTTCTATGCAGTGTTTTGGAGTGACTTTGGATCATTTCCTGATCCCATTCTCACCATCGCTGTCATTATCATTTTCTTCATTACTGTAATTCGCTGATCACTTACGGTGCCAAGGACTGCACACGTTGATTGACGCAAATCATCTTTCCTGGCTTGCACAGTTCCATTCCAGCTTGCCTGGGGTAGGAAGGTGTGGAGAGGAACATAATTTGTATGTAATTACAGTCTTGCCCACCTCAGGAGCTTGTTTTCAGCCCCATGTCAGTCTTTGTAATATTAAAACCCACAAGGTTGTGAAGGAAACTAGCTTTATGTAAAATGACAAAGTAAGACAAAGGATTTTTCTGTCCCTGTCACTCTCCTTCCCTCTTCCCTTGTGCTGAAGACCCAGCTCCAGGTCCCTTCCTTTCTAGACTTTCCTTCCTACCCTCTTACTCTTGCTCTTTTCTTTTCTTTTCTTCCTTCCTTCCTTTCTTTTTTTTTTTTTTTTTATGGGGGAAAGGACTGGGGGCAGGGAATTCTGTCCCTGTTAAGGCTCATCTGTGGCAACTGCTTTGTTATGGAAAAGGTCTAAACTTGAAATTTGGAAGATTTGGCCTTGAAACCTGTGGTTTCTTGAGTAAATCACTTACATTTTCTTATCTGTTAAAAGTGGTTGTGTGTGAATTAAGAGAATCTATGTTGCTGAGGCTGGAGTGTGAGTATGTCCCAGGTATCACTTACATTTTAACGTGGAAGGGGTGTCTGTTGTGGGAATCTGAACTATAGAAGCCTGATGAGACAGAGTGTCTGTTTGGGGGCTGAGGTTGCATACAGGGCTACCAGCACCCCTGGAATAAATTATGGTTGGGAGGTAGTGTTTGCTGCCTATCCACATCTGGTCTATCTTCTTAATTCTCAGATTAGAACCTTTGACTCTTATAGTTCAGACTTTTGAAATCTTCTAGGCCCAATGCGGTAAATGAGGCCTGGAGAGGTCAAAGGTCCTGGCCGACTTGACATGGCTCACCAGTGGGAGAGCTGCGGGGAGGACCAGATGCCATCTCTCCCAGTGGTGGAATTGCCAATTAAAGAGCAGAGGCTTGCAAGTGTCCATGTTTAGTCTGAAGGAAGCTTGTTAAATTCCATTTCCTCCTCAGAGTTCCTAAGGGAAGCTTTCAGATAACCAGTGCCTGCTTTTTTTGTGAATCCTCTGGGTAAAATGATTTCACAAGAGCCTTTGAGAAGGTCTCTGGTTCTGACACTCCAAAGGCCAGTGGACTGTGTGAGGTTGGAGATAGCATCTCTTGGACCCCAGCGGCCCTGTCTGAAGTCCTTCCAGATATTCCCAGAAGTGTGGGAGCCCTATGAGGGAGTCCAGTGGGCGTCCAAAGTTGTACACTGACTTCCATATGAGGACAATTCTCTGAGATTCTTAACATTTTTATGGGGAAATGTTTCAAGCGTGCAGTAAAACGTTAAAAAGCAGTTATGAGCACTGTTAGTCATTGCAGCTTTATTTTTTGCCATACCTGTTTTACATCACTTTTAAAACAAATAAAACAGGGACAGTAGAAACGCCCCGAGTATTCCTTCCACTGCCTTCTTCCCCGGAGGAAACCACTACTCTGAATTTGGCCTTCGTCATTTCTTGCACATCTTATACATATGTATCCATAAACATCTGTACTTATTCACAAATAGTATATAGTCAAGTTTTGTGTGATTTTAAACTTTCTATAAATAGCATTATATTGCATGGTTCCCATCTTTGCTTATTTTGTTCAACACTATGTTTTAGGGATTTTATCCACGTTGAAACATGTAGTCCCTAATATTTTAACTACTATAATTTACATTACGTGGATATGCCACTACTTACTTATCCATCTTTTTGTTGCTTACCTTTCTCACTATCTTCCCACTGTGCTTTAATTTTTTCTTTACTGTTATTTCATTTTGTTCCTCCTGAAGAGTTACCGTAAGCCAGAACTCACCATTTAACAGGGAAATGCAGGTCAGGATGCAGGCAGGAGCTACAAGTGAGCCATCGTGCAGGGTTTGAATGGTGATGCTGTGAGATTCTATTCTGGATGATGTGCGGGCCACCTCTAAGGTTTGTGAAAGAAAACCTGTTTTTATACTGCGGGGTTTCCTTTCTTCCAAAGGCATATTTAAAGCAGACCTCGGAATGACTTTAAGATTGTATTTTTAAGGAACGTTTTTGTTTTTCTTTTCTTAAATAAACCATTTCTCTCTCTTGTACTTGTTTTCTTCTTTCTGCTTGTGAAGGGGGGTCCCAGTTGGACCTGCATTGTTGCCCAAGAACTTTGGGCTCATTTATCTTCTATTTACCACCAATTCTTGAAAAATCAAAAGGAAGCAGGGGTGGGGGTTGGGGGGTGGGAGGGTGTTGGGGCGGTGGGCGGGGGGAGGGAGTGGGAAGCAGGGAGAGGGGGGATGCTGTAGGAGTTTAGTTTGGTTGTTTCAGGGAGGAGTGCCAGGAAAGACTGTTTCTCCCCCCCCCCCCCCATAGCCCCACCCAAGAACCTTCCCACTTCTCCTAACCCTGTGCCTCACTTTGCATGCCCTTCCCTGAGCAGACAGGATCCTTTAGTATGGCTTTACCTCCATGAGGCCCCCTTATGCCCCTCCTTGCTCTCTTTTCCTGGATGCATGAACCCCACTGAAGATATCCCATCTGGTCATGGCACATCTGTGATCTCCTTTCACTATATTTAGCGAGGCTGGAATCCTGTGTCCCAGTGCTCTTTGGGGAGAGCTATTTGCAGGAAGGCAGAGGGCCAGTGGGGGCGGGTGGGGGGGGGGGCGTTAAGCAGACAGCACAGCTGCAGGGATGGTTGTAAAAAAGATTAAACCCTCCCCACAGCTGAGTGTATTTACCAATGTAAATGTTGATCTCCTTTTTTTAAACCCTCAAGGGACCCAAAGAGAGGGATGTGTCTCTGGAACCTTAACTACGCAGAAAAATGGTATCATGGTTGGGAATGCAGCTGACCCAAGGCCAGAAACTGTAGGAGCTGAGAGAGGGTCACAGAAAGGTCAAGGGGAAGGAAGGTGGGGGGTGAGGGGGCTCAGATGGAATATTTCAGGCACTGTAAGCTTTTAAATAAATATTCCCACTCCTGTCCTTGGCTTATCAAGTTCTCCTAACCTTTTGAAGTTTACTAATCTTGCCACTATCAAACTCACTGTGTTCTAGCCGATAAAGTCTGGATGGGGTTTGAACTGTCGCACTGTCCCAGAAACGAGGCAAACGACTGCTGGGAGGTGTGTTATCTGAAGGGAGGTAGCTATGGAGGCCAGGGGGCCTGCTAGAAAGTCAAAGTAAAGGTAAATGCCCTGCTGACCTCCCAATGGGATCACCTGACTGTTCTTACAAAGACTGGGATGCTCAGATGTCTCCTGGCTGGGGTCTGATGCCTCCTTTTACAATTTCTTGATTTCTCTGGCTGGTGTTAGCTAATGATTTATTTATGATACTTCATGCAAGATACTACTAGCTTAATTACAGGATTATCAAAATTACAATAACAGGATCCAGGTGTAATAAGGTAGTTGTGTAGAAATGGTCAATACGATTGAAAATATTTTCTAGTGTTTCCCATTGATCACATGGATGCCATAGTCTATTTCAGGCACAATAAGTGATATTTAAGAAGGGCTGTCTCTTTATGAACACTCACCATATGCCCCACACTTCGCTAAGCTCTCTACTAGTATATGTATTCTCATTTCATCTTTCCAACAACCCTATGAATAAGTCCTGTTTTACAAATGAGAAGACAGGCTTAGAGAGTTCAGTAATTTCTCCAAGGTCACAGAGTAGGTAGAAAAGCCAAGGTTTGAACCTATATCTGAAAGGATATGCACATGCTGATACTGGTATGTGGTACACAACATTTGGGATTATATTTCAGTTTGGTAGCATGATGATGCTAATTGAAATTGCCTTTCATATATTAGTGTTCTAAACAAAAGACTTTGTTCCTGGTATTAAAATTTGGAGGAATCTTTGGATGTTCTATGAACTTCCCTTTTTTTTTTCCTAGTCAAGGTGACCACTTACATCATTCACCCACTTATTCAATATTGATTAGGGGTCTTTGCTAAATGCAGGGGAGATGAGAGTAAGCAGCAGGAGACATAAACTATGGGCCCAAAGAACTGGAATAATGTCATTAAAGAATGACAAGATTATGAAATTTCTCCAGGGATAAGTGCTGGGCAGGAGAGGAGTACAGGGTGCGAGTGTTCATGACATGGGGACATGACTCTCAGAGAGGTCAGGGAAGGCTTCTGGGGACTGGGAGCAAGAACAGTGCGTGCATGGGGAGATTCCATGACTGTTTGGGGTGCTGTCTTCGGGCTGCTCAGCAGAGGAGCATCCTTTGGGAAATTGCTTGGATTAGGCCTTGGCTTTTGGCCTGGAGAAAAAATGCTCAAGGCTTTCAGAAGTCCAGGCCTATTCAAAAAGTGAGCCAAGCATAAGTTAGCACAGATGCCCAGGAGGCAGGAGGCTCCCACTTGTCCAGCCTAAAAATGGACCTGAATATCTCTTGTCTGTTGGAGAGTGGTTATACTAGAGACTGGTACAGTAAACCAGTCTCTAGAGTAATCTAATATTTACTTAGGCTTCTTGAAGATATAGTCAGAACAGCAGTCATAGAATCCTGGAATGTTAATGGTGGATGGCTGTTAGAGAAGTATCGTTTCGTTTTAGCTCCTTATTTGGCCAATGAGAGAAGTGAAAGGCAGTGGTCACTCATAGCTAGGTTCACTCATTCATTCATTCATTCACCTCAGTGCTGTGGCCACTGTGGTGATTCCACCAGACAAGATTCCTACCCTCAAGGAGGTCCACTCCAGTGGGTCTCCACTTTCCCAGTCTCAGCTCTTTTCTGACATTCACTTTCCAGATCTTACTCCCTCCTGGAAATGAGTTCCCCTAGAGCCGTGGTTGGCAAACTGCGGCTCGCGAGCCACATGCAGCTCTTTGGCCCCTTGAGTGTGGTTCTTCCACAAAATACCACGGCCTGGGCGAGCCTATTTTGAAGAAGTGGCATTAGAAGAAGTTTAAGTTTAAAAAATTTGGCTCTCAAAAGAAATTTCAATCGTTGTACTGTTGATATTTGGCTCTGTTGACTGAGTTTGCCGACCGCTGCCCTAGAGGTAAGAGTTACTTTGGTCAATGACTCTTCTGAAATTTGGAGCTCAGAGTTAGAGTGACCAAGGCAAATGCCGTTTATAATAAAACTAGAGGCCCAGTGCACGAAATTTGTGTACTCGGAGGGGTGTGTGTGTCCCTCAGTCCGGCCTGTGCCCTCTCACAGTCCGGGAGCCCCGTGATGGATTGCCCCCGCAGACGGAGGCCCAGGCTACCTGCTGCAGCATCGCCGCTAGGTAGCCGAGGCCTCCCTTTTTGGGGTGATCATGGAGCCCCCTGATTGATCACCCCACTGGCCAGTGGCCTGGGCCTCCCTCTGCGGGGTGATCATGGGGTGATGGCTGGGCCCCCGACCAATCGCATTGCTCCCGCCTTGGCTGACCTGGCACCAGTGGCTCTCATAACATGGTAGTCTGGCTGTTCAGCCATTCAGTTGATTTGCATATTACACTTTGATTACTATAGATGATTTTCTCTTGAAGAACTGAACATTATCACGCATGGCAAAGCCATGCTCTTTCTTGACTCCTTACTTACAGTTAACCTAGAACAACCTAGCGCGGGCTTCAGCTGAATATTTTTGAAGAAAATATTAATTTTAAAAAATTGCTACTTTAATAATTGCATCAGCAACCAAATACTGATTTTTAATGGCTGTTTTGTTTATTGTTCTTAGGGCAAGACTAGTAGTCCCCAATGGAGGTTGAAAATCATCTATTTCTCTTTAAAGTCATCTAGGCCCTTTTCAGATAATTTTTTTTTCATTTTATTATTTCTGTGTGTGAGGAATTAGGTACAAATATTCTCCTCCCGTAAATGTCTATTCCTGAAAAGTAGTATCTACTTGTTGAGAACTCACTTTAATTTTCATAATAACCCTGGGGAAGCTGTGCTATTATTTTTGCATTATTCAGATGAGGAGGCTGTACTACAAGATGAAGGACCAGGATGTTAAAACATTGCTATTAGCTCTACAATAACTCGGTAATTTCTTACTTCTTTCCCACGTCTTCACAAAGTATGCTGACCCCCATCTCCAAGTCAGTTGTTTGTTGTGCAAACTCCCATCAATTTTGTAACCTCTCAAAGTCAGAGCTGATAATGACTTTGGCCACCAACGGGTTCGACTGCCCCCGCTCTGTGGCTATTCACCAAACTTTCCAGGGAAATCAAAAGCTTCAGGGAAAATCCCCAGGACACTCTTCACCCGCCTTTAGTTACCTTTTATCTAAGCCTCTCTAATGATATGCTCCTAATGAGCTGATCTTTGCTATTGAAATCCTGGTTTTGTTTGGCTTTATATTGTTGTGTTGGCTCTAAGGGAGGTCCTTTAACACATGAAAACACCCCTTACCCCCTTCAGGGCTACATACTGTGCCACATTTTATCTAGTTAAGTTTCTGGCTTTTGGTGAGGAGTGATGGATATGTGGGATTCTGAGGTCAAAAGTTCTACATCCTTGATGCTCCAAATGTGGTCCACAGACCACCAGCAGCAGCAGCAGCTGGAAGCTGGTTAGCCATGCAGATTCTCAGGCCCTGTCCCACACTTGCCAACCCAGAATCTGCATGTAATGTTCTATGTTGCAGTCCAGAAAATGGGATTGGTTGGGTTAATTTTAGAATTCTACCCTTCTTCACTTCTGTATCCCCACCAAGTGTCCAGGGCAGATCTTACGTGTGGTAATTTCTCTTATTAATATGCTTTTTCTCTAAGTCTTACAAATGAAAGTGGGTGTTCCCCTTTGGGTTTGACACCTGTTCTTATTTCATGAAGTAAACTGCCTGTAGGCAGCTTACATTTAAAAAAAAAAAAGTGACATGCTATGCGTGTTTCCCAATGTGATACTATTTATTTCTCTGAAGTTTCCAAGAAATATTATCCTTGTTTTCCCATGCTTCATATTGGTTGAAGAGAGTTGTTTTCTTTTCATAAGCCGCCACTGCTTTTGATGTGAGATGAGAACCAACATCGCTGAGCCAAATTATTTTGCTTTGAAGTCCTGTAATTGCAGCTTGATTTTGACTAGATGTATTTCTTATCTAAACAAACCAACAGTTAATACTTCATTGGGAGCCTTCTACTGTTGTGATATGTTTGGAGTAGCACTTTATTTATCAAACTACTTACAGTTAACCTAGAACAACATGGGTTTGAACTGTGCGGGTCCACTTACATGCAGATTTTTTTCAAAAAATACAGTAAATGTATTTTCTATTTCTTATGATTTTCTTTTTTTAAAAATATATTTTATTGATTTTTTTTTTTTTTTTTTTTTTTTTTTTACAGAGAGGAAGGGAGAGGGATAGAAAGTTAGAAACATTGATGAGAGAGAAACATCGATCAGCTGCCTCCTGCACACCCCCTACTGGGGATGTGCCCGCAACCAAGGTACATGCCCTTGACCGGAATCGAACCTGGGACCCTTGAGTCCGCAGGCTGACGCTCTATCCACTGAGCCAAACCAGTCAGGGCTCTTATGATTTTCTTAATAACATTTTCTTTTGTCTAGCTTACTTTATTGGAAGAACACAGTATATGATACATACAACACACAAAAAGATACATACTTAATCGATTGTGTTAATTGATTGTGTATGTTATTGGTAAGGCTTTCATTCAACAGCAGGCTATTGGTAGTTAGGTTTTTGGAGAGTCAAAAGTTCTATGCAGATTTTTCTACTGGGAGTGGGTGTCAGCACCCCTAACCCCCATGTTGTTCAAGGATCAACTATATTATTTTCCAAGTGGGAAAAATATATTACATCTCTAATGATATATTAAAGTTCTGGGGATTTAAGTGAGTGATCTCAGATTTTGGTTTTAAATGTAGTTTGAATCTAAAAAAGAAATGGTACCAAAGTTAACTGGACTGGGTGAAGGCACGTAGCAACTCGGCATAGTCCTGGAGCCTGAAAGAATTTAGGATGTAGAAAAAAAACCTAGCTGCGGATAAGATTTTTTTAAAAGAAAATTCAAAATGCCTTTTGGGAAGAAGCTGCTATAATTTTCAGTGCAGGCATTTATTAGGCCCCGACTGTGTACACAGACCCGGGTCACTATGGCTCTGGATAACGTATGTCCTAGATTTTTTGGAACAGTCTCAATTTCATTTTTTCCAC
The DNA here is from genome assembly GCF_951640355.1 of Cnephaeus nilssonii. NCBI lineage: Eukaryota > Metazoa > Chordata > Mammalia > Chiroptera > Vespertilionidae > Cnephaeus > Cnephaeus nilssonii. The sequence continues at coordinate 75,373,630 of NC_137075.1, forward strand.
GGTCAGACCATATGTCTCAATTTTTGGTTTAGCAAATATGTTCACAACAGGGGAAGCAAAGAGCAGACGGTCAGAGAGCTGACTCAGTGAGGAGTCGCGGCGCCTGGGTTTCCTTCCTCAGATGAGCCCTCGCTCCACCTGGCAAGTGAAGGCTACGGTTCAGAAAGCACACCAGGCTGGGAGAAATTTGTGCAGAGAGAAAGGTGTTTAGGGAACTCTACCCGCCTCCACTCCCAGGCACCCCCTTTACCCCACCCCACCCGAGAAGAATTTCGTTTTCTGCAGAGCTCAGTTATAGGCCAGATTAAACCTCCGCTTGCATTGGACCTTGGAGATTTTTTGCAAACAAATCGAGCAGTTAGTGAACCAGGCACCGGGCAGTAAAGTACACACAATAAAATAGTTTTTTGCTAATTTATGTACAAGACTAACAGTTCAAACTTTTATAGCTTGATTTTATAACCAATTTAGATGAGCTGGAACAAAGAGTTTAAAGATAGTGTGGTTAATCTAAATTTGAAGAAAATCATGAGCGTCTTTTTCAACAATGTCCTTTCAAGTTCCTTCCCCCTCAGTGCCCTCCTAGTACTCCGTACTTCTTTAAACACAAAAACAAACCTAGGCTTGGTTGCTAACAGCAATGATTTCCTCTTTGAATTTATTTTTACATTTATTTCTTCTCTGGGAAGAACTGCAGAGCAGGGCTGTGCCTAGCTGTCACTCTGCTGGCTTGAAATGTTCCAAACAAAAAGGTTAGGAACTTCCAGTTTAGACAGACACACAACGTCCTCACTTTCGTTTTAAGTGGCTTTAGTTCTTTTAGTTCTTTTTTTTTTTTAATTTGGCAAAGCTTTTTTTCCCCCATTAATCTTTCTCCCTCCCCCACCCAGAGTTGGATACTCGGTGCAGTATTTCTTAGAAGGAAACGCAGACTCCTTCAGAGTGAGGTAGAGGAAGGGAGTGTGTTTAGGAGCCCAACCTCTTGGTATGGAGTAGGACTTCACTGCTTCTTGCTCTGCGTGTTTTGCTAAGTCACTTAAACTCGGTGAACCCCCATTTCCTCATTGTAAGATGTGCACAACCGTATAGATTTCACAGGCACATTGTATTACACGAGAGAAAATGTATCAATGTACCTAGACAACTACAAAGAAAGTCCTCAAAGGTTATTTCTCCTTATGAACACATTTAAGGTTGCTGTCTCCTGTGTAGTTGGTACAGCGCCTCCCCCTCCACCACTGGTAGCTGTGGCGCATCCGGGGGATGCCTCTGTATGGAAAAGCCTGTAAGACATTCATTCATTCATTCATTCATTCATTCATTCATTCATTCACTGGCTCTTTCATTCTGCATATAGTATTTGTCAGGCGTTAGGAATATAAAAACAAATAAGATAGTCTACTCCCGAGAGATTCTTTATGTACCCCTCACAACATTGATCTGATTACCCTCTTTTACAAAGACTTCTTTTATGTTCTCAAACGGCTGTCCTGCCACCTGAATCGGCTGCTTGCTTTCATTTTGAGTCCATTGATTGGCCAACTGCACTGATCAGCAGACCATTAAAAAAAAAAAAAGACTTGATTTCTCTTTATTTAAAGTCATTTTAATTCATACTGGTTTGTCACTGCTTATCATCCTCAAAGGAAATGATTGTGTCCTGGAGTTGAAATCCACACATTCCAGGAAAAGATACGTACTCCCATTGGTCTTATACGTAGTGAGGCCTTCTGAAGTATTTACAGTTTGTATTGCATTGATTAACATGGCCTGGCACATAGTAGGCATCTAATATTAACTGGGGTAACATATGGTTCTCAGACGGCAGATAATGTAGAATTTCCTATCCTGCTGCCCAATAAATTAAGACTTGGATACAAGAACCCAAGAGCAGTAGCATTTGTAGCCCCTGGATGAACGGGATTGTTTTTCTAAACAGGTACCTTCCAGTGACTGATGGGGGGTGAGAAGCATGGGCTTTGGACTCAGACGTGGGCTGTGCTCTCAGCCTGGCCACTGGGCAGTGAACAGCTCATCCACCTCATCGAGCTGTGACTTTGGACAAGCCCCTTGGTCTCTCTGAGTTTTTGTTTCCTCATCTGTAAACTGAGCATCCTCAGCCCTCTGGCTTGTGGTGAGGTTACATGGGACGCTGCGTGTAAAATGCCTGGCCCGCGGGAGCAGGCTGTGAGGGGTGGCCGTTCTCAGTAAGCCAGGTGGGGACCCAGGAGGTTGGAATTTTGGATGAATGGCTTTGCCTTTTGAGATGAACGTTCCCATTATTATCACATAAATCAAATGGACAGTCTTTGAGGGTTTATGGCCCTTCCATCTTCCGAGGAGGCACTGCTTCCTCCAGATGTAGTTCTTAACCCAGAGGCCACCTGGAGGGGTTCCCCAGGCATCATCTATTCACAGGCTCTGGGTTGTCTATACCCAGGAGGGAGGAGGCAGCCTTTCCCTGGGGATGGGGCAGCACGGCCGGGGCCGCTCCGGGTTCCTGCCCCCACCCCCACACTTTAGTTAGCTTTGCTCCAGGGCCAGGGCACTCAGGCCTGCAGATGGGAGCTGTTTCATCTTAGCTGGGTCAGAGGTTAATGGAGATAAGTAGTGTCTTCTTACCAGGAGGCCTCAGGAAAGCCCAGTGTGTTGTTGGAGTTCAATCAGAATCTCGGAGATTGAACAGACAGATATTCTCCTACCTCGGGGAGAGAGAAAGCTGCAGCAGGCCAGGCCGGAGGGAGGAGGTGGCTAGAGGGCCGCATCAGTCATTGAATGGCTCGGGGTGAAACCGGGTAATTGCCCACTGAACAGTCAGAAGTCTGGGATCAGTGCACCCTCACTGTACCGAACTGGGAGCGGCTGCGCAGCCCCACTTCGAAATGAAGGCGGGCCCCTTCCTTCTCCCTCCCTGAAGTGCCACGGGCCCCAGGCGGACTTCTTTGCACAGACTGCCACTGTGGTGGCTCGTGGCCTGGCTGCCCCCGTGACCCCGGGGAGCAGCAGCCTGGGGTCTGAGCCTGTGCTCCCTCTGGCCAGAGTCTGTTCTGACAAGGACAGTAAGTCGTCGGAATTTAGACCTGGGTGGGGCATCTCTTCTGAGATGGAACAATCTCAACAAGTCAACCGTGGTTACTAAAGAGGGGAAGGTATCTCTGTATTAGGAATGTTTCTAAACAGCCAGCAGACCTCTGCTCTTCTGAAAGGCCTTTCCTGGTCACCTTCATAGAAATTTCTTCCTCTGCATTCCTAGAACGCTGTGGCTTTTCCTCTCTGTGGCCGTGATCACTGGCTGCCCTGCATGCCAAACTCTCATCTTTTGCTTCATGTGCTAAAAGGGATTGAAGAGCCTTCCTTCCTTCCTTCCTTCCTTCCTTCCTTCCTTCCTTCCTTCCTTCCTTCCTTCCTTCCTTCCTTCCTTCCTTCCTTCCTTCCTTCCTTCCTCTCTTATTCTTTGATTTTTCCTTCCTTCTGTTCAACAATATATATTGGGTAACTGGATGCCAGGTACCGGGGACATCTGTGAACAAAACAGGCTAGTCCCTGGCCCGGTGGAGCTGTGTTCTGGTGGGCATGTTCACCCCCCACCTCGCCCCGCACTGGACCCTACTCTCTGGGAAGCAGGAACCATGTCACACTTCTTGTATCTCTGATACACCTTGTGTCAGCTTCTGTCTTGCCAGTGAAGGGGGTTAAAATGCCTGTTGAGTGAATATATGCTCCTTGGTATATATGTACAGGTTGCCAATTCAAAAGCTCCTGGAACCAGAAATTGAATAAAGTGGACTGAATGTCTGGGAAACACGAGGGGGTGGTGGTGACTTTGGCCAAGGGTAGAATGTGGGCCCTGGCTGACAGCTGTTACTGTCACTTCAGCTGGATGTGGCCATCTGGGAACATGAGTGCTGTCTTGCTGAATCTTCTAATTTTTTAGGAGAAGCTGGAAATTAGAGTTTTAATGTGCAATCTCATATTTAAATGTTTAAATTTAATTCAATGAGAAGACGCAAGGAAATACATCTGGGGGCCAGATGAAGAGTGTGGGCTGCCGGTGACACTGTTCCTGTTGCGGGGGATTTACTGCTCTGTGGTGAGCTGAGATGTTTGCTGGTGAAGAGGTGAGTTACCATATCCCAGGCCATCACACTGGAAATCTGTGCTAACTCACAGATTCCTCCTTCGCTCCATCCCCTCCAGCCAGGCAGTCACCTCCTGGCCTCTGTCTGTGGCAGAGACATGCTTATCACCTGTCTGTCCTGTCAGCTCCTCCCACATTCTCTAGCGAACACTCACATGCAGCAGACTTGGGGGGAAGTGGGGAGGGGGAAATCTCTGGGAAGAAGGGCAGCGTGGCAGTGACGAGCTCTGGGGATGGCAGCGTTGCACTGTGGTTACTACAGTTATTCAGGAGAGAGGCAGACCTGGGTGTGAATGCTGGAGCTGTTATTGGATATTTTACTTGCCTTCTCTAGGCCTCAGGTCCTTGATCTGTCAAGTGATCATAATTTCTGCCTTGCAGGTTAGAGAGAAGAATTAAATTATCTATTAAGGTTATAAATGATATATAAAAAGTTAAAGATGAAAACATATACTAGTCCTCTCCTTATTTGGTGTTCAAGGGAGCACTGGAGAGCTACTTATCCACTCAAGGGTCATGACCCAGACAGGGCCGGCCTTGGGTTTGTCTTGGGGTTTGAGTGATGGTAGCGGGGGTGGGGGTGACTACGGGCACCGTGAGGGGCTTGGGGGCAAAACTGGGAGATAAATTGCAACTGACTCACAATTTATGAGTCGCTTGACACTTTGCAATGGCCTTGAGGGTTATCAGTATTTTTATTTCTGATCCGTGATCAGAATGCTGCTGAAACCATGGAGGTATAAAAAGTGATGTTCTTCCCACCCCTTTTATTCGTTGTGGCCGGCTTTCTCCGTGTTTCAGACAGACTGCATAGTTCCTGCCGGATGACAAATCGGTTGCTGGCATCTGAGAGTGGGATGCGGTGGGAAAGTTGGAGGGGTCTCTTTCCAGTATTCTTTGGGCGCTATTGGACAGCAGGGAGGATAAGAGAAACTTTGTCTAATTTGTGGAGCTGGAATTCAGTACAGAGAAGGCACCCCAGATGGGTGGGTAATATCTCACTACATCTGGAATTATCCTGGTGTGTGTGTGTGTGTGTGTGTGTGTGTGTGTGTGTGTGTGTGTGACATGCACAGGCACACACACATCTGGTTTTCTGAAGATGCTGATGAACCAAGGTATGTCTGAGAAAATAAATACACCAGGTAGAATAAGAGAGTAAGCCCTTGGTTTCTCAAGATTTCTTTACAGCCTGCAACATCATTGCTATTAGGGTTACTGGCTCTTTTTTTTTTTTAAATATATTTTATTGATTTTTTACAGAGAGGAAGGGAGAGGGATAGAGAGCTAGAAACATCGATGAGAGAGAAACATCGACCAGCTGCCTCCTGCACACCCCCCACCGGGGATGTGCCCGCAACCAATGTACATGCCCTTGACCGGAATCGAACCTGGGACCCTTCAGTCCGCAGACCGACGCTCTATCCACTGAGCCAAACCGGTTTTGGCAGGTTACTGGCTCTTTAAGCTCCACCTGAGAGAGAAACCTCCCCAAGCTTGTTTGACAATGAGAGTTTATTCTACTGGCTTGTAACCTGGGTACAAAATACACGGTGTGGGTGAAAAGTGGTATCGCCCAGACTGAATGGTGGGCAATCTCTCCCGGCGCTGCTGCCTTGGAGTCAGGAGTCAGACGGACAGCTCTACTGCCTCCGAACTGTGCGTCTCCATGGAGATCCTGTACCCTGTCTGGGTGTCCGCGTCCCCATCTGTGACCTGGCGGTGCTGCCGCCCATCTACGCTGCTGGGAAGTGCTTTCTGTGTAGTCCTCCCTCTTGGGAAGACAGGATACTGTGTCCCATGCTTCTTTAAAGTCAGGGCTGATCCCAGCAAAACACAGAAATGTAAAGGAGTATTACTTTCATAAACCGAAGGAAAACATTTCCATTTTTATCTCAAGCCCTATCCACCTCACACCCTCCCTTGTAAAAGCCTAGAAACTGTGGCTCTAGAGCTGGGGACTCCGAAGGATGGAAAATGTGGGTGGCAAACAGGATGGAAATCCAATCAGGTGCAGAGAAAAGGACCAGCCCGCAGCCTTCGGGGGCTTCTTTGGGGGTGCCTGCCTGAAGGCTACAGCCCCAAGCACCAGCCAGTGTACCAGCACCGTCCCTGGAGTTCCCACGACCGCCCCGAGGTGGAAATGAAGACATTGGGCTGTGAGAGCCTCCTGGGGCTCCTACTGGGGACTTCCTCCTGTAAATCAGCCCCAGACAGCTGCGTCCACTTGCGCCAGGGGTAGAAAAATAGACCCTGTTGCTAGACAGTGGTGCAGGCTCCACAAACATGTGGGGTCAGAGGGCAGGGGGCTTGGCCCAGGCACTGGCCAAACAGGCCCGCCGCCCCACGGATTGCTTGTTTATTTTCACAGTGGCACTGCCTGTCTGTGCCACAGGAAGGACGGCCCCTCCGCCCCCCTCAGCTCTGCATGTGTAGACCTCTCACTGCTCACCCCGCAAAGGCCACGGCTGCAATGAGCCCGCTGACCTGCTGGCTAATTTATTTACTAGTATTTGAGTTGCACATAGACTGTCTGCTAGGTCCAAGTTTTGAAGCTGGGGAAGGACACAGTCTACTAAGGATATTCAGCCATTTGATTTTATGTATCTGGTCTGCCAGACATCTGACTGAGCAAAAAGGGAAACCTCGTACTTACATATTTGCCCCCTTCCCCTCATGTGCCGTCATTCCACCATCACCACCCCCCCCCCCCCACTTCCATCAGGGTCCTCCCTTTCCAATCAGCCTCTGGCCCACCCCGGTAAACGGGCTATGGCAGCTGTGAGGTTGAGCCCTCTTTCCTTTGACTTGAATCGATCTCTTCTAAAATAAAACAACTTTTCCAACATTTTAAAGTGAAATTTTAAAACATACATAAAAGTAGAAAGATTTTCACAGTGAACCTATGAAGCCACACCTATGTCCCACTATTAACATATTAAGATACTTGCTTTATCATATATTTATTCATCAATCCACCTTATTTTTGACACGTTTCAAAGTAAATTGCAGACATCTACCATTCCCCCTAATTCCTTTGTTACATTTATCAGTAACTAGAACTCAATATTTGTTTGCAATGTTCTTTTATGTATATGTGTGTGTGTGTGTGTGTGTGTGTGTGTGTGTGTGTGTGTATTATTGATTTCAGAGTGGGAGAGGGAGAGATAGAAACATCAATGATGAGAGAGAATCATTGATGGGTTGCCTCCTGCATGCCCCCTACTGGGGATCAAGCCCTCAGCCTGGGCATGTGCCCTTGACCTAAATCGAACCTGGGACCCTTTACTCTGCAGGCTGATGCTCTATCCACTGAGCCAAACCGGCTAGGGCAGTGGTCGGCAAACCGCGGCTCGCGAGCCACATGCGGCTCTTTGGCCCCTTGAGTGTGTCTCTTCCACAAAATACCACGTGTGGGTGCGCACGTACAGTGTGATTGAAACTTCGTGGCCCATGCGCAGAAGTCGGTTTTCGGCCTGGGCGAGTCTGTTTTGAAGAAGTGGCGTTAGAACACTCAAGGAGCCAAAGAGCTGCATGTGGCTCGAGAGCTGTGGTTTGCCGACCACTGGACTAGGGCAAGATATGAAACATTGGCATCACCCAGAAAGTTCCCTCATATCCCTGCCTTGTCAATACCTGCCTCTACTCCCTCAGAGGCAGGGAGTTCTGTTCTGATTATTTCCCCCATAAGTTAGGGTTGCCTAATCTAGAACCTTATATGAATAATCTCATACACTGTGCTCCTTGTGTAATGTTTTTTGAGGTTTTTCCATGTTGTTGTCTGTATCAATAGTTTGTTCCTTGTTATTTCTAAGTAGGATTCTACTATATGGCTATTCCACAGTGTGTTCATCTCTTATCTCATTTATTGGACCTGTGCTGTTTTCAGTTGATGGGTTGGATTAAAAAGGTTACTATGAATGTTCTTGTTCAAGTCATGTTGTAGATATAGTTTCATTTCTCTTGTTATAAATATCTAAAATTGAAATTGCTAGATCATAAAGAGTATATGTCGACTTGATTTTATAAAAAACCGCCAGGCATTTTTTCCAAAGTGATTTTAACATTTATACTCAACCAACAATGTATGAGAGTTCTAGTTGCTCCACATCCTTGCCAACATTTGATGCTGTCAATCTTTTAAATTTTGGCCATTCTGGGGTATCTCATTATAACTTTAATAATTTTAGTAAAAAAATAAAAATAAAAATATGTGTGTGTGTGTGTGTGTGTGTGTGTGTGTGTGTGTGTTCTAAATTCTGAGACTTGATTGATCAATATCTCTGGCCTGACTTTCATTTTCTAGAAATAGGTACATGCCTTAAATGATCCTGGGCTCAATTAAATATATCCTTTTCCAATTGTTATGATCACTGCCCATTAATACTCATCTGGTATGAGAATTTCCATTATAAACTTTTCTTACTGAGGGAGATGTATCTTAGGAAGTGAGTAAGGGGTGCATTTTTGGGAACAACATTTGATAAATATAGACTCTTGGGGATGTAGTCTTTGAATGAATGAAGTCAGCAAGCGTATCAGTTGCTAGGAATGCTGACATCACATGTCTGGTGGCAGCACCTTGAATGGCATGTGCTTAGTCCTTGGATCCCTCTGTCCTGGTCTGAGTGCAGGATGGGACTCTGATCCTCCTTGCAGGCCTCTTTAGAGGCTTTCCTAGTGGCCTGAGTGTGTCCTGTCTTTCCTGCTCCAGCTGCCGCTCAGACTGCCTCTTCAACAGGCCTTTGTCTTTCTCTGGATGCTCTACCTCGGCTTCAAGCCCCAGGCTCTTGGTTTCAAGCCTCATGTATACGTAAATTTATCGCCACTTTAACCTTCCTCAGAGCCATTTTCTAGAAGCACAACTCTGTTTATGATGATTTAATAGTTCTCCATCACCTGAGAGAGAGAGAGAGAGCCCATAATAGTTAACAGTTTTCTGAATGCCCGGGCGGAGCCCTGCTCTATATGAAGCACTTGATGTGTGTTATTGCATTTAATTTCCACAGCAATGTCTATGGGGTAAGTCGTAGTTTTACATTCATTTTTTTAGATGAAGAAACTGAGGCTTAGAGAGGTGAAGCAGTTCAGATGTAGTCACATGATTGGTAAGTTGTGGAGTCGATAGTCAAAGCAGGGAGCCTGACCCCAGAATCCAAACTGTGAGGCTCTTCATTGTCCCTCTGTAATGTGACCTCATCCTGTTTTCTGGGCTCCAGTTCTGACACTTCCTATCTCTCCCCTTGCCTCACTCTGGGCTTCAGCCACACTGACAGACGCACTGTAACTTGAAGCAAGCCAGGCTCTCTCATACCTTTTTGACTTGGCAAATGCTATTGCGTCTGCCTAGGAGAGTTGCTCCACTTGCCGCCTTTTCCAGAGTTGGACTCATCTGTCAAGAATGAGTCTAAGCGTCACTGCCCCTGTGGATGCTTCCGGAACAAGTGTTGCCTGCTACTCCCGGTTTCCTGTAGCATGTGTGTTTTTGTGTTGTTTCGGTGTTTCAGCATGTGAGTTACTTGAGATAGGGACAAGGCCTCGTTTTACTCATCTTGTCCTAAAAAATCAGCTTAGAAACTGAAAAATCACGGTTACTCGATTTCTTAGGTGGGGTTCCCTGGGAAAAGGAGACTGAGAACCACCCCTGGGAGGGAGGAAGGACTGAGTTAAGTACAGTTACGTCGGAAGCCTCAGCTAGTCCCCGAGGAGCTCTGGAGATGTGACTGTCTTTTGCACTTGCTCTCATTGAGGCCTGGGATCAGGCTTTTGTCCACCAGTGTCTACCAATCACCTAAATGTGGGCTGCCCCAGGAAGGGGTATATCCTTAGGTGGCGCCTAGAGCAATTCTAGGAGAAGAATTTAGCTATGAGTCTGCAGCATCCAAAGTACTTTGGGCAGCTCAGGAATGTGTTGGTTCTGAAGGAGATAGCACACCACTGCAGGCACTCCACTCAACAAACATTATGGAAAGAAAGAAGACGCGGAGGGAGTCTGTCTTAAGCAACTAGATTCAATATCCTGTGTAGCCTCTCATACATAACTGCCGTCTTTAAAAAATAGAGGAACATTTTTTTAAAGAGAATTTGGAAAGAGGTTATTAGATCACTAATGGATTAAATCTGTATTAAGAAAATAGGTATTTGTTTGAGTTTAACAGAATAGAAAAGTTCCTTGTATGGTGAGCATTGCTTAGCAATATATTTGATATTTCTAGAGGAGGATGGGTGTATGTCTCTAAAATATAAAAGGCTTTTATTTTGCTTTGTAATCTGCTAAATGTGCTAAGTGATAAGAAGTGTTTACTAGTCATTCTAGATTCTGAGACCATGAATGTGACTTAAGTGCATCCTTTATCTTTACTTACTAACGTGACTTAAATGGGCCTGTTCCGAGTTTTTCTGGTGACTTCCTTCCTCAAATAGAACCAGCACTTTGAGGTGCCAGTGTGCTTTCAGTGTGAGGTTTAGCCTTGTTCTATGGAGTTTATAATCAGCAATCCTCCCCTCTCCATAGTTTTGTTGATTTAATCCTGGATGTGGTTTGGTTGGTTTACAGCCCCTTTAAGATATCATCACCCACCACAATTATCATCCTGATTCCTCTCTCACAGAAGAAGGCAGAGGTAGCCCTTTGGGGTTAACACTCTGGGCCCAGAAGCCACAGGACCTTTGACCTCGAATCACCTCATGGAATCCAAGCCACCTCTGGAGATTCTCAGAGTAACTGAGTGTGTTAATGGACTCCATCCCTTTGAGGAGTGTTTCAAATTGTGGTGATTTAGAGCATTATTATGGAATTGTTTATTGACCTGTGCAAACACATACACCATTTATCACTATAAATGTAACAGGTGCTTCCCAGGCTGCCAGCTATAGGTACTTTAGCGTCTCCAAAATAGCAACTGAGCAGTATTTTTCAGGCTGAGCTATTTTTGTGAAGAACTGTAGAAACCTTAGCCTCCTTTAATTTCTTCCTTGGGTTCGAGGCCGAGGAGGTTAGGGAGAGAGACTATGGCATCTTGAAAATGCTCTTTCTCCACATTCTACATAGTCACCTAACTTTCCATGGAAAATGCCACCCATGACAGCACAATGCTCTTATTTATCTTTTTCATCTTGATGGAGGAGGGTTCTCAATATTTCATACCAATGGCCTCATTCATTCAATCACCAAACACTTAAATTGCATGTCTGTTATTTTTTTCTTAAATAAATATTTATTGTTCAGATTATTACAATTGTTCCACTTTTTTTCTCCCATAGCTCCCCTCCACCCGGTTCCTACCCCACCCTCTGCCCTTATCGCCCCCCCCCCCCCCCCGCCGCCCAATGTCCTCATCCATAGGTGTAAGAGTTTTGTCCAGTCTCTTCCTGCAACCCCCACACCCTTTTCCCCCTGAGAATTTTCACTCCACTCCCTTTCTATGCCCTTGATTCTATTATATTCACCAGTTTATTCTATTCATCAGAATTTTTATTCACTTGATTTTTAGATTTACTTGTTGATAAGTATGTATTTGTTGTTCATAATTTTTATCTTTACCTTTTTCTTATTCTTCCTCTTCTTAAAGAATACCTTTCAGCATTTCATATAATAGTGGTTTGGTGGTGATGAACTCCTTTAGCTTTTTCTTATCTGTGAAGCTCTTTATCTGACCTTCAATTCTGAATGATAGCTTTGCTGGGTAGAATAATCTTGGTTGTAGGTTCTTGCTATTCATCACTTTGAATATTTCTTGCCACTCCCATCTGGCCTGCATAGTTTCTGTTGGGAAATCAGCTGACAATCGTATGGGTGCTCCCTTGTAGGTAACTAACTGTTTTTCTCTTGCTGATTTTAATATTCTCTCTTTGTCTTTTGCTCTTGGCATTTTAATTATGATGTGTTTTGGTGTGGTCCTCTTTGGATTCCTTTTGTTTGGTGTTCTGTGTGCTTCCTGGACTTGTAAATCTATTTCTTTCACCAGGTGGGGGAAGTTTTCTGTCATTATTTCTTCAAATAGGTTTTCAGTATCTTGCTCTCTCTCTTTTTCTGGCACCTCCATAATTTGGATGTTGGTATGCTTGAAGTTTTCCCAGAGGATCCTTGCACTATATTCATATTTTTGGATTCTTTTTGCTTTTTGCTTTTCTGGTTGGGTGTTTTTTGCTTCTTTGTATTTCAAATCTTTGACTTGATTCTTGCGATCCTCTAGTCTGCTGTTGGATCTCTGTATAATATTTTTTATTTCAGTCAGTGTATGCTTAATTTTGAGTTGGTCTTTTTTCATATCCTCGAGGGTCTCGCTAAATTTATTGGCGGTTTCTAGAAAATTTTTGAAAAACCTTATAACCATGGTTTTGAACTCTATATCCAGTAGTTTGCTTTCCTCCATTTCTTTCATTTGTGACCTGTTTTTTGTTTCCGCATTTTGGTTGCTTCCCTGTGTTGATAGAGTGGCTTTGTGTGCTAGGTGTCCTATATGGCCCAGTGGGTCGGCCTCCCCAGTTACCTGAGGTGGACACTCTTGGTGCACCCCTTTGTGGGCTGTGTGCACAGTCTTGTTGTAGTTAAGCCTTGATTGTTGTTGGTATCACTGGGAGGAATTGACCTCCAGGCCAATTGGCTGTGAGGATAAGCTGTGCCTACGATGGGAGAACTTCTGTGCTGGATATACCCTCATGAGGCAAGACTTGCTTCAGTGGGGCTTTGGTGCTCACTGAGTCTGCCCCCTGAGTGTGTCCCTTATGAATCTGAGGAGTTGTAATCTGGATGGTCCTACTCTGACCCCTGGGTACACTGGCTCTTGGATCTCCAAGGAGGTGCTAATTTAGCCTCTGCCTGAGGCCACCCAGCAGGAGCCTCTTCTTTGTTTGGGTTTTGGAGGTGCCCAGATGAGGCCCAGCTGTGAAGCAATGCAAGCTGCTGTGGGGCCTTGGGCCTTCTTTTGGATGTTCTGGGTCTCACTGACTCAGCTGCAGTTTGTTAGGTAAGTTTAGATTTCAAAGGACCCGGCCATTCATATGCAAAAGCCTCTGCGCAGAGTTTGGATGGGGCGGAGTCTCAGGGCATAGAAAACAGCAATGGCTTCCCGTCAGCCCTGCCTGGGTCTCAATGTCCCTTGGTAATCGCTGCAAGCCCCTCTGAGAGAAAGCCGCCCTCGAAGTCTGCCTGTTGCCAGACAGTCCAGTTTCTCCCTGAATGAGTCTAGGTCCCCAAAGTCTTGCCCGGAACTGGTGTTCAGAGCAGTTGGGAGCTTTTGTCTTCCTCCCGCTTGAAAAAGACAGCCCCATACTCAGTTGCCAGCCCTCTGCGCGCGCGCGCCTCCGTACCTCTGCCTTTACTTCTGCAGCTCCTCTGAGTCTCAGTGTGCTTTTCTCTTTCCTTCTAGTTATAGAATTTCCACTTAGCCAGCCTTCTGGTAGTTCTGGATGATGTCCGTTTTGTCTTTTAGTTGTAGTTTTGAAGTTGTTGTGCAAGGCAGCAAATTCAGGTGTTTACCTATGCCGCCATCTTGGTTTCTCCTGCATGTCTGTTATGTGCTAAGCATTACTCTAGAGCAGTGGTCGGCAAACTCATTAGTCAACAGAGCCAAATATCAACAGTACAACGATTGAAGTTTCTTTTGAGAGCCAAATTTTTAAAACTTAAACTTCTTCTAATGCCAATTCTTCAAAATAGCCTCGCCCAGGCCATGGTATTTTTTGGAAGAGCCACACTCAAGGGGCCAAAGAGCCACATGTGGCTCATGAGCCGCAGTTTGCTGACCACGGCTCTAGAGCAAGCATGTCAAATGCGTGGCTGCCTGCTCTAGATAGTAGAGTATACCTATAAACAAAATAGATGAAGTCCCTGTTCTCATGGTGTTTATAAGTGGGCCAGTGAGGGGGAAATAGATGCTCTATGAGCAAATCAGCATAAGTCAGGGGTTATGTGTGCTACAAAGGAGAGTAAAGCACAAAAAAGAGCTACAGAACAATGGTGGGTGAGGGCTATTTAATATAGATATGGTGATATTTGAGGAGATTTGGAGGAAATGGGGGCGTGAGCTGTGTGGGTATGTAAAAAAAGCAGCTTCCAGGCAAAGAGACAACACATTCAAAGGGGTACAAGTAGGCTTGGCATTTAAGGAACAGCAAGAGGGCCAATGTATCTGGAATGGAGTGACTGAGGGAGGGAAGAGTAGAAGGTCGTAAGAGCTAGTCACAGGGGACCTTACAGGCCTTGGAACAACTTTGAGTTTTACTCTGAATGAGACAGGAAGCGCTGAAGGGTCCAGAGCAGATGAATGAGATGATCTGACTTCTAGTTTAACAAAATCACTCTGACTGCCATGTGGAGAACAGACCATAGGGGCCGGGACACAAGGGTAGAAGAAGGGAGGCCACTGCAGTTGTCAAGGGGAACGAGCATGATGGCTTATAATAGGAGAATAATGGAGGAAGGATGTGCAGAAAACTGGTCACGTTCTGAATATATTTAGAAGGAAGGGTTAACAGAATTTGGTGATGGATTGAATGGGAGTTTGAAAGAAAGAGAAGGATTTTGGCTTTAGCAATCGGTTAAAATGGAAAAGTCATTTGCTGGGGACAATGAAAGAAGATCAGGTTTGAGTGGAAACGCAAGTGCTCCATTTTGACATATAAGGTGTTGAGTAAATAGTTGGAAATATGAGCTTGGTGTTAAGGGAAGATGTTGGGATTAGAGCATATAAAAATATTTCAACCAAGGTACCAAATGAAATCACCCAGAGAGAGTGTAGATAGAGAGAATATGAGATCTAAGATTGAGGTCTGGAGTCTTCCAATGTTTAGAGGTCAGAGAAACTGAGAAAGAGTGACTACTAAAATCTTCCTGGAAATACAGTGAAGAAGTATTTCAAAAGGACAGGATCAATCAAGTCAAATACTCATAATACATTATGTTAGGTGAAGACTTAGGAATGAGCAATAGAATGTCATTGGAGACCTTGTCATAAGCAATTTTGGTAAATTTGGGTGAATTCAAGAAGGAAGTGAAGAGTCAAAATAACAAGTACACACAAGTCTTTGTGGTAGTTTTGCTGTAAAAGGGAACAGAGAGATGTACCTAGAAGGGCATGTGGACTCTAAGAGAAGTTTTTATAAAATTTTTTTAAAAGGTGTGGGTACAGTTCAGTGGTTAGAGTGTTGGCCTGCGCACTGAAGTGTCATGGGTTCAATTCCTGGCCAAGGATACGTACCTGGGTTGCAGGTTTGATCCCTGGCCCGGTCAGGATGCATGTCGGAGGCAACCAATCAATGTGTCTCTCTCTCATCAAATTTCTCTCTCCCTCTCTCTCTTTCTTCTCCTCTCTCCCTCCCTTCTACTCTCGATAAAAATCAATGAAAAAATATCCTTGGGTGAGGGTTAACAACAAGAAAAAAAGGTGTGGGTACAACAGAATATTTGTATGATAGTGGGATGACCTGGGAGAACAGAAAAAAAAAATTGATGAAATAGGAGGGAGACGATATAACTGTAGGAACTATGTCCTTGAGCAGATGAGAGGGGGTGGGACTCTGTGCATAAGTGGAAGCTTTGGCCATTACTAGGGCATGGATGACTTACTCATTACAAGAGGGAATGTAGTATATGGGTGCAGATGCAGATAAGATGGTTGGCTACATGGTGGGAATGTGTGAAAATCCTCTTTCAATTGCTTCTAGTTATTTATTTATTCTTTTGGCAAAAAAAAAAAAAAAGCAAGATCAGGGAGGGCTAACAATGAGGATGGAGGATACTGGAGATTTGAACAGAGGTGAGGAGGAATGAAATAGTTGTCTAGAAGCGTGGCAGAATAAATTGACAAAGAAAACATAACAAATTTGTTGCACAACCAAGGTCTCACTTGAGAATTTAAAGAAAGACATGTCAGTGGGTTGTGTACTTTGCCAGTCATGTTCAGTCACCTAGATAGACATGTGGAGGAGGTGGAACATTGGGAGTTTGTCAGATGATGGCAGACGGAGACAGAGACTGATGCCCTTGGATACTAAATGGGAAAAACAATGGAAAAGACATGTCTCACTACTAGCTGTTAGTCTACATTAAGCCATAGAGCACACCCCCTTGAAGTATCAGAAATTTGTCCATAGTAATGGGACAGAAATATGAGTGTCATTTCATCCAAAGGCCTTCCCCTTTGACACCAAGGATCATACTACTTCTGCCACGGTCACATGCCCCAAGCTTCTCTCCCATCTAATACAGGTATGATAGCGGGATGATCCAGGAATCGAGAGTGGGTGTGATTATAGACGCGTCCTTATTGCCTAGGGGCAGGAGGAGAATATTCCAGGGACTGTCTTACCACCATCCCTGTCCTCCCCCAACTTATTTTCTCTATCCAGCCCAGCCAACACTTTGGTTCTTCAAGTAGCAGGAGCCCTTCAGTTTTGCCTGGAACATTCCTCGGCTCCATGTGCACAGAAGGAATCTGAATGCTGGGACCTCTGTCATCAAATGGCCCCATTGGTTTGTTTTCCCAGTGTGTGGATCCTATAGTTCCCAGGAAATTTGAAGAATAAATAAAGTAAGTATTTATTTATATTGTTGCGGTAGAGATCCACTTGCATTTACTTAGCGATAGACGAGAAAGTCTTCCTTTCTTTGGAAAGCCTTTTGAAAACGTTTGTCCCAAATAAGATCTTGTGTTTAAAACAGGATGATATCCTTGTTCTGTGAACGGAAAGTCAGGGGTACACCACTTGAAAATAACCCTTCTATCATTCTGAGGCTTATACTACATATTTTCCTCCCAAATTAGCTGGAACTTTCCATTACACAATGTGATCGTGCAAAAAACTTTTTCCTTTCTCACTTACAATGTCTTGACACAGTGTCCAGTAGGAAGTAATGCAAACTTGGAATCACGGAAACAGCCTTCTGTTATTGTCCTGGGGTTAAAAATCCAAAATCATAAAAGCGTAACTCTGATTTTTCCATTGTCCTTAAATTTTGTTCTTGCTTTGTGCCCAATGCAGCTGAACTCCTGTGTGCATGTTTTTCTTATATGGCTTGGAATTACACAAATCTTACCATATTAGATGTTTCTTGTGTTTGTACTACTCAAGCTTTTGTTCCCAATACCCAGCCCTCTTCTAAATTGCACATTTTCCAAGTGTTAGGATTAGGATTGAGGTACAGCCACTTTGAAAAACAGCATGGTAGTTTCTCAAGCAATTAAAAACAGAACTACCACATGATCTAGCTAGCAGTTCCACTTCTGAGTATATATCTAAAGGAAATGAAATCTTTATCTCAAAGAAATATCTGCATTCCCATGTTCATAGTAGCATTATTCACAATTGCCAAGATATGGAAACAACTTAAGTGTCATTCATGAATGAATGGATAAAGACAATTGCATATATAATGGAATATTATTCATCATTAAAAAAGAAGGAAATCCTGTCACTTGTGACAATGTGGATGAATGCGGAGGGCATTATGCTAAGTGAAATAAGACATCAGAGAAAGACAAATACTGGATGGTAACATGTAGAATCTGGAAAAAACAACAACCCAGAGTCAAACTCAAAGAAAGTAGTGGCTAGGGCTGGTCGGGATGAGGGAAATAGGGAGAAGTTGGTATAAGATGAATAAAGTCTGAGGAGCTTATGTATAATATGGCGACTGCGGTTGATAACAATGTATTGCATAATTGAAATTTACTAAAAGTAGAATTTAAATGTTCTCACACTCACGTACAAAAGGTAAGTAAATATGTGAGTTGGTGGGTGTGTTAATTAACTCAGAGGTGGGACTCCTTTCACAATGTATATCAAATCATCAGGTTGTATACTTTAAATATCTTACAATTTATTTGTCGATTATGCCTCAATGAAGTTGGGAGGAGAAATAAAAAGAAATGGGCCTGAGCTGGCTGCAGAGCAGAGAGGAGCCCTGCTCCTCAGTCACTGCAGCTGGACTCACTTAAGCCAGACCTGGCCCTCAGTCTCCCACAGCCAATCCGCCACAGCATGCTCGCGCTGGCGTGACTGTGATTTCTGTGACTTCATTTTGTTGAGGACTCGAGATAGAGGGGCCTGTCTGGTTACCACCGGAGAAGTCAGAAAAGCAAAGGGGAAGGGAAGGGGGAGGAATGGATGACCTGGCAGCACTGAGTCCTGGCAGCAGTGATGAAAGGAGACTCCCAGAGGTGTTGCCATTAGTGGCTGGGGCCTGAGCCCCTCTGCTGTTGTGTGTGTGTGTGTGTGTGTGTATGGCGGGGGTGGGGGGGTGGGGAAGAGGGGCACTGGAGGGGAGGAGGTGGGGATCAGGGTTCTCTGCTCTCCCTTCAGGCTGTACAACTAGGAAATCAAAGTCTGTGGAAGCCAGAGAAAGGCTTCTCCACAGCAAAGGATGCTCTTGAGTTCTTCCAGCCACACTTGCACTGGCATTATTCATGACAGTCTGCCTCCGGAACAGTCGATGTTGAGAGGGAATGCTGAAAAGACAATAGTCTATTTAACAAAGCAGATCCTTTCAGCGCCTGTTTTAACCTCCTTCACATCCTGTCATCACGCTTTAATGTGCAGAGTTTTCACAGATTGGAAAGGAATTGTCCGGAAGAAAGGCCTATCCCCATGTGTGTTGGGCATAAAAGTACAGGTAGAGGTGGGGCCTAGAGGGGCACACGCGGGAGAGTCCCAGCGCCTACACAGATCTGTTCACAGGCTTTCCCTTGTGCTTAGGGTGCAACCTGGCCTTTCTGCCCCAGCTCATTCCCAGCCCTGTCCAGCTCCGTCCTGCTCACACCCTCACCAATGCTCTTTCTAGAAATAGACCCTCCCGTGATTTCCACAGCACCTGAAATATTGGCTAACATCTATCAAGGGCTGAGTATGCATCAGACACTATGCTAAATATTGTATACAATTATTTCATTTAATTCTCACAGCTATGAGATAAGAATGATCTCATTTGTAGATGCAGAAACAAATTCTCAGAGAGGCTAAGAGACCTGTCAAGGTTTCACAGCTAATGAGCAGCAGAATCAGGATTTGATTCTAGATCTGTTTGACTTCAGAACCTGAACTCTGTTTTATTTTGTCATTTGCTTTTTATTAAAAAAAAACAAAACACCATTTAATCTTTTTATTTTATTTTATTCCACTCGATTTTCGTTCCATGAGGGCAGGGATTATGTCTGTTTTATTCACCACTCTTGGTCCCAGACCAAGCATGTCCTAGAATCTACACTAATAAAAAAGAAAGATGCAAATTGACTGTACCTTCATGACTCCCACCAGCGTCAGGAGTGAGTATACAAATTAACCCAACAAAGATGGCGGGTTAATTTGCATACGCAGGCGCCGAGCAGCCGGGGGTGGGGCAGAAAGAGGTGGCTCCGGGGCCAGAGCGGAAAGGTGGTGCCGGCAGCCAGGGAAAGGAAGGCCCATTCTTGCACAAATCTTCGTGTATCGGGTTTCTAGTGTAATAAATATTTACTGAAATGATGAATAAAAAGTGAAATGAAGCACAGTTGCAGCCTTGGGATGCTTCAATGTGGATGTGTTGATATTTCATTATAGTTCCTTTTCTCAGAGAACAACTGATCCTCAGGCCCTGACAGGCCCCACTACCATCTCGTTTGAACAGTAATTTGGAAGACACAGTTGGGGAAGGATTTTTTTCTCCTGAGACCCTAAACCATGTATTTGATTGCCAACTTGACATGACCACTGGATATCTAATAGATTTCCCAAATTTAATATGTCTTACGTGGTCCGTCCTCATTCTTCTCTACCCTTATCAATGGCATGACACCTACCCACCTGCTGAACTGCAGGAACCTGAGAGATATTCTTGGTGCCTTCAGGATGCTATTCCTCACACCCAATCCAATCGCAAGTCCAATTGGTTACACCTTCAAGGTGTATCTGTAGACTGTTTATATCTCCCACCACCATCCTCATCCAGGGCACCTAGTCCAGGAAGCAGTAGCTTCCATACCTAGAGGACCCCTCGTTTTCATTATGGTTTCTGGATCCTTGTAGATTCTCACTGGCTCATGAATTCCTATGAGAGGAAAATGGTATAGCATGACAGGAAAGCATGACCAGTTAGGGAAGCAGATAGCACAGGTGGTTGGGTTGGTTCGTTTGAGCATATTGGTCAATGTAGGTAGGAGGACTTGGTGATCAGAGCACCCCTCTGTTTGGAGATCACAGCTCAGCACCCAAACCCTGGGATGGCCATGGGTGCTGTTTCTCTCTCTTTCCCACCATTTCTACGCATCTCCCCTTGGCTGGAGTCTCCTCGGAGACCCTGATGGTGACAGCAGAATCCTTCCTACTGCCTTTCCCCCTTTCTTCTGTCCTTAGCTCAGCCCACTTGCATCTTTCCCAAGGCATACAGTGGACAAGACCAGGACCCTTAGTCTCAAGAAGAGCTCCTAACCAAATTGAGAGGCCCCTGGGAATATCCTCATTAGCTTGTCCTATGTATAGTAGTCCCCTTTTACCCACAGTTTTATTTTCCATGGTTCCAGACACTTCTGCAACCTTAGTAAAGCTTAAACAATCGAGCAGTAAGAAGCAGAGCCTTTGATATCAGAGAGAGTACAGAGATCAAAGGCCATAATGTGGCCAAAGAAAGAAGAGTTCATAAGCAGATAAGAGAACAAGATTCAGACATGCTTGTCTGAGAACAAGAGTGAAGCAAACCTTGCCTATTTGGCGATGTGCTGTAATGGTTGTACAGAGAGAGATGATGGAAGGTTTCTTTCACATTAGAATATAAGCTTCTTGACAACAGCCTCACATTTTGGTCATTTCGTATCCTCCCACCACCCCAGTGCTTCGTGTAAGTTTATCAAATAGTTGTTGCATTTATTGGGAGCCTCAAAATAATTGACACAGATTCCATGTGAAACATTCTAGGCACATTTCCATGCTCGTCCACCATCTGAGCTGCAGGGAGGATGGAAAACAATGTCTGTGTTAGAGCGGCTCCACGATTATTCAGAACTGGCATGAGGAGGATTATCAGAGCGAGAAATTTTACAGTCTGGCTTTCTGGGGCCCTCTTTGAAGTGGGTGTTTATAACACATTTTGCTGACTGCTTCCATAAATCCCAAGAGCGCTGGTAATTTTACATCAAAAAATAAGTGAAAATGAAGCAGTTTGGCTGTGAGCACATCCTTGAATTTCTACTGGTTGCTTCTGATTATAATTTGACTGTGAATAAATTTTTACCATTTGCAACATGGTATGAAGAAAAGCATACCCTGATGCTTTAGAACAATGTCTAAAAACATCCCCACGTTCAGAGGGCAAGGAGAAGTCTCTGAAACAAGGTTGGCCAGCACTCCTGAGGACACAGGGGGGAAACTTTTCATTCCATAAGAACCATTGACCTCAGTGGCCCTCTTTTGGCCTTTGTAGTGCAAATATTGGATTTGTGGAAGCACTGAGGGGTGGGGGGGAGGGTCATTAATTACAAACGGATGCTCCTTCTGTGTGGGGAGACCCTGTTTAGATTCAAGGCCTTGAAGTTTTGGATGAGGCCAGCTCTCAAACATATTTTTTCTATTCTTCTTCATTAATTTAAAAAAACCCCAACTTTGAAATAATGAGACCAATAAGAATTGAAATAATAATAGCTGACATTTGAGTGCTCACTAGCGCCAAGAACTATTCTATGTGCATCAAGTCATTTAATCCCCACAACATCACTGTGTTTAGAGATGAGGAAGCTTAGAAACAGAAAAGTGAAACCAGCCTACCAAGGCCACATGGCCCAGCCCGGATTCAATCCCACATTAAACTGGTGCCAAAGCTGAGTTCCAGTGTGAGCGAGACCACTTCTTGTTAGTGCCAAACGAATTGAAAAGCCAGGGAAACTAGGACCACAGGCTTTATTTATATTTTGAGCCAAGCTCTGGTATTTAGTCTCTCCCCCCCCCCCCAAATTAACCTAGTTAGAAAAATTAAAAGTAAAAAAAGGCTGAAACTGTAGGGTCCATCCTGTATCTAACGCTAGTCCAAGGCCAAGCTGACAAAGCCAGTTTGGGGCAGTTTAAGATTTTCCCTTTCCATGGCTGGATCTGTTTTAGATCGAATCTTCCAGCTGGTCCTGATTTGCAGATGGTGCTCAGTTTTCCAAACAAGCTATGCACTGACATCTCAGAATTCCGTTCCAGCTAATGCTAGTTCGGTCGTGGCAC
Source organism: Cnephaeus nilssonii (assembly GCF_951640355.1). Taxonomy (NCBI): domain Eukaryota; kingdom Metazoa; phylum Chordata; class Mammalia; order Chiroptera; family Vespertilionidae; genus Cnephaeus; species Cnephaeus nilssonii. The sequence goes on from NC_137075.1 coordinate 75,395,942, forward strand.
AATTCTCCTGGTTGGGGTATCTATCCCCTCCCCCTTTCTTTTTTTGTAAAAGTGGAGCATAACAGTTCATTCTAATTGTTGCATGTTGTAATATTTTTACATGCAATTTTCTCCTTCAGTTCATTGCTCCCTACAAAGGAGTTTGTGGGTATGATTATTGTATTATGTTTATAATTGAAAGCAGCTGACTTCATGGATTTTTACATTTTACCTTGTTTTCCAGCTGGGCCTGACTTTGGCTTGTCATGTGAGGCACAAGGGGAGGTGGTTTGGAGGAGAAAGTAAGGGAGGGTGTCAAGTCATTGCTTGTGTAGCCAACATCAATAGTAAACTAGCTCCGGAGAAGAAAGGATGGAATTCTCTTAGTGCAATTCTTTCAGAGCCCGAGAAAGGCTTCTGGAAAGCTCTTTCAAATATAAAAAGGGAGAAAAGTGTAAGTGGACTGTGGGTCATGATGCCAGAGCCACCATTCTAATGCATGCCTATTATATGCCAGGCAGTGTCCTAAGAGCTTCCTATATGTTATATGCTTTAATCCTCACAACAAACCCACTTTGCTGATGAGACAGCTGAGGCTAGGGAGGGTAAGGATGAAATGTAAGAGAGAGAGCTGGGAATTAAAGTCTGAAATTTTCTGAGGCCAGAGACCAGGCTCCTACGCACTCATTTCACTCTCCCTGCCCCTGGGCTTCCCTGCGTATGTGAGGTTCTAGCTGGGGAACCACTCACAGGCCTATTCAGAAGGACACTCAGCCCTGCTCCACCTCCATGCTTTCCTGGATTTCCCAGGGGGAAGGTGAGTGTGATCTGTGATGGAGATGCCTCCCTTAGTCTGATAAGAGATCGAATTGTCAATCACTTGGGGTTGTCACTTACTGTCAGCCCCATCACCATCACGTTTACTGTTACCCTTTCCCTGTACTCCTCCCTGAAAGCCCCGAGGAATTGAAAAGGGCAAGGTGTTCCCCTTTGTAGGGTTCTCCTATATGAGAAGTGTTATAGACATTGAAGATGTGGGACAGGGATGGACTCCTCTATGCTATTTGCTGGAGATTCCTAGTGCACTGCATCCCTGGGGGAGACCTCTTGGTCCATCTACTCATTCACAAGGTGAATTCTATGCAAATTATTAGGATTACAGTAGCTGCTATGGTCTGATGTTTGTATCTCCCCACCCCCCACCAATACACACATCGGAATCCTAACACTCAATGTAATGGTGTAAGAAAGTGGGTCTTTTGGAGGTGATTAGGTTAGGAGGGTGAAGCCCTCAAGAATGGGATTAGTGACTCTATAAAAGAGACCCCACAGAGGCCACAGATCCCTAGCCCCTTTGCCATGTGTGGATGTGATGAGAAGTCTACAACCAGGAAGGTCTTCACCTGACCATGGTGGCACCCTGATCTCAAACCTCTAGCCTCCATGTCTATGCGCAGTTAGTTTCTGCTGTACATATGCTACACAGTCTGTGGTGTTTGTTATAGCTGCCTGAATGGACTAAGACAGCAGTAGAGATCTCTAATGTGATCTCCCATCTTTGCTCAGACACGTTCTGTAGCTGCCATTGAGCAGGCAAAGGAAGATCTTCCTGAATTTTATGTTGACTCACAATAATAAGAAAAGAGCAGTTTTTCATACCAGTCGGTCCTGTGTGATTCCTGGGCAAGCTGGCTTGCCTAATGCCTGGCACCCATGGTCTGCTCTTCTCACCCATGCCTCTACTCGCTTGGTTGTTGGGCTTGCCCTTGGCAAACAATGCTAGGTAAGACAACTTACCTAAGTTAGAAGTAGGGCTTAAAACTGTAGAGGAAGTATGTGTGATTCATGAGTTTTCCTTTCTTTATGCTTTGTGCTGTGGCAGTGACACTGGAAATTGATGGCATTATTCTTGGCTAGAGCCTATTCTATAATATCATATATTATTTGGGATTCTGTGCAACAGAACTGAACTTTTGAGGTAAGTATATAGAACTTTATGACTTGGGGTCTGTATTTCTTATAGAAAGAGATCTGAATGATTTTGATACTCTTTTTCCTCTTTCCTCATAGATTTGGCCATAGACTTACCATATTTCCTTGCTTTACTGAGATGTCTGCTGCTTTCTTTCTAGAAAGAAAAAGAAAACATCTTGATAGTCTCCTTAGAGGACAAACTATTCTTTGAAATATAAATGAACATTGAGTGTGATAGGTTCTTCCATTGGTGAGATCTTTGCTGTGTCTTCAGCACTGAGATCCTCTCCCTAGGGGAGAGAATTCATTTTTTCCCCCTGGGCACAGTATGTTTGCATTCAGGCAGCTCCATGCTGTTTAGAGTGCGGATTCAGGGTCCAAAGGGAAAGGCTTTCCCCTTAAGCAAGGGGACCTGAGTATATACCATGTTTCTCACCAAAGTGAAAGGAAGAATTTTATTCATCAGAAATTGTCCATGAAATTGGTAATGAAAAAAAAAAAATCAAAAGAATTCCCAGAAGGCTGCATACTTCCTCCTCAGGGGGTTGAGAAAGGATCTGATGACATTGGGTTACACAGTGAGTTCTCCAGGCCAGGTGGCCAGGGAGTGGGTCAGTCCTGGTGGTCACACCTGGCTAGGAAGTCAGGAAAAGTGCTCATAGGCAAGTGGAGGAACTTAACAGAGAGCAGAATTGTGGTGAGGCAATAAGGACTGATGTCTAAAGATAATTTCTGGCAAATTTTCTGGTTGGTGCCCTGTGTAAAACTCCAGCTTGACCCATTTTTTAAAAATCAACAGCAAATACTTACAATATTGTCCTAAGTTTAGAGATTATCTATATTTTACAGCAAATATCTGTAAGATGTACAAGGTTTATGAAGTAAGGTTTATGTTTCCTTTGAATGCATCTCTCATCCGAGACTGAGCCACATGGGGCCTTAGGGATTCTTTAGATTAAATTACATATTACCAAATGTAAACATATTCTCCAGTAAAATAGCAATGCATTAATGTCAACTAATTGCATGGCTTTTAAAGATAGGTTTGAGCAGGATTGAAAGAAATATGTGTAACTAGAATTTTTACAACATTCACTGCCTATTATCGATTCTTTGACATGCTTGATTGAAATTTTGAAGGGGGTTTAGTAAAGGGACCATTCATAGAGCTGTGAGCAGCAGTGCTAAGGAGGGACGCTGAAGCACTAAGGGGCCAGCAACAGCGAGAAGCTGTTTCCCGGCATTGAAGGGAGGAGGGAAGGAACAGTATATTTCTGGGGTCCACTGAATTTTACAGCCTAACACTTCAGCCACAGACACTTTCTCCTCAGAAGGTGCAATCACTCTTTTATTTCAGACTTTAAAATATATTTTGATAATACACTAAAAGTAAGGTGGTCATGTCTCCAAGTGATGATTTTATAGAGATGAATCCACACTTCCACTTTGCCTTACTACTATTAAATTATTTCTGTACCCAACAAGACAAACATTTATTCAAATCAAGTGTAGTATGTTTTCTTTGTAATTTATTCAGTTAAAAATATATAGACACATGGTTATTGTTGCAAACTTGGAAAACTAAGAAACATTTTACCCATGGACTTAATTCTTCAAAAACAACAACTATATATATAAAATTAGTTGTAGTAACAGTGTAATATATATATTTTAATATATAATATATATATATTATTATTACTATTGATTTCAGAGAGGAGAGTGAGATAGAAACATCAATAATGAGAGAGAATCATTGATTGGTTGCTTCCTGCACACCCCACGTTAGGGATTGAGTCCGAGCAACCTGGGCATGTGCCCTGACCTAGAATCAAACTGTGACTTCCTGGTTCATATAGGTTGCTGAGCCACGCCAGCTGGGCAACAGCTAATCTTTTAAGGCTAGTATTTGCAGTCATTACCACCCCTCTCCCTGCACCCCCCCCTAGAATATATTTTAATAGCTGTGAAAAATTCATCTCATTTTTTTCTTTAAAACATGAGTATTTACACACTGTTACTACAAATTTTTCATAAACAAATTTTAATGGCTGGATAACATTCTATCAATGGATATGATGTTGGCATTAAACATTTAGGTACTTGTTTTTACTGGATCTTAATATGTATTCAGTTAAGTTGAATAAGGACAAGAAGAGTTAAAGAAGGAAAGAGGAACTTCTCCTCACCTATCCACAACTTCCTCTGTTTTACCTGGGTCTCTTCCATGTATCATTAAAATGTAAGTAACTTGTTTTACAAGCAGCTCTTGGGAACTCCAGTGGTGGGATGGACACATCCCTTCACTCCTGACCACAAGGGCATAGCTATGGTACCGCTCTGGAAGAAGCAGCAAGTCAGAGATACGTGTTATTTTCTGAGCTTCCCAAGAGAAAATCTGAACTTTCAAAAGTCTAGGCTTAACAGCTGTTTCTGTTACACACACATACAAACACACAAGTGTCGAATATTGAGATTCTAAATGGCTTATTTTTAGTATTTGAAGTAAATTGTCTCTTTCCCAAGATGTCAAAAATACTTCTGTGTGTTCCTGGAATCATGGAAAGTTAGGGAGTTTATGAGTTATCGGTATACGACTTTTAATATATGCCATGTCTGCCATGTTTGTTCCATTCCAAACACATGGCAGACATTACCAATCAATCAGTCTTTTCTGAGACAGCTTCAGGCTCCTTCCCAAGATAGTAATACCACATTAATCCCTCATAAATGGTTCAAGAGAACAAACCTACTTTCCATCAAGAGCTCATTGAATACCCCTTTATTTCACTGGTAAGCATATGAAGCATTTTAGATTCTGTGTAGAAAAAAAAAATAGTGCGTCTGCTTGGCTTATTAAACATCTGTGAAGGTTTATATTTTAAAAGGATTCCAGGTGATTTGAAAGCACGTTAAAGTTTGAAGGCACACTAACCTAGAGCATAAGATCAAAGATACACAAGGAAGAACAGATCCAGAGAGAGCTGTCTGGCAGCCATGGGCTGGGCCCCCTGGGAATCAGTACCTTGGAGAGGGCATCACATGCATATGATGGACTGGTCCTCAACTTCATAGGCCCAGAAACTTAATTGTGTTAATTATGCAGAGATGATCACCTTATGGGAGGTGGTCTTGCTAATGAAACTCACAAGGCATTGATGTGCAAACCAGAATCCTATGTATTACATTATGGTATGAACAACATCTGTCAGAATAATTCTTTGTGGTCATACGTAGCTTTAGGTACTCCTGGTGAGTACCTCCACACAGGTACCTAAGTTAGAGGCCTAACTGTCTCTTGGTCAATAGAGAATGATAGCATAAGATTGGGCATTTTCGAGATGGTTTCTTCTAATCATGGTTATTTCTCCTTCAAGAGAGCTTGATAAACATGAAGAAATTCTCACCTTTGCATTGCCTTTAAAAACTTTTCACTAAAGCTACCCTTGTCCCATGCTAGATAACTTTCAGTGAGTATTCTGGTCTGTCAAATACAGTTCAGCTCTCTTCCTGAAGATGTTTGCTGATCCCCCACTTTCAGGTACAATATAATTATAAACTATTCGTAGGGTGTCTGTTCCTATAACTGCCTAAATTCTATGTATTTTGGTTCTTACTGGCTTCATTTTCTAAGGAGGCCTTTTCCAAACTTTATAGATCCCAAATCTCCTTACTGTGGCTCCCAACAATGACTATTTTAGTCAAATCTTGGCTCCCCAGCTGGTTTGGGGCAAATCGCGTAGCCTATAAGTATTTGAGTTACCTTTTTGAAAAGCAGTGATGAAGAAGTTGGAAGGATTTATAGAAAGAGCCAATGCATTAACTGTAAATGTGCTTGGAGAAAACAGAGTTAAGATGTTGTTTAAATACAAGACATTATTCTCTGCCAGATGGGAAAAAGCACAGTCTTATGGTCATGAAAGGTCTACTTGGTGCTGTTAACATCGCTTAAAGCCAGCCTTCTTGGTTTGCCAAGAGTAGCTACCGTAGGCTAAAATGCTAAGTAGCAATTGGGGACACTATGCATTTGCTTGTCATGCATCATATCCAAAGATTTTCTAACCCTGGTAGAAGGAGAACATTCTACTTTTCCAACAAGGGGGAATGGAAGGATATGTTTTTGGAGAGCTGCATATATTTACAGTTCATCTATTTCCATAATCAAAAGACAGCCTTTCCCATTTTATATTAATGGACAATAAAAAGCTCTTAATCCTTTGTACTTCTTTTCCTCTGGATATTTGTGGAACATCTTTCATGCCTACTACTCATAGCATGAGGGAATACATGATGTGGGAACTCTTACTGAGCATCCACATGGTCTCAAATCAGACCCCCAAACTTAAGAAGGAAACCAATTCATCAGCGATTGTGTACCATTAGCCAAATACCTTTCCTAAATCAAGGCAGAGTTGACATTTCCTAGGGGCTCAATTCCATTAGCGGTGCTTTCATTCTCAGCAAAGTGGAGCTGTGGGTCATTTAGCCAGTGTTGTAGGACTGTGACCACTGAACTGCAGACACAGCCCAGGGCCAGAGGGAGCCTGCTTTACACCCAGTCACTAGCTATAGTCACATGTAAGGTTCAAGTGAGACCAGACTGCAAGGACTTTGCAGAGATAAAAGTACTTTAAAAAGTAAAATATAATTGCAAGGGGATTTGCGGCTAAATAAAATACTTTTATACCTTCTGTTTCCACTAAGCTGCCTAGGAATCAGTGAATTCTTTTTCTCAAGCTGCTTTAGAAAGTATTCTGTCTGAAGACTCGTTCCTCATCACTGTATCCACACAGAGGTGTTTCCTCCAGTAAATTCAACACGTTTGCCTTTTTGTCTTGGAGGGGACAGTTTTTGAACCTGAAGTTAGATCTGTACCTTACTCTGCTCTGTAAAGTAATGATGCTCGGCCTTTTCCCTGTAACCTCACTTCTTGCTATGAAATTCCTTCCCATTTTAAAGTTTGAACTCAAGTCTAAGCTTCTGCATAAAGTTCAATTTCTCTGTAAAGTTTCTCTGAGTTCTTATATCCCTTTCAGCACTTACTGTCTGGTCTAAGCATGGTTACATGCTGCTATATCTTGTTTCTAAAGTGGTCTCATGTGCATAAAACTCTTTAACAAAACTGTATGTTAGTTCAAAGCAAGGGTTTCTAATCCCTCTTCAATGGTCTCTTGTTTCAATTGTGTTTTTATATAGCCATAGAAACCATATTTCGTGAATAAGACGAGTCATGTATTAAGTTCAGTCTGTCAATGGGGCCAAATATTTGAAATCTGGGTCATCCTGGAAAATCCAGGGTCCACTGTTTCTGTATTTATGGTGCCACTTATACTCCTGTTATAGCCACATATCTGACTGCCCTATTAGATTCTGAGCAAACTGAGACTAGTAAAAAATACTGTTTATCCTTACATTGTTGTTGCTCACTGTTGTCAATATTGTTGCTCATTGTTAGCTTTTATTTGGCACTTCTGGGCCAGACACAGCACTTTCCTCATGAACCTTATCTTTATAATGTTCACTTCTTATCTCCATTTTAAACAATGAAGCCTCACTAGTGCATAAAGAGTAGGTGCACACATAATTTTGGAATAATGAATAAATCAATGCTGAAGCAATCGATGACCAAGAATCCACCTGGGAATATTCTTCTTGCACCAGGTTTAGAAAGATAATTTTATAAACTCAGATCATTTCCTCTTTAGAGGTAGGTGAGAAAATGTGAGGATATGAATTCTCATTTTGATTCTTTACTTATAGTGTATGACTTAATTTGTGGCATTTTTTTTGAAATAGCTATTGGTTAGTACATATTTGGAGATACTTCAGTGTTAGAAATGATCAACTTTCCAGTATTAAATTGAGAGATTTGTGAAGAAATGGTTGTGTGGGAGTAAATGGGAGAGAAGAAAAGGACTAATAAGAATCAAGAGCTTGTGGAAATATTTATGTTGTTTTATCCATTGGGTTCTGGATTCATTTGATGAAATAGAAGTACCACAACTAAATAAAATTAAGTCTTGCAATTGAATATGGAAATTCCATATAAAAGCAAAGGGAAAAAATGGTTAGGAAAAGTTGATTACTTCATGTACTTTGAGAGTAGAAATTATTTGACAGACTTGAGTATTTTAGGGGAATATAATTTGCAAATAGTTTAGTTTTATGGCTATGGTTGCAAATTGGTAATTTCTTTTGCTGGGAAATAAAAGATATAAGTTATATTTAAAATTATACAAGCCTCAGGCTATAGAATATTTGTTAAATATCCCTTGAGATTACTAAGTAAGGGGAAAAATAAATTTTTTAGTACACATGTAGTGTGCACAAAACTCTACAAAAGCAAGGATTAGAAAACATTCTTATGACCTTGTGACAGCAGATTGGATAAGAAATCTATTAGCCGAAACCGGTTTGGCTCAGTGGATAGAGCGTCGGCCTGCAGACTCAAGGGTCCCGGGTTCGATTCCGGTCAGGGGCATGTGCCTTGGTTGCGGGCACATCCCCAGTGGGGGGTGTGCAGGAGGCAGCTGATGGATGTTTCTCTCTCATCGATGTTTCTAGCTCTCTATCCCTCTCTCTTCCTCTCTGTAAAAAATCAATAAAATATATTAAAAAAAAAAAAAGAAATCTCTTATATGTCATGGTAGAACTTGGAGATACATTGCTAATTATGATTACATTTCCACTGGAGAAAAGTAATGTAACAAAGGAGAAGATTTTATTCCTTGCTCAGTAAAAAGGAATTAGTCCTCAGTCATAACGACATTTGTTAATTACTGCAAAAAAACTGAAGATAGAGAATTTAGTGGTTTTCTTGAGATTATGCTCTGTTTGAAGTTAATTTGGATTTCGCCTGATTACTTTCAGTTTGGGAGTGTGGATTAATCATCTCAATCTGGGCTCTATGAGGAGAACCCATTTTCATGCTTTTTCATCTTCCTCCAGGGTTCAAATTCCTCACTAGGTTTGGACTCATCAGGGCCTTCCTTCCAAGTTCTGGTGATCTGACCTCTGAAATGCAGCCTTTGCAACCCCACAGCTTGAGTTGTAGATGATGAGAACAGACTTTCCCAGGGTTCAGCCAGCACTGAGCTGGCTTTGGACAAATCATGAATTGCTTAGTTGCTTCATAGATGTAAAAAATTTCCCTGCTACTTCTGCTGGGCTGGCATTGCAATTGACCGTGGCAGGTAAGTCATTCACTGGATGTTGTCCTTCTGAGGAAGAGACATGATATTGAAAAGTAAAGACTGTGCCCAGCCAGAATGGCTCAGTGGTTGAGTGTTGACCTATGAACCAGGAGGCCACGGTTCAATGCCTGATTGGGACACATGCCGGGTTGCATGTGTCGATCCCCAATGGGGGGCATGCAGGAGGTAGCCGATCAATGATTCTCTCTCATTATTGATGTTTCGGTCTCTCCCTCCCTCTCCCTTCCTCTCTGAAACCAATAAAAAAATATTTTTTTAAAAAAGTAAAGACTGTGTTTGTTAAAGCCCATCTGGAGAGGATATGGAGTTTAGCCACTAAGAAAAAAGATGGCCATTTTAAGAACTCACATAAAAAGATTACTTATACTTTGTGGTATAACTGACTGAGATTACAGAAGCATTGAGAATAATCCTTTCTTTGGTTGGAAATTTGTAGGATTAAACTTTGGAAAAAGTCAAGAGGTGATAATAATATGCCCAATAGCAAAATACCAATTCTACTTTAAGAATATCCTGGAATAGTAATGTTTCTAGAATTATAGGATGTAATATATTGGTTAGGAGTAAGGTCTCTGGAAACAAACTGATTGGGTTTAATTCTGTCTCTGCCACTTAATATACCACTGAATGTGGATAAATTACTCTGCCTGTCTGAGCTAAGTTTTTCTCATCTTTAAGATGGAGTTATTGTAGTTATGGAAACTAAATGTGTTGGTGCATGCAAATGCTTTTTTGGTACAAATACTCGTAGTGAGGACTCAATAAGGTTTATCCCATTCAGTTCCTACAAAGCGTTCACCAGTTGGTTGTATCAATTCTACCTTCTAAATTCTTGAATTCATCCACTTCTTTCCATCTCCATTGCCACCTCCCTACAGCAATTGTCCCCAGTTAGTGGTTCTCTCTTCCAGCCCTGCTTCCTTAGTGAAGGCCAGCACATCTTGGCTTTTCCAATTTCTTCTTTCTATAGCTTAAGTTTCAGGAAGAATTCTCAGATTTTCTTTCATGTTACCTTTATTTTTTTCAGGCTCAAATTCTTATTCATTTAGGTTTCTCTCTGCTCTATTTCGCCCATATTTAATATTTGTAACAGAAGCTTTAGAAATTTTCATTGGCTCTTTTTTAAAAGTTAATACTTCCATTCAGAGAGGGATTTGCTCCTATTTAACTATATTCAAAGAATGATAAGCATACAAACTGCCTTGAGAAATTAATTGAACACACAATAGCTACCATGAAAATAAGGTCTGGGCCAAAATAACAGCAAGGGAAAGAGTCCCTGGTGTTCAGCTAAGCGACAAGAGAAATTAACAACAGGTGTTTAAAAGGAGAGTACATCTATTCTAGAGTGGTCATTTCAGTTCTCAACATTCTTCTGGACCCCACAATTTTATGGCCATTGCTTCTAAGTCCCTGTCCTCAGAGATGCTATTCAGATAATTGATCAACTAGTATATCTTAGGCACAGATGGGTCAAGATAGGTAAGAGTGGATGCCAGCTTTAATGCTGGAGCAGAGTACTGAATTAGATTTACCATGTTAGTTACTGGATGGTGGGAAGATCAAAGGTCCAGGGAGAGGGGCCATGGTAGCTGGGGACATGGGATTGCAGTGGTGAGTTTGTACGGTAGCTATTTACCAAGGAATAGAAAAGTATTTCAATATTTTGACAACCAGTATGACTGTACTAGTTTATATCAGCTGGATTTTCCTACAGGTTCTATCATAGCCTGTGCAGCTGCATCTGTCTTGTTGCCTAAGACCACAGTGGCCGTTGACCTTCCAGCTAGGGTTGGCACTGAAGGCCATATCTTGTATTTGTCTCATCACGATACTCTTTGTCCCATTAAGATGGACACACACTTTTGGGAACAGTTGAGCTGAATAGAAAGAGTTACTGTTCTAGAAGGAGGGGCTACTGGGGAAAATGGGTCAAGGAGGAAAGCTTCAGCTATCAATCACCCATCCCAGCAGAGATTTCAGCAGAAATTTAATAAGTCAGGCTCCGTAGTGATTGCAGAGCTCTTAGGCACAGTTCAGACTAAATCGGGGTATAGATGGAAGCCAGCTGCTTTTGATAAATGACTCTACATGGCTGAGTGTTCTACAAAAGGAAACCTTTAGTGCTGTGAGCATGCACAGATGATGTCATGAGCCCTTCAAACGGATGAAGGCTAATGGATCAAAAGCGAGCCTGATGCCAAAAAAAATGGCTTCGCTGAACGAGAACTCGGGGATGGAGTTACTCTTTTACACAAGGGATCCAACAGTCTTTCTTTCCCTCTAGGCCTTAGTTCAATGCACTGTTCTGGTTTATTTAGCTTTACCTAGAAAATGTTCCATCTTCTTAGACTTTTATTGCCGAATGGATATGATACACAGTTCTTAATTTAAATTTTCCAAGGTGGGCAACTGCTCTAGGGATTGTTAACATTATAACAAGAGATTAAGGAGATTGGCTGGTAAATCCCAAACACTTGTAACTGTTGGCAAAATTCTGGTAATCTCCACCAATATCTCATTGTGTATAATTGGATCGGGTTGGAAGACTTGACTTGGACGGGTGAGTCTCAACATTTAACCTTTCAAATGAGTGGCAGGATTTGCAGGTGGATTTGTTCCACAAAGTAGCTAGTGAATGATGTATCTGTTGCCAAAGTGGAACAAAGCCTGGAAAGATTTGGTGAATGTTGTTTATGCTGTTAGAAAAGTTAGAAATGCTGTTAAAAATGCCCCTAGACATTTGGGCAGCCTCTAGTATTTAGGTGTTTAATTTTATTGTAGGAGAACAGATTCCAGGAGATAACTTAAGAATTGTGGTCATCTACCCATTTTAAGAGGCAGGTCATACTAACTCTCCCCTAGCCTAACTTATCTGGAGTTAGATAGGGCTAATTGATATGCCTAATTAACAATAGCAGATGAATTAGGCAAGAGACTAAATGAAAGAATGACGACACCAGGTCTTAACACAAACTGTCTGAATAGTCGTGCAAATAGTAAGCTGGATAAAATTTGTTGAAAATAAACCAAGCTAAACAAACCACTGAAGAGCTCTTCTCAGCCTATACCTAGAAACGGCAATTTAGCTTTGGGGAGACACGGTAAAATAGTAGCTTGGACTAGTGCCCAGGGCTCTCCAAGATAAGGTAAAAGGAGACTGTGTGTCTTGGACTGGAGCCATTTCCACAGAAGATGCAAAGCCAAGGCAGAGAGTCTTGGGAGGACCCTTTCTTATAATGGAATTTCCCTTCACATATGCCTTAGCAACCCCTGGACTCCAGGGAGAGAGCGGAGTCTAAGCTCTTACCCCAAATAAGGTTTAATCAGCTGCACTGGGGTACAAGCCTGCTGTGGCTCTCAGATTTCCATGACTGACACTTTCTTTCTCTCTTGGTGGGTGCCCAACCTCACCTGGTTACCCCTTCATTTTCTGGACTTGGATGAGATCTGGTGGGTTGAGGAATCCTGAAGGGCTGGATGATGCAAACAGGAAATGAGTAGATGATAGCTCCCCTGGGTTGAGTCTTGACCAGTGTGAAATGAGAGATGAGAGGGGGCTGGGCAGATAAATCCCACCTCCACGCCATCTTCATGGACTGCTCTGGGTACAGTTCTTCCCTGTAGCCCTTCTGGAGCTATGCGTGTGAACATAGCTGTTGCGTGACCTGCTGGGCCTCTCTGGGTCATGTGTGGGAGTGGGGGAAGGAGGGGAGTGGCACAGTGCATCCTATTGCAGTCCATTGTTTCCCACTTATTTATTTCTTTTCATTACTGCCCTGACATTGTATCTCCCAAATAAAGCCTTAGCACCTTAAATCCTCATCTCAGGCTCTGCTTTCTAGAGTGTCCAAGCATTGGATACCAGACTAATCATTAAATATTCAACCAGTTCATTAACAGATTGTCCTAATCAATATGTGATGTTATTTTCCCTAAGGTCAGACTGAAAACCGATTGAAGTTATTTTTTCTTCATTTTCATAGGTTAAATTTGTGTACTAGCAGTCAATACGAGCCTTTCTCAACAGAGTTTGAGAGAATTAAGCCCTAATGCCCTAAGGTGCTTATTGCATGTAATAAATTGCTTTCTCTTCTGTATATTCATATTATCATCCTTGGGAAAATTGAGAAAATAGCTACTCAAATGATAATTTTTTAAAGGCTTAATTTTCTTGAGGAAAACTTGTTTGGAAGACCTTGTCTAGATATTTTCCTGAGATTGTTTTTATTTGGGTTGTTACTAGAGAAGGAATGTGTATTAAACTTATGTTTTCAATTTTAGTCCTTGTTTGGCTACTACAAAGGGAGTGAATTACCTGATTCTTATTTACTTAATAAATATTTGAATATCTACTACGAGCTAGGTCTTAGGAAAGTGAAGACTGAAACTTGCTCTCTGTTCTCCCAGAGCTGAGTCTAGTGGGAATATCATGTAGACCAGTGGTTGGCAAACCGCGGCTCGCGAGCCACATGTGGCTCTTTGGCCCCTTGAGTGTTTTAACGCCACTTCTTCAAAATAGACTCGCCCAGGCCGAAAACCGACTTCTGCGCATGGGCCATGAAGTTTCAATCGCACTGTACGTATGCGCCCGCTCGTGGTATTTCGTGGAAGAGCCACACTCAAGGGGCCAAAGAGCCACATGTGGCTCGCGAGCCGCAGTTTGCCGACCAGTGATGTAGACAAATATAACTCTGTGGGTACCATAGCAGATGTATGTGGAGCATGACCTGAGAACTGAGGAGAATGAGATAATATTCTCTTTTCAGGTTGTGTGCTTGCCTCACTATTGTGCCACACATCCTATATAATAAAGAGGTAGTATGCAAATTCACTGTGACACCCTCACAAGGTGGCTGCATGGGGCGACCAGGCCGGCAGGGGGGTTAGTGAGGGATGACCAAATGACTGCGTGGGGTGACCAGGCCGGTGGGGGGGTTAGTGAGGGATGACCAAATGACTGAACAAGCAGGCTGTGTGGGGCAATCAGGCTGGCGGGGGGCCATGAGGGGTGACCAGGCTAGCAGGGGGGGGGCAGTTGAGGGCAACCAGGCCAGCAGAGGGGGCAATTAGGGGTGACCAGGCTGGCGGGGGGGGGGGGGGAGAGCAACCAGGCAGGCAGGCAGGTGAGCGATTAGGAGCCAGCAGTCCAGGATTCTGAGAGGGATGTCCGACTGCCGGTTTAGGCCCGATTCCCGGGATTGTGCCTAAACCGGCAGTTGGACATCCCCTGAGGGGTCCCAGATTGGAGAGGGTGCCGGCTGGGCTGAGGGGACCCCCCATGCACAAATTTCGTGCACTGGGCCTCTAGTAGCATATATAACTGCTGTGTTCTAGAGAACATAACTAAAGAAAACTATGATGAAATTTTTTTTGATCATTCATATTACAGTAAATTTTCTGGATTCCCTAAAAAAAAGAAAAGCTTAATTCTAGATAGTATCAATCAGGAGAAGAGGTTGAAACTTGCTAAAACATCCAGCCTTGAGTCTATTAGCTAGGTTACTCATAACTAAGTTTTTGATACAGTATGTTATTTTTTTCCTGACACTTCTTATGAAAGGAAGGAATATCAAAAGTTCTATGTATTGTTTTTCAGAGCCTGACTTTCAATATGTTTCTTATTGTGCCATTCACAAACTTTGGGAGACCAGAAGTTTGGTGCCAGAATTGAAAGGATGTCTATCAGTGATGGCTCAGTGGTTAAGGTCAGGGTTTGATTCCTGGTCAGGGCACATGCCTGGGTTGTGGGCTCGGTCCCCAGTAGGGGGCGTGTAGGAGGCAGCCGATCAATGATTATCTCTTTTTCTTTCTCCCTTCCTCTCTGAAATCAATAAAAATATATTTAAAAAAGAAAGAAAGAGTGTCTATCATTTGTATCTTTTGTCAAGGAAGCAGGTTTTCAGAAACATTTGTGGAGAGTCCATTTAAACTGTACTCATATTCATGTCTATAAAAATTACTCTGCTTGTTTTAGGAGAGAAGTTTATTACTGAAATGTGCAATTTTAGAAAATACTCTAAAGTATTTTAAATGATATAAATCAGGGGTCCTCAAACTTTTTAAACAGGGGGCCAGTTCACTGTCCCTCAGACTGTTGGAGGGCCAGACTATAGTTTAAAAAAAACTATGAACAAATTCCTACGCACACTTCATATATCTTATTTTGAAGTAAAAAAACAAAACGGCAAAAACACCCACATGCGGCCCGCGGGCCATAGTTTGAGGACACCTGATATAAATAGTTCTAGTGAAATCTGTTGAGGAGACATGGTTAGGGGGCATGACCTTGAGCTGTGTTAAGTTATATACGTCTAAAGGAAGAGCAGAGTGAATTGCAAAAACTGTGCTATTTAAGAAAAACAAAATAAAGATTAATTTCTGGCGTATAATTTTTCAGATAACAGAATTGCAGATCTCTAATATTTATAAAGTAAAGTTGTACTGCAAAGGTAAGGAGGTTGAGTGTTCTTACTTCAAATATGATGAAAAATATTTTAATTAAGAGAGGGAAATATGGACAGCATTTTTGTTTTTTAATATATTTAAAAAAGATTTTGTATTTGTTTTTGTAGAGAAAGAGGAAGGGAAAGGGAGAGGGAGAGGGAGAGGGAGAGGGGGAGAGAGAGAGAGAGAGAGGGGGGGAGAGAGAGAGAGAGAGAAAGAGAGAGAGAGAGAGAGAGAGAGAGAGAGAGAGAGAGAGAGAATAAACATTGACGAGCCTGCAATCCAGGCAGTGTCTTGACTGGGAATTGAACCTGCAAGCTTTGGGTGTGCACAAACGATGCCCAACAAACTGAGCTACACAAGCCAGGGCTGGTTTTTGTGTTGGAACAAAATTTTATTCTTGGATCTTTAAACAAAAGAATTAAGATTCTATCATGGGACAATCAAGCATGGGAACTGACTGTAGGTAATAAAGCATTCATGTCCCCCCTAGGAAAATTGGTTATCAAAAGCCTTGTTGAAATCTGGCAGAAGCCCTATTTATTTTTAATGCCCTAGAAGACAGGATAGAAATTACAACTCATTAGTCATGATTAAACAGACCGTGTTTCTAAACATCCTGGAACTTCTCTCCTTATTCTCTCCATTGTGCCCATTGTTCATTTTCATCTCTGTCAGTGAACGCAAATCTTCCACATTCTGGACCCAACTCAGGGTCACAACTGGAAAGAACACCAATCCTAGTCAAATCTTTATTAAACACACAAATCTTAATATTCACTTTTTTCTCTTGGGCAAGTATAGGAGGGGATCCATTTTTCATGTCTAGAAACAATTCCATGAGAAATATAAATCATTTCAATGGTGAGTCTCTGTGATTTCAGAATTACCCCCACGTTTGATACTGATTTGATTAACTCTGATCTATTGGAGGAAAAAATGAGCTCTGCATTCTCCTTCTTCCAAGGAGGTCTTTTTGTTTATCCATTCCTCACTACATTTTGGACACAGCCTCTTATACGGACAGAAGCACAAGGAGCACATGCAAGCTGTTTTTTGTTTGATTATTTTCTTCTCAGTAGCAACTCATCCTCCCAATTCCTTAGCAAGCGTTCTAGGAGAGAGTTATCTGGGTGAAAAAGTCAGAGCTTTTTCTGTGTGGAGCCAAAGCTTCTGTTCTTTGGGCTGCGTGATTTGACTCTCTAGTTGGCCTCGACCTTGAATCAGTGAAGAGTTCACACAATGAAGTACTTAGGGCTCTCTTAGTCATGAGCCAGGGATGGTGGTGCCTGCAAAACAAAACAAATCCCTAATACGAATGTATAAAAAGGATCATCTGACTAATGCCTGGTACAAAAGGATGCCTGGCATCTGTACTTCTAGTGGAAATTTGTGCAAAGGAGCAAAATAAGTTTGTTCTTGTTATCACTCTTTTGATTAGATGGGTATTGAGTTTTCTGGAGTGATGCCATTTAAATATGAGATGGTGTTAAGGCTGCCTTTGCCAAGTAGTATTTCCCCTTGTGTAGTTTTATCCTCCTTTGTTTGTTTCTGTTTGAGACCATGAGGAAACTATTTCTTGTTCGAAAAACAAAACCACATGGTCCACCTAGACCTACTAATTATTTTCTTTAACGTGGGGCTCATCATCCCTGTGAAGCCTTGGAACACCTTTAGGTCCACATAGGAAGTCAAGAACAAATGGCAGGCACAGTTGATATCTTACTGCCCACCCCCAGCCCTCCCCTGCTTTCCCGCTGAAGTTTGACAGTATGTTCGATGCTTGTTTGTCTCTGTAGCTATTTTTGTTCATCAGTTTATGATGTTCTTTATATTCCACAAGTGAGTGAGATCATGTGATAATTATTTTTCTCTGACTGGCTTATTTCGCTTAGCATAATGCTCTCCAGGTCTATTCATGCTGTTGCAAATGGTAAGAATTCCTTCTTTTTTACAGCAGCATAGTATTCCATTGTGTAGATGTACCACAGTTTTCAAATCCACTCATCTACTGATGGGCACTTAGGCTGTTTCCAAATCTTAGCTATTGTAAATTGTGCTGCTATGAACATAGGGGTGCATATATCCTTTCTGATCGGCATTTCTGTTTTCTTGGGATATATTCCTAGAAGTGGTATTACTAGGTCAAATGGCAGTTCCATTTTTAATTTTTTGAGGAAACGCCACAGTGGCTCCACCAGTCTGCATGACACAGACACTGGGGGAGAGGGATAGGGGGGAGGGCATGTGCCGGGAGGTGGGGGAGGCCGGGAGGAAGTCAATGGGAGAAAAAGGAGACAAATGTACTACTATTTGTAATACTTTAAACAATAAAAAACAAAAACAAAAACAAAAAACCCCAAAACAAAAACAAATGGCAGGCACGGGAGACACAAGGTACTCAGGGAGTAAACTTTTTGCTAAGAAATATTGACTTATCTATGTTTAATAGTACTATCAGTTGCCTTTTAATGTGCCTACACTATCTGATAGGCAATGTCATAATTGCTTTACTAGTAAAAGAGCCCTTAGTATGTGCCAAGTACTGTTCTAGATGCTTTACATTTATTAATTCATTTAAGCTTTATAACCTTACTAGAGGCCCGGTGCACGGATTTGTACACTGGTGGGGTCTCTCAGCCTGGCCTGTGCCTTCTTGCAATCCATGACCTCTTGGGGGATGTCGGACTGCCGGTTTTGTCCTGATCCCCACAGGCCAGGCGGAGGGACCCCACTGGTGCACGAATCCATGCACTGGCCCTCTAGTGTGCATATAAGATCTTTGGTTACTCTCTTCCCGCCCTCCCCGCTCTCCCCTTCCCTCTGAGATTCATCAGTCTGTTCCATGTTTCCATGCCTGTGCATTAGCATCTGCCCCCTGGTAGTCAGTGTGCATAATAGCTACTGGTTGAATGGTTGCTTAGGCTTTTATATATATAGACTAGAGGTCCCTATGCATGAAATTTATGAAAGGACCTTGGCCCCTGCCGCTGCCACAGCCACCTCTGACTCGGCTTCCGCCCGCCGAGGCTTTGTCTGGAAGGAAGGATTCTGGAAGGTCGTCTAGTCTAATTAGCATATTAGGCTTTTATTATTATAGATAAGTAGGTGATATTATTATTCTCACTAGAATGTAACTCCATGAGGATAAGGACTTTGTATCACAGTGCCTAACATGTACTAGTTGTACAATGAAAAAATAATCCCATTTTGCAGCTGTGGAAATTAAGAGTTTAAGTGTATTGTTCTAGCTCAGAGTTTCTAAGAACATTTTGGCTGAAGAGAGTCACCTCATCCAAGGTCACACCTTCTTCCCAGGGCAGTTCCTGTCACAAACTTGTCTACGCAGGGGTATTAAGATCTGAACCCTTCACTTCAATTTTGAATAATTCTGAATTACCATCCCAGCTTCAGAATTCCCTGTGATGTTATCCAGTGCCTCTCCCTCAGTTTGCACCTAAGGTATATAGGGTAAATCTCTTATGACCAGCAGACAGAGGAAAAATCCTAAGCTTGTTCATAGTTGGGTGAACTCAGAAAGAGAATGCAAGGGGAAAATGGACCTCAGTTGCATGATAGTCTACTCAGAGGTGGCCTCGAAAGGCAGTAATGAGGGAAAATGTGCCAGTAAACCTGTGAATAGAGCAGTCATGGTGGTTGGGATGAGGGCTATGCAGGGGCGCACAGTAAGGGCTCCCGCTCATCACAGCAGGTTTAGCTACTGCCTCAACGCATGCCCAACTGCCAGGGCACAGATGATCACTTGAGGAGACCAGCCAGCATCTTGCTGGCCAGCTGACTACATTGGACCCTGAAGGAGCAGTGATTTATTTCTATAGATCTCTATACTTATTCCAGGCATGGTTTTGCCTTATCTGCCTTTAAGGCTTCAGTGAGCACAGTTTCATGAGATTTTTTTGAGATGTTTGAAGCAGCATATGGCCAAGCAGGGCCAGGGACCACAGAAGATGTCCACTTCTTGACTTCCAGGATTTGTTGACTCCCATGGGATAACAGTCATGGTTTGATATTTTTATCATGGGTTGAGATTTTTGGGAAAAAAAATGGGCCATAAGTTATATTTAAATTAGCAACCAAACTCGGGTTCAGAAGGCTAGTGTAATGTGGCATGTATGCCTAGTGCATTAAATTGTGGGAACTGCTAATTACTCTGCTCATTATCTTCAGCCTTGATCACCTCTTGATCTTACAGCCCTTTATGAAAAAGATTCTTGAGAACCTGTCAAAGATCCAGAATAGGAGCATGAAAATGCTTAAAAATAGAAAAATATGATGAAAGAAGAATGGTTAAAGTTATAGCTCTTTTTAGCATGCCCATCCCTACATGTAGAAGCTAATTAATTGTAGATGGCACAAAAGAGTAGAGGCTCTATCAGAGTTATAGCTTAGGCTGTGCTGGATGAGATGATTGCAGATATTGGTGATTGTGGTTGTTACTAATTAAAGTTGAAACTAAAGGAGGGAGGGCATAAGGAAATCTTCCCAAAGAAAGAGATCTTTCAAAGCTTGAAGGCTCCTCCGAGGCATCACTGCAGGAGGGAATAGGGAAACACGGAAAAGGCAGATTTTGCTGGGAAATTTAGGAATGGAGAGAGGAGGAGAAGCAGGGTCTGAGCCATGAAGCCAGTTTCCTGAGGCTCTCCAGTTCTCATTCTGTGTCCTAGGTTGAGGTCTGAATGGGGACCCTGATCTTTGGATTCAAAAGTCTGAATGTGCAAGAAGCGTGAAATAACAAGGGTGTTATGTTTGGACAGTGGAGAGGTTGGAGGCATAGTGTGGTCAGGGAAAATGTTGTATACGACATGTGTTTTTGAGGGAGAGGAAGGCATGGTTTTCATAAATTTATTGAAGCTCTCTGTGACTGAAAAATAGAGTAAAGGCCACCAATCTTTTTTTAAAAAAAGATTAGAAGTATCTTGGGCATACAAGCTCATTTATAATTTGTTTTTAACTTGTGTTTTCAGCATTTACCTGCCCCCGTGTCATTGCTTTCTGCTGATAATGACCTACGTACACATCATTTGTCCACTGTTTTCCCCTCACCACACACAGCCCTCCCTGCGGTCTGGAACACCTTTCTCTTCTATTCCCTTCAGAGAATGTCTCCTCATCTTTCTGAGAACCAGATGAACGGTTGTTTTCCCCCCTCGGCCTTCCTCAGCACCCAGGCAAAGCTGGCTGGCCCTTCTCCGTGACTACCTCTGAAGTATCCCTGATAAGTGGCATTAACCTGACTTATTGCATATGTTTCCTTCACTAAATTGAGAGTTCTTAGCCAAGGGGCTGCCTTATTTTCTTTAGAGGCCCAGTTCTTAACAGGTGACACAGTAAGTGCTCCTTGAAAGTGTAAATTTAGAAATGAGTAACTCTGGAGGTAGCTCACCAGGTGTCCTCCAAATTAAGTCACTAAATAAGGGAAATATTTTTAGAAGCAGAGTAGAAACATGAATTTGCTCAGGGAAGATGCTTATTAGGCATGTGAAAACTAAATGGTAAATAACGTGACAGAAAATATATTCTAGAGAATCTGAGACCAAGATAGAATCCCATTTGCCTCCGACGACAGATAAATGTTCTGGCTCTCATTTTCTTTTCTGTGATTTCGTGACTTAGGATCTAAGTTCCACAAAGTGAATAGTTAGTAAACTGGGCAAATATTGAAATATAGGTAATGAGAAAAAAATTTCCTTTATTTTGCCTTCTCTTCATTGTATTACTTAGTCGACTATTTCCATGATGAACAGTTAGTCATATTCAAGGAGAAAGGACAAGAGTAGGTGTTTGTAAAAGGGCTGTGTGTTTTGGTGGGGAAAGATTTCTATTTTCCAAATCCCCATATGTTTGGTTAAGCAATATTATTTGTGTTCATAAGCTCATTTACCTCAATATTGCCATAGAAAAATAATCACTGAGTTAAATTACTATAAAAGTGAAATATTGTAGAATATTAAAAAACACACAATTCAGTTAGCACTTTTAATGCAGCATTAAAGGGAACAGAATACAATAAAAACATTGATGGAGAAATCTAGTTAGCGTGCTTTAATAAATATGACTCATTTTTTAAAAGCCTAAACCCTTTCATGTGCACTTAATCACTATAAAAGTACTTAGATTTAATTCACCCAAGTAGGATTAACGTGATCTCCTATAATCTTATTAATATATTTACTTGTATGCATTATGTATTTGCCTAAACAGCTTCTTTTTTCAAAGATATTAAAGATAGAAACTTCAAGCTGGCTGGTGTGGCTCGGTGGTTGAGCATTGACCTGTGAACCTGGAGGTCACCGTTCAATTCCCAGTCAGGGCACATACCCGGGTTGCAGGCTCTATCCCCAGTGTGGGGCATGCAGGATTCTCTCTCATCATTGATGTTTTTATCTCTCTCTCCCTCTCCCTTCCTTTATGAAATCAATAAAAATATGTTAAAAAAATAAAGATATAAACTTCAGCTTAATTTTAGTCTAATTATTAAGACCCCCCAAAAGGATAATTATTCAAATGAATTTTGAACCGTGCTTGTGTTTATTCTAACTCAACCTTCTGCACTGCATCTACTATTGACTTGCATTAAGAAAACAGTGACTATATACCTAGAAGCATTTTGAGAAGAATCTGAGCAGCAGGATGTCATAGTCTAAACAGCACGAAGGTCTGTTTGCTTCATGGTGGGGTATCTGCTTTCTCAACATTCTGAAGGTGGAGAACGGACAGAGTTGAAGGATTCTTGTCCTGCGGTGTGAGCAGATAACAGCACTCCAACTGCTTTTCTGTACAGGCAGGAGGTTGGATTTAGCAATTTTGTAAGAATCTTCTTATTTCTTATATCTGTATCATTAGTTGACAGATGGATTCTTGTGTGAAATCTTATTTCAAGAAAGCCACCTCCCGCTAGATAATCTCCTTAAACTATAATTAATGAGTGGGATGAATTTCAGTTCCTTAAATTTTGGATGATGTATTAAAAGTTATCTACTCCTTCTATTTTGTGGAGCACATTGTTTCAATAAATATTTTTCAAACACTTACTATGTGCCAAACATTCCGATAGAAAGACACTGTCCTTATTTTTCAGTAACACTCAACAAACCAGGATTTAGGTACAAATGCTCTTATGTAATAGGATTTTTCAACGAGGCTGTGACTACAATTCTATCCTTGTGGTTCTTTATCTATCTTTTTAGGTGAAAAAAAGAGATTTTCTAGGTTGTAAAAACTTTGTTTCTTTCCTCCTTAAAAAGAGTAGTCAACCTCTCCAGTTAGCTTTTTCAGACCATGGCTTCTCAACGCAGGAACAGTCCAACTGAGGTCAGAGAGAAGCTTCCTTTGAATTTGACGGCCAGTTATTGAGATGTGTCTAATAAACTGCAGCCCAGCTCTTGGGGCTTTACTGCTGATGGTGAGGGAATCTATCTTTATGTTGTTCTGCCACTTCAGTGATATTGGGAAAGGAAGATCTGGCTCAAGAGAGAGGCATACAGGATAGGCAGAGCTTCCCAGCAGGCGTGCTGGGCTCCCTGGGGGGCAATGTACAGAGTAGGTACATGCCAAGACACTGCTTCCTTTCCTGCCCTGGGAGGCCAGATGGGGCCTGGGGCAGGCTCTTGCCGTAAGTTGCCCATTCCATTTATCCAGTTGAACTGTGTGAGTTTATCATGACATGAGTTTATTATGTGATCAAGTTGGAGAAGAACTGTCTTAGGGTCTGACTCAGAGGGAAGGAATTCTGTTGTTAGGAAAGGCCCTCTGATGTGTTGCAATGCCCAGGCCTAGTCGGGCTCCCAGGAGTCATCAGAAATAGGGAGTTGATGAAATGGAAACCAAAATCACTATGCACAATAACATAAAATATTCTTTCTGTTGTGGGCAGGGAAAAGCTTGGCAGACCTTTTGTTTGTTTGAAAAAAAATTTTTACTTTGTTCGTATAGCTTTGGACTGCACTGCTTCAGGGAATTATTTTTGTTCTTGGGATGCATATGCCTGCATTGTGCAGCCGTGTTTTATCCAGAGTTAGCTGTAGCATCCTAGAAGAGTAAAGGAAGAATCAGGGGCATAGTACCTTCAAGATCATGTGAAGGAGAGATTGCTATGGGGAACTGAATTTGAAATGCCAAGGCCCAAACTGGATTAGTCAATGCACATTTTTGATGAATAACCCCAGGTTTGAAAAGGTATTGCTGGAGACTGGGGAGGCCCACAGATTTCCTGAAAGGGGTGGTGGATTGGTCCTAGTGAGAGAATGGAGGTTCATTCCTGGAAGGGGTAAGAGGAAGATGGACTTTAAGACAGGGAATTGAGACTGGACTTGGGCTGTATCTAAGGAGAATCTCTAAAAAGGGTTTACCTTGGCTAGTTTCTGTGGACATTGAACCATCATGATTAATGTTCAGCATTAATTTATGCCTACGTTGCAGTATTTTCCAGTTATCTCCAAACCTTTAGCACAATCGGTTGCATCCACACTGCCTGGTGTGTTAGATGAACAACGGAGGGAAGGAACACGGAAGGCTTCTCCTCTGTTCAGACCAGCCTCATGTTAGCTTAAGGAAGAACATTGTTCCTAGTCTTCAGGGGGTTCCTGGGAGCAACACAAGTGGTGACCCAAGGTAGCCTTGAGATCATTGAGAAGATCCAGTGATACTAGAGAGCAATGTGACTCAAAGCTCCTTTCCCCCAAAGTGTGGTAGAGGAAGGTCAATGTAGGAAGGGGGGAGGGTTGTGAAGGGAGGCAGACACTAGCCTTCAGTTCAGCTCACTGAAGTCCTGTGCACACATCTTTCCTGGGTCCAATCTGAAGGAAGCCTGCTGTCTTCAGGTCCTGGAGGATGTTGTGTGTGAGTGTGAGGCACTCACCCCCAACTGCCCGCCCCTGCTGGCCTGGTTGCCCCCAACTACACTCCCCTGCCGGCCTGGTCGCACCCAACTGCCTGGTAGCCCCCAACTGCCTTCCCCTGCAGCGCCTGGTTGCCTCTAACTGCCCTCCCCTGCAGGCCTGGTCACCCCCAACTGCCTCTCCTGCAGGCCTGGTCACCCCTAACTGCCTTCCCCTGCAGGCCTGGTTGCTCCCAACTGCCCTCCCCTGCTGGCCTGTTTGCCCCCAACTGCCCTCCCCTGCCAGCCTGATCACCCAGAACTGCCCTCCCCTGCCGGCCATCTTGTAGTGGCCATCTTTGTGACAATGTGAGGGTGGCCATCTTGTGGCGACGTGAGGGTGTCACGTGAGGGCGTGAGGACCACCTAGGCTTTTATTAGTATAGATACCAGGTGTGCTAGTTATTAATGCGGATTTTTTTCAATAGATGGAGTTACACATATGTTGATATATATGTGATTTGATATGTATGCTATTTTGTTGTATTGACAGCAAGCTTCAAAACTTCATTATGTCAAAATTTCTGAAGGTGTTAAAATCATATATATTTTTACACTTAAAAATGTTGAATTTTGTGCCAAAAGAAAGAGTATTTGTGGGAAGTTTTAATCATTACTTTATTTTGAAGAAAAGTGCTGTTGAAAGTTATCATATACGAGGTATACCGGTTAATAATGTGGACTTTGTAATCAAAGAAAACACGATAATTTCAAGAGAAACATCAAAAGTGCTTTATTCAAAGTAATGTCCATCACTAGCTACACATTTCCCCCATCTTTCAGGTAATTGTGGATACCGTCCCAGTAGAAGTTTTCTTGTTTTGAGGCAAACAATTCAGAGACCAAATTTTCCACCTTTTTGTACGTTTTAAAGTGCTGCTCAGAAAGTGCATGTGCCATCGATTGGAACAAGTGGTAATCTGAAGGAGCAAGGTCTGGTGAATACAGTGGGTGGGTTAATACTTCCCAGGCAAGATCTTTTAACGTGTCTTTAACTGGTTTTGAAGTGTGTGATGGTGCGTCATCATGAA
Organism: Cnephaeus nilssonii; assembly: GCF_951640355.1. Taxonomy (NCBI): domain Eukaryota; kingdom Metazoa; phylum Chordata; class Mammalia; order Chiroptera; family Vespertilionidae; genus Cnephaeus; species Cnephaeus nilssonii. The sequence goes on from NC_137075.1 coordinate 75,421,483, forward strand.
TCAAAATTACTTTGCTGTGTCTTCTGGCCCATTCTGGTCATTTCATGATCAAAGTGTGGTTCAAATTGATTATTTGTTGTTGGTAGTGATCAGTATTAATGGTTTCACCTGGTTTTAGAAGCTCATAATACACCGCACCTTCCTGATCTCACCAAACGCAGAGCATTGTCTTCTTTCCAAAGAGATTTGGGCTTGCACTTGATGTTGATGGTTGACCTGGATCAACCCATGATTTTGTGCATTTGGGATTCTCAAAATAAATCCACTTGTCATCGCCAGTCACAATTCAATGCAAAAAAGACTTTCTTTCGTGCTGTTGAAGCAACATTTTAACTGATGACTTTTCGGTTTCCCATTTGTCTTTCGTTCAGTTGATGTGGCACCCATTTTCCTTCCTTTAAAATCTTTCCCATTGCTTGTAAACGATTGGAAATTGTTTGCTGAGCAACATTTAATCTTTCTGCAAGTTATTTTTTAATTTGACACGCATCTTCATCCAATAATGCTTGTAATTGTTGGTCTTCAAACTTTTTCGGTTGACCTGGACGTTCTTTGTCTTTCACATCGAAATCATCACTTTTAAAGCGTTTAAACCAGTGTTCACAAGTATCTTGAGAGGGAACATGTTCACCATAAGCTTCCCGAAGTAGTACTATATGTAAAGTATTATATATTGTATTATATACAAGTATGTAATCTATTTATGTTATATTTTCTATGTTATGTAATATATAGCATATCTATATATTGCAATATATCTATCTTTCTATAGATATCTATTTATATATATGTATCCTATTGGTTCTGTTTCTCTGGAGAACGCTGATTAAAACAGGAAATCTGAAAGATAATAAATATTTACTGTGTACTATAAATACTCATCAGCTTAATAAATTCAACATCTTTTACTGACACCCACCTAGAATCCACAAGGGAATTGAGACCCGGAATTGGGCTGTATCTAAGTGGAATCCTTAAAAAGGGTTTACCTTGTCCCCCAAACCCTTTGTCTGGCTAGGAAAGCATGGAGAACTCTGCCCTTGGCCCAGGGCTTCTGGTTAACTATCTCCTGAAAGAATTGTCTACTTGCCTCCATCTCCCCATTCCTATTCAGGGACTACAAAAGGCAGTGCTCAGAGCCTTATGTCACCCCCTATTGTCTTTGTCCCATTAGCAACCGCATGTGGCTGTCTCTGGCAAGCAATTGAACAATCGCTCAGGGAAGTGCATGCGCTAATGGTGCGTGGCAGCTTTACAAACACTGTCTGTTTGCGTTAGACCTGGATTGTCCTCTGATTTAGAGATTCTTCTGTGACTGTCAGAGCCTTGGGGATGATGCTGGCCAGAAAGAATGTGCATGGCCATCACTGTGCCAATTTTATAATTCATCTTTTAATAATCTGTAACAGAAGAGCTGCGTGGAATTCAGCAAACCCTGCCTTGTTCGTCACTGGGGAGCTCTCTGGGTTTTGTTACTGAGCCAAAGCCGAACGCAGCTGTTGGAGCTGTCACCGGTATTCTGGTTCACCAAATACTGGTCATAATTACTCCTGCTTCACATGGGAAGCATTTATTTACATATCTGCAATGGAAAGACTTGTTATTGATATTAAAGATTTACAGTGAGTACGTCAACATGTGGCTATGACATTTGTAAACTATGTTTGGAAAATGCTGAATCTTTCTGCTGCATAGAATGTAGGACTCTGGGCTGCACTGTCGATCATCTGTTCTTCATAGAAACAGGGAGAAGTTATTACTGGAGAATAATTAAACCTGCAGAACCGTCCAAATGCTGGCAGGCTGCAGCCGTCCCCAGCACCACACCACAGCCTGTTAGGATCAGCAGAATCACACAGCCGGGGCTTTCCGTCGGAGGGGGTCAATAGCATAATGAATTGTGTTCACCCTGCCATTATTCTCCTCCTGGCTTTTCCAGGTTACAGTCACAAGCAGGTCACATCAGTTTATGCATCCTTCATGCAAAGTGCTTTGGAGTGGAGTCTGGGGCCTGGTCCGACTGGGAATGACCGTCTTATCATTGCAGGAATGAATCGCTCCTTTTGACCCTGGTCAGCCCCCACACCGGGAAGGCCTTTGCGAGCACAAACCATTGCTTTATATTTCCTTCTTAGAGATTCCCTTTTCTGGCCTCCTTGCCATTCCTTATTTGCCTGCCCGGGTGGTCTTCTTTCTCCTAAATCAAATTCTCTGTGTTCTTTTTGACGTGGGACATGTTAATTGCTCCTATCCAGATGATTTTATCTTGAAGAGAGTGTCTGATCACCTCCCAGGGCATGATCAGAGCCTCGGCGAGGTAGGCTCTGAGTAGCCAGGACCTCAGCTGAACCCCTAACAGGTGGCGTGACCTGATAGCTGCCTGTGTGCAGGGGCTAAGGAGATCTTGTGAGGAACAGCCCTGGGGGCAGAGGGAGGATTTTTATATCAAAGCCTTCTTCATCAGACAGAAGGAGGAAGGTTGAGTCCAGCCCTGGAGCTATTATGAGACTCCACAGCCCAGCTCCTGGAGCACATCTGGGCTTGGAGGAGAGACAGCTGTAAGTAAGAACCACGCCATGACACTTGTGACACATGGGGCTCAGTGGCATACTGATCAGGGAGCCGTCTAACAGATGTAACACCAGGGAGGGAGCCTCCTCTTCTCCATGGGAGGACGTCAGTGCTTGGAGCAGCTGTGGCAGCGGCAGTCCTGTCTGCCCGGTTGGCCAGGTGGCCACCAGCAAGACCCACGGTGCCTCCTGGAGCTGCCCCCAGGCACACGGTGCCCTCCAGACATACATGGATGGGGAGCCCTCCTCAGGCAGCTGGGGATTTCTTATTAGCACATAGGACTAGAGTCAGCACAACTAGGAGATGAATGCTAATACATTGGACCGTATTTGTCCAAACAGGACACGTGTGTTGGGCATTCTACCTTGGGTGGTTAGAGCCTTACTGCATGTGATCTGAGTTCTTTGCCAGAAAGGCTGAGCTGAGTCCCTTAAGAAAGCTTTCTGGATTTCTGCATCTTGATCCTAGCTAAAATCAAGAATAAAAATAGCTTCTGTCTTAAAACACAGCTGACATCTAAAATTTGACCAGCTTTCCAATAGCCTGTTGGCGAATGAAGAAGTTTGTTTTCAAGGAGTAGCTTTTGTGACTTGTGTGGATTCACTGGAAGGACAAACTAGAGAAAAATTTAGGAGACGTAATATTTTGACGACAGAAAAATACTGGGTAGGAAAGAAAGTGATGAAAAGAATGTTATGCTTGGCCACATCAGCCATTTAATGACAAAACCCCCCTTGTTTAAATTGGGAACTGTCTATTTTGGCCGTTTAATGTGGTCTTAAAGAGTATTCTTAATTTCTGAAGGCTTTGTTATAAAAAAGCCAAAATAATTAGAGTTTACCGATAGGTTTCAGGGCACTTTTGTTTCAGGGTGGACTGGCTTGAGGTTCAGAAAGATGCATTGTGTAATTTCATAAGAATCCCTTATAATGCAGCAGGAAATGATGCTCACATGCTCTGAAGTGTTTTTACACAGCTCTGGCCACATCTTGGATATTCATTGTCTGAGAATGTATAATTTGAGAAATGGTAACGAGACGGCAGAAGTTTGTTCTAAAGGATTCTCAGGGAGTTGATCTCTACTCACTTGAGTGTTGTGTAGGCTCTTTTCTATGGCAACTTTCAACTATTGCTCCCTTCACTCCCCAATCCACAATGTTTAGAGCTTTCAGAATGGGTTCTTCTAGCTTGGGCTGGTGGTCCGTAAGATTGCAAAGAATTTGTTGATCCCTGAGATCCATTCCTCTCAGTTGATCCCATGATTTTAGGGGCTGCCTTCTGCCCTCAGCCGACTGTCAGTTTCCTGCTAAGTTGCTAAGTGATCATTATGGCTTTTGCTTAAAGCAGGGGGACTGACTTATCCATCAAAAATAATTAGGCTAAACTTGATCTATCTCAGGTAGATGAGCATATTTTAGGGGGGAATTTTTTTTTTAAATCCTCACTGGAGGGTATGTTTTTATTGATTTTAGAGAGCGAGAAACATGAATGGGAAAGAGAAACATCAATTGGTTGCCTCCCACACCCACCTAACCTGGGATCAAACCCACAATTTGGGCGTGTCCCCTGACCTGGGAATCAAATCCGCAACCTTTCGGTGTATGGGACGATGCTCCTACCAACAGAGCCACACTGGCCAGGGGTAGGGAAAACTTTAATCAGAGTCTTAAAGAGTTTGTAACATTAAAAAGCCTAAAGACCAAGGACCCAAGGCATGTGCTTATTGCTGTGTCTTGAGAACTCCAGGCTAAAGCCAACTAACGGTGAAATGAATGGTGATGCCATTGGTATTTGGGGGTCTGGGGACATTGAACAGCACTATAAATTCTACTCGTTACAAGGCCAGCCTTGCTTGTGGGTTCTTCTAAGAAGCTGTAGGTTTCCACTTTGTCTTCCATATGAATCAGTGTTTTGGGTTTCTTGAGTCATGCTTTGCTTACATCTACACTTCTTCAGAGAAGCTGTTTCAGGCCAGAGAAGTTACATACCAACGAATATATGATAAATTAAATACTGCGTTAACTCTTTAAGGTTAGCAAATGTTTAAATACTTTTTGTGTGTGAAACCTTTGTATGGTGAAGAAGGACAAAATAATTCCTTTACTTGTTTTCGTAGGTACCAGCTCCACTCAAAGTGGGGAGATCTCTTACAGCACAGTCTTCTCTGAACTAGAACTTTGATCTGGAAAGCCAGTTAGGACATTAGATTGCCTGCCCTCTCTCTGCTGCTGCTTCTTCGGAATACAAGAATCCTTTCCTACTCAGACATTGATTAAAGCAAGTAGAGCAGTGTGACTACAGATTCGATCTATAAGGAATAGAGCCTGTTCAGAAAATAAACTCTTAGAGAATTAGAATTACTAGATGATGATTATTATTATTATTATTATTATTGATGAAAAGCATAAGCATGTCCATGATTGTGAGGTAAAAAGATAGGTCCCACTTTGGCTGGTGTCTCAGTTGGTTGGAATGTCTTCAGACACCAAAACGTTGCGGGTTCAATTCCTGGTCAGGGCACATACCTAGATTGTGGGTTTGATCCCCGGTAGGGGCGAGTATGGGAGGCAACAAATTGATGTTTCTCTCTTATTTCTCTCTTACATAGATGTTTCTCTCTCCCTTCCTTTCTCTAAACATATCCTCAGGTGAGGATTAAAAAAAAAAATCTTAGATATTCCTAATAAAAGTTTTTTTTTTAAAGATAGGTTCCTACTGGCAATGTATTTTTAATATTTTGTACTTCGTTACCAAAGGCATAAAAATTTGGAAATGAAAGTACCATGATATTCAAGATTTTCTTTAATTTTTAAGGTTGATTTTTGAAAACACACATTTGCATTTCTGGATTATGTTTGGATAGATAAATATTTATGTATTCCTGTTCCATTTTTCTTTTGTTGTTATTGTTTATTTCCCACAGAACATTTGCCAGCACCAACCTTCACACGGGCTAGACTGAGGCAAGGGTGGGGTCAGTACGCTGGCTGGGCGGAGGAGTGTAAACAGTGAGGACCAGGATGCACAAAGGCCTGGGTGTGTGTGTGGGGGGGGGGGGGGGGGAATGGGGGAGTGGAGGGTGGGAAGAGCCCCCAAGTAAGCACAGCCAGGAGTCATTGTAGCAAGAAAATGGAGAAAGGCCGAGAAGAACTAAATTTAAGAAAATAAAAGGAGCCAAGAGCTGAGAGAGAACGGGAAGGTAAAAAGGAAGGAAGGAGCAGACATTAAAGGGCAGGAGATGGTATGGTAGGTCAGAAAGAGTTTGTACTCATTCTGCTGTGTCACTTCCCTTTCATCAGAGAAGGGTGGAGTGAGATGTGGTGAGGTGGAGAAATAGGCTTAGGGTGAAAAAGCTATGGGAGAGACACAACACAAAGATGCAAGGAGAACAAGTGAGGGATATATATTGTAGATGAGGGCAAAAGGTAGGGCTATGGAGGGCGGTACTGGCTCTGTTTGTGGCATTAAGAATAGGAAGTGATTAATATAAGCCTGGGAATGGAGGGTTGGTCTCAGAGGGCAAGGAAGTAGTTTTCGAGTGTTCTGCTTCCTTTTCTCTCTCTCTTTCTCTGACCCTAAGAACAGGGATGAGAGGATCAAGAGGAGACCCTCCTTCATCCTCCCCAGCTCAGGACGGAGTGCGTGCAGACAGGCGAGGCTGAGGCCAGCCAGTCCGGCTGCCCATAGAGACACAGTGGCCCAGAGAGAGAACCTCTGGAATCTGGCAGGGATGTGTGTTTGAATGCTACCTCTGCTACTAGTATTCCTGCCTCTGTGACCTTGGGCAAGTGATTTAAGTCCTCTGAGCCTCAGGCTTTTCATCTGCAAAATGGAGATGAGAATATATACCTCCCCAGGTTGCTGCTGGAAATGAGACATTGTGCCATGTGCCTGGACTGGACTCTCAGTCACCTCTTAACCCTTTTTAAGTTGCCTCATGGGTGTTGAGAGTTATGCTCTTATGGAATGCCCCAGGCAGCCAGTGAGGAGCACATGGTTCCCTAGAAACTGGAGTAGCTTTAGTCCATCCCAGGCCTGGCCCAGTTCCCCCACATCTATTGGCGATAAAACTTCAGAACTTCACTTGTCTCTAGGACAGGTGGCCTCCTGTGTACTGGCATTCCAGTTCACCCTCCACAGGAGTGAGCAGTTTGTTGTTTACCCATATTTTTGGGCTAACCTGCTTGATTGCTCTACAAGCCAAATGTATAAGAAGGCAAACATAGCCAATTGACTTCTAACTTCTTTTGACTATGTCAACTGATGGTTGTGGCACCAATTTAATGAAATCCCCAATTTGGAGTGTGACGAAGAAGGAACTTAAATTAGTGCAAAACAGCTCAATTGTGATACAGCATGGCTGTGAGAACAGCGAGGCAGCCTGGGCCAGGCCAGTTCTCTAGCTAGACAGCTCTGCTTTGTGCCCGTCTGTTACAACCTGCACTGGTCTGTTCCACTCTGTTGCTGCCAGATAGCTTTGGTGTTTCAGCTCCAGCTGGGAAAATGCAGTCTTTAGTCTTGTGTGGAAAAGGAAAGTGTGCACTCAGAGTTGGAAAGGGAGCGGACTTCATTAGAAGTCTCTGATTGGTTCATCCCCATGCAAATAAGGACTCCAAATCCTTGCCATTTGATTATTCCAAAAGGCACTGTCCTGATGGGTCCGTGTTGAATAAAGGCCACTCTAGACTGTGATGGACTAAAGTGCCACTCTGATTGGTCAGTGAAGAAGCTGATGATATAGCTGTACAGCTTTGATTGGATGGGGAAAGCCTCAGCCCTTTGTAAGGGCTGGCTCAGATGGCAGAAACACAGTGCAGGCAGGCAGTTCAGAGCAGAGGGAAGGTAGTTCAGTGCAGGCCTCTCCATGATGTACAGTTTGAGTGAGAGAGCCCCGTGTAGAAATGGCTGTTAGGCGCTGTTGTTTTTGAGCCACCAAAAGCCCTTCTTACTAAGTATCTTCTTTCTCAGGGTCCACAACTATAATAATCACTAGAAGCCCGGTGCACGAAATTCGTGCACGGCGGGGGGTCGTCCCTCAACCCAGCCCGTACCCTCTCCAATCTGGGACTCCTGGAGGGATGTCCGACTGCCCGTTTAGGCCCGATCCTGGTGGGATCGGGCCTAAACGGGCAGTCGGACATCCCTCTCACAATCCAGGCTGCTGGCTCCCAACTGCTTGCCTGCCTGCCTTCCTGATTGCCCCTAACCGCTTCTGCCTGCCAGCCTGATCACCCCCTAACCACTCTGCTGCCAGCCTGGTTGATGCTTAACTGCTCCCCTGCCAGCCTGTTTGCCCCCAACTTCCCTCCTCTGCCAGTCTGGTCACCCCTAACTGCCCTCTCCTGCAGGGTTGATCACCTCCAACTGCCCTCCCTTGCAAGCCTGGTCCCTCTCAACTGCCCTCCCTTGCAGGCCGGGTGCCTCCCAACTGCCCTCCCCTGCTGGCCATCTTGTAGTGGCCATCTTGTGTCCACATGGGGGCAGGATCTTTGACCACATGGGGGCAGCTATATTGTGTGTTGCAGTGATGACCAATCAGTATATTACTCTTTTATTAGATAAGATAGAGGCCTGGTGCACAGGTGGGGTCCAGCTGGTTTGCCCTGAAGGGTGTCCCGGATCAGGGTGGGGTTCTCTTGGGGTGTGGGGTGGCCTGAGCGAGGGGCCTGTGGTGGTTTGCAGGCCAGCCACGCCCCCTGGCAACCTAAGCGGAGGCCCTGGTATCTGGGATTTATTTTCCTTCTACAATTGAAACTTTGTAGCCTGGAGCAGAGCCAAGCCTGCTGTTCCCTCCGGGGCGGCAGCCATCTCTGTGGCAGTTAATTCACCTTCTACAGTTGAAACTTTGTTGCCTTAAGTGGGTGAGCCCGGCCAGGGTGTGCTTTAAAGCTTTGCTTCCCCTGTTGCCGCCGGCAACCCTGTCCTGCTCTCTCAAGCTCCATTCTGTTGCCATTTGTTTGAATTTGTTTACCTTCTATAATTGAAACTTTGTAGCTTGAGTGGAAGCTTAGGCCTGCAACGGCTATGGAAAGCTTGGCTTGCTCTGTTACCTGGGAAACCTTGCTCTCTGGGGCTGTAGCCATCTTGGTTTGGGTTAATTTGCATACTTGCCCTGATTGGCTGGTGGGCGTGGCTTGGCTGGTGGGCATGGTTTATGTAGCGGAGTGATGGTTAATTTGCATATTACCATTTTATTAGAGAAGATGTGCTTTCTCTAAAACACAACCTTGCCATGGAGTCAATTAGAAATAATGGAATGACTGGTAATGGGATTGATATTTTGGGACCTTGATACCTTGACTAATATACTTTAAATGCTGCAAGGTTGGCTTGCCCATGGGTTCTTAAAGGACGCTCATGCTTTTTTTCCCTTTTATTTGAATTATTGGTCTTGGTGTCTTGAACTTATTTTTTGCCTCCGGGCACACATTTCTTCTCTTTAAGTTTAGAGTTGAGTCTTCATTTATTTCCCACTACCACTGTACTCTTCTTCTATGTGCTCATTCTCATCTCCCTCCTTTCCAACTCTAGTTACTGGATTTTGGCTATTATTCATTCATCTCTGCTGTCTGAGACTCACTTTTTAGATCTATAAAATGGAGTTAATATTACCTCTTTTGCCAGCTATTATGAAAATTAAACATGGCTATGCAATTATTAAGCATGTAAACATATATATGGGAAGCCCTCAAATAATAGTTGTGAGTGAATGTATTATAGACAGAGATTCTGAATATGTTTAAAATATTGATTTACAGACAGTGAGATGAGGGATGAACCAGAAAAGATAACTCAACCAAGAGTGAGGAATTCTAAATTCTAGTTCACAGGGCATATTTTGTCCCTTACCCACTTTCTGAGAATTTTTCTCCCAATCACATTGGAAGCAGTCATGTTACGATGTGACCATGTTCCTGGGCTGTTGGTGATTGATTAGACAGTGGGCATCTGAGCTAGGCTGGGTCAGTGAGTTTATTCCTGGGTATCTTCGGACTTTATCTGGGGAAGTCAAGGAAGCAGATTGAGAGAAAAACACAATGGAGCAGCAGGAGTAGAGGAGAGAGAAATTGAAGCCACAAGCATGGCATGAATCCCTGGTTCTATCTGGTTCCTATGTCTGCCTCTATTTCTGCCCTTAAGTTCCTGGAGGCAATCCCTATAATAATTATTTCTCTTGCTTAGAGTTGTCTGAGATGAATTTCTGTTGGTTGTAACTAAGGGGTCTAATACAATGACTAGACATAAAAATAACTCTGGACCGCAGTTTTTTTCATTTAGAAAATGGCAGTATAAACTGAATGATCTGTAAGTCCCCTTTGATTTCTGTGATTTTAAGTAAAGAGAGAGAGAGAGAGAGAGAGAGAGAGAGAGAGAGAGAGAGAGAGAGAGAATGTGTGTGTGTGTGTGTAAGGTGATGGCATGGTTTGGGCATTCATGAGATTCCATCCTTTGCCAGGTAAATGCTGATGGATCACTAATGGTAAACAGAACCATGATAAATGGTGATGGAAGGAGACTTGACTAGGAGTGGTGAACACACAATACAGCAAGCATGTCAAACGAGGCGTGTGGCCTACCGGCCGCGAGTTTGACATGCTTGCATATGGTATACAGATGATGCATTATAGAATTGTACACCTGAAACCTATATAACTTTATAACTAATGGCACCTCAATACATCCAATAAAAAGGAAAACAAAACAAAAACAAACAAAAGAATTGGAACCAGAAACTAGTTTTTTGAACAGTGAACACTTGGAGGGGTTGCCAACTTCATATATGACATGAATACGTAAGTATTAGAAACACAGTTTTCAGTTATTTTCATTGAGCCACTTCTTAACTCTGGGTGTTGATGAGTATAGGTGTGAATGTAGCAAAGAAGATTTTCTAAATCATCATTCCAAGAAAATAGGAAAATACAATTGGAAGTTGATAAATATTATGCTCCAGAATGAGGTAATTTCAGCACCATTTGATTGTCCCTGAAATCTGCATTTGGGACAGCTCTTTCCAAAGAATTTCTGACGATGAATGGTGCCCTGTCTTTGAAGCAGGAAGGATGGGTGCACTGCAGCTGTCCCTTCAGAGGGGAGTGTGCCAGGTGCGATGTGGCAATGTGGCCTCTTGATGATGATTTATGAGCTTTGGGCTTTAATGACCACGTACATGATGGAGATGTAATTTGTCATTGTTTTAGGGAATGTCGTTCCAAATATTAGAAAACAAACAAACAAACACCTCAGCCATACCTTATTAATGGTTTATTTTAAAGAGCTATTTGTGCTAATACTTTCTATAGGTGACGTTTGTTGCCTTATATCTGGGCTGAAAGAGCAATTACTCTTTGTTTTTTAGCTGGAGTTAGCTTTCATTCATTCTAATCTCAATTTTGTTCCCTACCATACACAATTAAAAGGCCATTAATTTGTTAATAAGCACTCTTTGAATTTAACCTCCAGAAGGTAGCCAGCCGTCTATGGCGGGATAACACTCCTTTATCCCATGGGCTGTCTTGGTTAGTGACTAAAAGCCTTGACTCTGTCCCTAGATTGCCTGGGTTCAAATCTTATCTCTGCCAGTTATTATTTGTGTGGCCTTAGAGTTACCCAATATCTCTGTATCCCAAGTTCCTCATTTATATTACGAGGATAATAACTTTGAATGGGTAAACAAATGCCAAACATTTAGAACAGTGCCTGGCACCTGGCAAATGCTATTCAAGCATTTGCTATGATTATTATTTTTTTAAAAAATGTATTTTTATTGTTGAAAGTATTACAGACTTCCCTTTTTTTCTCCTGTTGTCCCCTCTACCCTGCTCCCACCCTTCCCCCCAATACTCTGGCTATTGCTAGTGCTTGCAATTAACTGTCCATCTCTGACCCAGGAGTCTTGTGTCTTCTACCAACATCCATGAAATTAAATTAAGAATGAGCTATGTGACTTATTTATTAGAAGAATGGACTTAAAACTCAAGTCTTCCTCATACCCCACCCAAACAAGAGATTACTGTTAGCCACACTAAGGTAAAATGTGTTTGATGTCTGAAGCTTTTCTAAGAAGTGGGAAGGACTGGGAAATCCAATGGTGAAAGGAGATCTTTGGAAAAGAGCCCCAGACTGTCCCTTTCTGGCAACCTTCTGCTTCTGAAGAAATTGCAGGGTAGGTTGCAAGATTTGCCTCTTCTTCTGCGTTCCTGCTGCCACCCCTGGGAGCCCTACAAGCCAGGGTTCCCCATGGAGGTTCCCCGTCAGAACTCCGACACCGTGTTCCTTCCACAACAATGGCACAGTTGTAGAGTGGGCTTGAAATAAGCTGTCTCTCGATCTTTCACAGTGTGTCGATAGAGAGCAGGGTTCAGGTGAAAGAAAAAAAAACATCGCTTTTCTTTTCCAGGGGTATCACTCACCCACTACAAAGAACTCGGTCGAGTCAGCTGTGAGGATGCGGAGCATCAGGCCCCAAACCAGCTGGCAGACCAGAAGGGGTGTTTTCTGGCTCCACAGAGCTGACATTAAGTAAATTGTTAGCGCTGGCTCCTACCGTGATCAGCCTAGCTTCAGGCAACAGGAACTTAGGATGGGAAAATGAAGCCCTGAGATATAATACTAAAGAGATTATTCCAAGTGGCATTTTCTTTTATCATTTTGTTGGCAATAATCCTCCATGGGTCCCTCTCAGTTATGAGCCCCTCTCATTTCTGTATGTGTTTTGAGCAGAGACACTGGCTGCTCTTTGTTCTATACTATCTTTATTTTATTTTATTTTTTAATCTTCACCTGATTTTTTTTTCCTATTGATTTTTAGAGAGAGTGGAAGGGAGTGGGCAGCAAGAGAGAGAAACATTGACATGAGAAAGACACATCGATTGGTTGCCTCCTGCATGCACCCCAGACTAGGGTTGGGGATGGAGCCTGCAACCCAGGTACCTGCTCTTGACCAGAGTTGAACCTGGGACCCTTCAGTCCACAGGCTGATGCTCTACCCACTGAGTCAAACTGGCGAGGGCTGTACAGTCTTTCTAAGAATGTTTGTAAGTGATCAGCTTGAAAGATAGTGCCTTCCTCTTGGGCAAAGCGCGGGCATCCTTATTGTCCAGTATAATATAGACCGAGTCTGCCCTGCAGAGAAGGCTTGAATGTTTCCACAACCCATTATGAAAGATTTGGATTCCCTCATCTCAGGATTCCCCTCTATTAATGCAACCTGCTTTTCTTGTGGCCTCAGAATTGGGAATTGAGACATGAGGAACTGGCACAAATAAATGCCAATACTCTGGCTATTGCTAGTGCTTAATTGTCCTTCATCTCTGACCCAGGAGTCTTGTGTCTTCTACCAGCATTCATGAAATTGTGCTGGTTAACTTATTAGCTTGCAAGTAGAGTAAAACCTTCGATCCTATATAATTGTTGACGTGCATTTTTTCTAGGCTTGTTGAGATTGTGGAGCACATCATAGCATATCAATGATTCATACAACCGAATGTGTATGAATACACACTTCTCAATGGGACACACTAACTTTATGAATAAAAAAAAATCTAATTTCTTTCTGCCAGCTTTCTGGTCTATGTCACTGTTACTTATACATTATCATGGCTTTTCTGGCAAAAAATATTCTATTTCCCCTTCCCAAGACACCGCCCCCCTCCAGCTTTCCCCTTTAACCCCCTCCTTTGAAGAACCCAACCTGTCCAAGATTCCCATCCTGGAAAATAGTTCTTTATTTGCTTGGTTCCATAAATAGTAAGTCATTGAATGAGGCCTGTACATCCTACCCAAAGTCTGCCTGAATGCAAACCTCATATGCTTCTGCTATATCATTCCACCTCTCCATACTAAAGAGTAACCCCTAATATTTACAGACAATTTTTTTTATATTTTATTGATTTTTTTACAGAGAGGAAGGGAGAGGGATAGAAAGCTAGAAACATCGATGAGAGAGAACATCGATCAGCTGCCTCCTGCACACACACACACCCCCCCACTGGGGATGTGCCCGCAACCAAGGTACATGCCCTTGACCGGAATCGAACCTGGGACCTTTCAGTCCGCGGGCTGACGCTCTATCCACTGAGCCAAACCGGTTTTGGCTACAGATAATTTATTCTGGCCAGACACTGAAATAAGAGCTTCATCCTTATAACAACTCCTTCAAGGTAGGTACTTTTATGATCATTTTTACACAGATTTAAAAAAAACCTAAGGCACAGAAAGGTAGCTAATGTATGCAATCTAGCACAGCTAGTAAATGGTAGTACAGTGGAAACCCAAGTCTGCCTTCTTCTCCTCACCCCTTTATTTTTTATTTATTTTTAATTTTTGAAATAAATTTTCAATTACCATTGACATACAATATTATATTAGTTTCAGATGTACAACATAGTGCTTAGACATTTATATAACTTATGAAGTGATCACCCAACAAGTCTAGTACCCATCTGCCAAGTCTGTCTTCTTAACCACCGGACCAGGACCATGCTGCCTGCTAGGGAAATCCTGCCCAATTGGTCTCTAAATAACATAGTAATTGAAGTAGGCTTTATTGAAATAAGTTATGCCACCCACAAAATATTCATTTTAGGTTTCAAAGGTGCTCTAAAGTCAATTACAACGAAGTGAAGATTACATAGTCTTGATTCTCTATTGCAAAGAATCAAGAAGAAACAATTATGTTCCTTGTTATTTTTTTTTTCAGACTTGTTATTTTGGCATTTGATAATGTTTTAAAATCAATGTAGAGGTCTTTTCCCTAACCAATGATAAATATTGAGTAACTTACTCATCTTGGCTTGGTCAAATGGAGACTATGTTGCTTGTATAGTGTTAATAGTAGTATACAAATAATTTAAGGGATCCATTTTCTCTTTTATTTATACCAGTGTCAGGTATAAATGACTACCAGATGGCCCATCAAGGAAGAATTATTTTTTTAAAAATATATTTTATTGATTTTTTACAGAGAGGAAGGGAGAGGGAGAGAGAGTTAGAAACATTGATGACAGAGAAACATCTATCAGCTGCCTCTTGCACACCTCCCACTGGGGATGTGCCCGCAACCAAGGTACATGCCCTTGACCGGAATCGAACCTGGGACCCTTCAGTCCGCAGGCGAAGCGCTATCCACTGAGCCAAACCAGTTAGGGCAAGAAAGAATTATTTTTGTCTTTTTGTTTGCTTACTTGCACAAGCTTTATCTTGCATAATATTATTTTATTTAACTCCTTTGTTATATCTCTTAAGGTCCATTCAGCAAATGGTACATTATTTGAACTTTTTTTTATGTAATATAATTTATGAGCCATTCTTTGAAACAAAAGGAAAGAAAGCCTTACCGAGGCATCTGAGGTACATCATGGTATTTTAGAGATAGCAGGGTAAATTTTAAAAAAAAGAACAAAGTGGGTCAAGTATGGTCCAAACTCAGCTTCGTCATTTACCATTGGAGCAATTTTGGTAAGTTGATTAATTTCTGTGTCTCTTTTTTTTTCCCATTTGTAAAATGGGATACTATTATCTAACCCACGGAGATTAGAAATAATGTATTGAAGGCAACTAGAACATAGTAGTGATCACTCAAGAAGTGATCATTGTTGTTTTTTAAGGTAATTACTATTAATGTGTATAATTACTAAGTGGCTTATATGTGCGAGATATTGTCAAAACACTGTACATGGATTTCAGTTCATTCTGACAACAACCCAATGAAGTAGGCAATTATTATTTCCCCAGATCACACAGTATGTGACAGACCTGGGATCTGAGTTCATTTTGTCTGACTCCATAGTCTACACTCCTGATAACCACAATAATAAGAAAATTTTATCCAGAATCAAATAGGCCAGTCATTGATATTTAACAAAGCACTATGGAATGTCTATATGCAAATGTGATGTCACTTATGAAAATATACATACACGCACTCTTTGAAAGCCACATCTCTAAGATTAAAAAGCTCTCAAGCACCGATTTCTTAGATCATCTTGCAAATGTTCCACTATAAAGTAAATGAATTACATGGCTAATTAACTCAAGTTTGCTATTAAAATGATTAGATTCTGTTTAAGGAATGAATTTGAATATATTTCAAGATATAAGGAAAATGCTGTCAAAGCCTAAAGTGTGTTTTCATACACCACATAGTGTGCTGTTTGGTGTGTGTGTGTGTGTGTGTGTGTGTGTGTGTGTGTGATGTTTCTATGACATCTGTGTGTTGCTACAGATCTATTTATACATACAGTTCGAGTCTTACTAACAAAGTAAAAATCATGAAAATCATTTTTTTCAAGTAAATTTAAATATTTTTAAATATTTCTCTGACTTTCTACCTTCATGGATTGTAAAATTAAAGATTATCTGGATGCAAAAGAATTTTGTACCATAAGTAGATATTTCATACCAAGCATTTAATTAATAGAATTTCAAAGTTTAAAAATGAATAACTTTGGCCACAGACCTGTCTTAATCTGAACTTTGGGGCTTCAGAATACCATTTTCTTATCCCCACTACCAGCACAGGAGCCTGGCTTCCTTTATGGCAATGATTACTGTATTTCTATGGCAACTGGCTTCACATTTTACAGGACTCAAAAGAACCCATTCTGATAATGTGAAAAGCACCAAACAGCAATTGTCATTTAACATCAATTCCAGTCCGACCTCAATGTTTTCCCTCCATTCAGATACTTCCTTCAATTAACTCCTTACTAGTTTCTCAAAAATACATCACATTTTCTTGTTTTATTTTGTTCCCTTTTCCTAGCATGTTGTCTCTCTCCTTTTTATTTATTTTTTATTGAAATCCTATCTGCCCTTTCAGGAAGAGCTACAAAGTCATATTTCCTGGAAGCCCATCCCACTAGTACACAAGCCCAAAGAGTCCTTAACAGTCAATAGTGGGTATTCAATTTAAGTTTCTTAAAAGAAGAACTAAATAAATGAATATTTTTTTTTTGCAAACTAGACAGACACCAGTTGTGTAGCAGGGAAGCTAAACAAGACTGGGCTGAAGACCCAGGCCTGTTGCCTAATAGGGGCTTGGCTTGGGAAAGCAATTTAATCTCTCTGAACTTAGTTTCTTCATATGTGAAAACACGAGTGATTCTGCCTCTGTCCTCGCCCTGCCTACTTAGGGGATAGTGGTGGACACCAAATAAAGACATGTGCACATGCTGAAGTGCACCGTACATGCTGGCCTAAGCTGTTAAATACCTGGACAGCTGGACGACTCAGCTGACATTAGACACGTTAATAACAAAGTGCATATGCTATTATGTCACCTCATCTAAGAATATGTTATCATACTCTTGGGATATTATGTAGTAAAGATGGTTCATCTACCTCACCTAGCTTTTTGCTCATTCATTCATTTAGGAAATATTATGACGTGCCTACTATATAACAGGCACCATGCTAGGCATTGGGGCTATAAACATGAAAAGTTGATATAGTTCCTTGCTCTCAAGGACCTTGTGCTCTTGTGAGGAGACCTAAAACCGACAAGTCTACAAACCAATGAGCCCACAAAGAAGGTGATTTTAGGTAGGGATAAGTGCCAGTAGGCAAGTGAAATAAGGTAGTGTGCTAGAGAGTACTGGGGATGGGGATGGTGAGTATGGTCAGGTAAGCTCTCTCTCGAGTAACCAGAAGGAAGAGGAGGAACAAGCTTTGCAAAGGTTTGGGACAGCAAATGCCAATACTCTGAGGTGGGGCCAGGCTTGGAATAATCAGTAGTAGGAAGGCCAGTGGGCTGAAGCAAAACAGTCTGCAGGAGAATTGGAGGTATTGGATGGTGGAAAGGTGACCTATTTGCACAGAATGATCAAGAAAGAAAAAAAGCAATATATATATGGCTAATAGGCAAAGTGTCCCCTCAGGAGTTTGACTGGGAGACGGGCAGTTCGATTGCTCGCTATGACATGCACTGACTACCAAGGGGCAGCGCGGAATGAAGGAAGGCCCCGGCCGGCAGCCGGAAGGCCCTGATCGGCCCTGTTCGCCGGCCAGGCCTAGGGACCCTACCCATTCACGAATTTCATGCACTGGGCCTCTAATGTATAATGGCAACAAAGATCAAAGAATTTAAGTCTGGCTTAATTCTAGTGAGAATATAGCTCATTGGATTATACTTTAGGATATTACATTTATATAACCATACTGTTAGGGATGTTTGAGCTTCACTATTTAAAAAAATATTTTAACATTAATAAAAGCAAAGGGATATTAACATTGTCCATGATTGCCAATATATTACCAGAATAACATTTTTATTTTAATACATAATTATTATTATTTTGTTGACTTACTATACCATTTACTGTCATTTCATTATAACAAATATTTAATGGAAAGTCTGAATTAAAATATTTTAAATATATTTAACTTTATAGCATTCATAACATTCTTCAGTAGAAAGCGTTAGTCTTTCTTCAGGGACCAGTGGAAGGGAAAAAGCCCACATTCACACAAAGTTGAGTAAAACTGTTAACTGTGATAAGTGCTGAGAAAGAGGTTCTGTGGTATTATAAGAATTCTTAATAATGGGAATTAACCAAGTCAGAAAAATCAGGAAAGGGTTAAGCTACTCAAGAATTACACACTAGCTGTTCAACTTTAATGAGTGGATTAGAATGATCTTAATAAGCTTCTCTCCCCACCGTGGCCTTACCTTTCCTTAGAGATAAACTGCTTGTAAATAAATATATACTAAAGTGCCTCAAATCAGTTTGGTCTCTTAAATTTTTTTCCTTTGTAATCTGCTTCCACTTTTAATTTGCTCAGCAAATCGATACCCTCTCCCCACCTTTTTCATATTCAAAAAAGGGAAGTCAGCCCTTTGGTTGCACATATTGCACTAATTAATGATCACTGACATTTGATTTATGAAGAGATGTGTCCTGTGTCCTGTGAGCTTTCTTCTCCCTTTCTGTACACGCCGCCCTAGATGGTCAGGACACAGTTGCCTGAAGTTTCCGAGCGCCCCAAGATCGCCTTCCTCTCTCACCAGCTTTCACTCCAGGCCCCGCTCCGTGTGGTCCCTCTGGTCACCGAAGGTCCTTGCAGCTTCCTGAGGCTGTAACCCACCCAGGCAGACCTCATGGCTCTCTCCTAGCAGCAACTCTGTGCCAGGCATCGAACTTCCAGACTCATAACGTGGAATCTGTCAAACTGAGAACATAAGTGCTCCAGCCCATTATTGGCTGATAGAAAGCACATAAAAAAAGGACTTTGGAAACCAAGGCATGAATAAATAATTTCATGAGCAGAGCAGCCGTGTGGCAGTCCACAGTTTAAAGTTGAAAGCCTTTCTAATGTATTGCCAGAGGATTAAGTGCTATCACCATGTTTCAGGCAGTAATTTTTATTGCATGTTTCATGCAGGATTTGGCATTGGAAAAGAAAGAATTCTGCACACACCAAATTGAAATTAGAAGGCAATGCACTGTTATTTGAAGCTTGGATGCTATTGTTTCAAGGGCATTATTTTCTGTTGAGGTGTTTTCCCTCCTTGCTTCTCTCTCTCTCTCTCTCTCTCTCTCTCTCTCTCTCTCTCTCTCGATAGTTACCACCTTTTCAGTTTCTGACAAACCCTTTCCACAATGCCTGGTACATTTCAATTCATGATGACATTAAAGCAGGAGGTTCGCAGTAATAGGAGAGCAACAACTTGTGTCAAACTGCATAGAAAATCAGATTAAAGTAGGTAGAGAACCTTAGCTGGTTGGGCTCGGTGGATAGAGCGTTGGCCTTCGGACTGAAGGGTCCCGGGTTTGATTCCAGTCAAGGGCACATGCCTGGATTGTGGGCTCGATCCCCAGTGGGGGGCATGCAGGAGGCAGCCGATCAATGATTCTCTGTCATCCTTGATGTTTCTATCTCTCTCTCCCTCTCCCTTCTTCTCTGAAATCAATAAAAAATATTTATTAAAAAAATAGGTAGAGAAGGAGATCTGGGACATTTGTCTCTTAACTAAAAAGTAAAAAGCGTCCACAGTGCATTAGGCACAAGGTCACAGCTTTGGATTGGTCGTGCTGAGTCAGGGAGACACTTGAGAGTCTGAGCTCATTTAAAATCCTTTCAGCCTTGGCCGATGGGCCACACTCTAGCTTACGTCTGGGATGGCAAGCAGAAGTTCCCCAACTCCCTGCCACCAGCTTCTTCCCTTTGTCTAATAATTTCTACCCACATTTCTTTCCTCTAACAAGGGAAACAAAATTTTATTATCTTAATGGCTGGCACCCAAATTCCTCTTCACAAGGTAACTTCCTTCATCAGGAAAAGGCTCCATGATATTGATAATAACAATTATGGACAGAAGAGATGATGTGAGGCTGGGGAGCAGGCAGCGCCAATGTTTCATCCAGGATGGCAAGCGAGAAGTGGCGCTGCATGGGCAGGGAGGGAAAGAATAAGACCCAGAGGCCTGCCTGCTGGGTGTGAAGGGCTCTGGGCCCCTAGAGATACAGGGGCTGAAAGCACACTTAGGAACTGCAGTGTCAGTTTCCATGTGAATTTCTGAGGTGGAAATGCCCCCTCCAACTGCCTCTCAACACCTTCAGTGATGCTGCCTCGCTCCTGCTCAGAGTGGGCGGAAGGCGGCCTGGCATTCACACAGAGGTAGACCAGCATGGAGCCAGCCTGCAGGAGGCCATCCTGAGTTAGGGCCTTAAGGGGCTTTGTGGAAATCTTGGGGGTGGAGTCTGGACTGCCCCAGCTTATGGAATCTGGAGATCTGAGCCAATTTTGGGGGGTCTCCAAAGGGCAGGAGAACCTCCTATTGGCTTTGGGTTATACTAGATTTTCAAGGAGTCTGCAATAGAGTACTTGGTAATAAGTATTATGAAGACGAATGGGAGTGAGGTAGTTTGCAAAGATTCTGGCTTCCAGCCAGACAAAATGAGGGCAAAAATGTGCTTAGTGCAAATAGGCAATTAAGAGAAGGTTTTTATTTTATTTTATTTTTTTATTCCAATGGGCTGGTTCATTGTAGAATAAAATGCTATTCTGTTCTGTTTATATAAGCATTTTTCTACTGGCATATATTAGAACCCATAGAAAACCAGTCAGAGAAAATCTAGTTATAAATCTTCATGGGCCCATGCTCTAACAACATTCCTAGAAATAAAACTTTCAGAAGAAATTGGGTTATATTTCTTACTCCACATCCTCTCAGGGAACACTCTCCTGCAGATTGCTTCTCTCCTGGATTTTGTCTTGGAACGCTTTCTCCCACCCTCTTCTCTCTCGGCCACAGTCGCGTAGGCAGCATCGCCTTACCTGTGGACGGCCCCAGTGGAGGGCTGCCCTCCGAGCCCCTCCTGCAGGGGTGGCCTGGCCCTCTTCCTGCTGACTTCAGGACCTGCCGCAGAGTTTCGGCTCCGTCTTCTCCCAGGGGCCCTCAGTCCCTCTTCAAGGTAGAGCTTTTGTCCAGTATCTCCACTTGGGTGGAGCCTTCTGTGAAGAGACGTTCAGAGTAGCCTCAGGAGGGTTTTCTTCCAACACCTAGATAATAGGATCTAAGAAGGTGAAACTTCTTGAGTGGACTTTTGTTTATTCTACTGAGAAAGCTTTTTTACTGTTAGCATACAGGGGTGGCTTTGCCTTTCTGTTTTGATCTGGGTGAAAAGTAATGCAAGGTACGTTGTTGTGTGTGAATGTATTTGTGAGTGTGTGTGTGTGTGTGTGTGTGTGTGTGTGTGTGTGTGTGTAAGGATGTAGTAAAGGAAGGGGAGCAATCACCTCATTAGTGAGCAATCACCTTTCATACAGGACAATTATGGACCTGATTTTAAAAGCATTATCTTTTTTTTAATCAGTACATGCAGTATCTACAACGGTTCTTCAAGCATTTGTTTTTATTACCTCGTCACTAAAGGGTTTCCTTTCAAGGGGGTCAGATATCAAAATGACAGACAGCACAAATCACAGAGCTTGATTGTTATATTGCACCTTTGTACACCTTTTGTTTAAAGCTGGTGGGGTTGGGAAAAGGGGTTTGAGGAAGCGGGGGTGTGAGAGTGAATGGGATTGACGTCGGGCCACAGATCAGGCAGTGGTCCTTCAGTGCGTAGGAAGCTGGAGGGCAGACGCTGTCACTGAGAGGGCTCTGAGAAGAATGGTTTTTAATGCTCTGGGTATTGCGCCTTTACTTTTTTTTTACCCACAGCCGGTAGCATTTAGGCCCCTTGGTTGCAAGCAATAGAAACAGGCTCTGTTTATTTTATTTATTTATTTATTTATTTATTTATTTATTTATTTATTTATTTATTATTTTTTAAAATATATTTTATTGATTTTTTACAGAGAGGAAGGGAGCGGGACAGAGAGCCAGAAACATCGATGAGAGAGAAACATCGACCAGCCGCCTCCCGCACATCCCCCACCGGGGATGTGCCCGCAACCAATGTACATGCCCTTGACTGGAATCGAACCCGGGACCCCTCAGTCCGCAGACCGACGCTCCATCCACTGAGCCAAACCGGTTTCGGCGGCTCTGTTTATTTTAAACAAAAAGGGAATTGGTTGGAAGGATACTTGGGGCTTCCTAAATCAGTGGAATGCTAAAAAGCAAATTTAAAGAATGGGGAGCAACCAGTCTCCTTAAGATCGGACATGAGAACTATCCCATCTCAGGTCCCATGTAGGGACCAGGCTGCTCTGCACAGCACCTACACAGGTATGAGAAGTGTGACCCCCATACTTCCTGTTTTCCCCCCACATGTTCAGGATCTGGATTCCTGGGAGACAACATTCACTTGGCTCAGCCTACCTGAAGGGCCTCCCCAAGAAGGCTGCGCAGAGTAGGGGAGAGGGAGGGCTGGGCCTCCTTGGCATCCAGGGTGGGTGGCAGTTTCCCTTCTCACCAAGACCATACAATGGAGACGCTCCCAAAGGGAGACTGGGGTGCAGACAGGAAGATGGTAGGAAGTTGAAGCCTGTCGAGCTAAAAAGTCTACCTCATGCCTCCTAACTTGGCCAGAGGGACTGGGACACTGCAGCCCATCCTTTTAGGTTTCTTCCTGAATGGGGCCTCATCTTCCCTCAGACTGAGTTCCACACTTGCCACATTTCTGGAGGCCACTGTCCAAGTGTGGACACCTCAATGAGAAGCTGTCTTCTGTGTGCTCACCTATCACATGAAGATAAGAACATCTATCTCAGAGTGTTATTGTGGGGATTAAGGAGGGTATTTGTAAAGTGTCTAGTACTGTGCCTGGCACTGAGCAGTACTCAGCAGATGCTATGTCATTTCCCTCATTGTGCTGTCTCCCAAAAGACAGTGCACATGAACCTGTGTACCAGTTGTCACTTTGTTTATTCAGATCCTTATTGAATGCTATTATCCTTAATTTTCTCAGTTTACCAAAGACTGGTGAAGACTTTGCCCGGGAATGTTGCCACTCACTAGTTGTACAACTCTGGTTAAGAATTTTAACCTCTCTGAGACTCAGAGTGGTTGTCTATAAAAGGGAGATAATAGTCATACTTATGTTGGAGAATTCTTCTAAGCATTAAATGTAAAGTACTTAGCACATGTAAAGTACTTAGCACAGTGCCTAGCAATAGGAAACACTCAATACATATCTATATAATAAAAACCCAGTGGTCATAATGCCGTAATGACCAAATACCGGTCACCGTCACCAGGAGACTGCGTGCGTGTGGGTGGGCGGGGCTGCGTGATTTCATGTGCTGGGCTTCTAGTTAATCTATAATAATAAAAGCATAATATGCTAATTAGACCAGATGTCCATCTGGACATCCTTCTGGATGATCTTCTGGATGAAGCTGGGGCTGTGAGGGAAGCCCAGGTCCTAGGTGCCTGCCAGTGGCTGGAGGGAAGCCCGGGTCCTGGGTGCCAGAGGGAAGCCAGTGCCAGCAGCCGGGGGAAAGAAGACCTACTCTTGCATGAATTTCATGCATCGGGCCTCTAGTTATTAATAAGAACCAAAAGAGTTTACAATTTTTTTTCGTTTAGATCTTCAGCCTCTTCTATCTGAGTATTATAGTCTACAAGTTTAACACAGGCTCTTGGTTCCAAATGCAACTGATTTTCTGAAGACCCGAGTAACCACCATGAACACTCAGAGCTGGAGGACATTAGGAGTGGCAGGTATAGTTCAACCTCTTTGCAGTACAAAGGAGGAAAAGGTCGCTGGTCAGTGGAAGATTTGCTGGCTCCCAGTCTGGTGCTCCATCAACCCCATCTCACAGGATTGATTATCATCAGTAGCAAAAGGCTTTGTGTGTTTTTTTCTAGTCTACCTCAAAGCAAAAAAACTCAGATGTTGGTGAGAGGCAGGGCTCAGCAAGCATGGGATTCTGCCACATACTTCACCATTTCTCTTCCCACTGTCTGTGATGGAAGTGGTCAGGCGGTGTAGTTAGGTAAGGCCTGCCAGCCTCACCTTAGCTAATCATTGCCGTCCACTTACGGCAGACTGCCACGCGTAGGAAATGCACATGGCGCTGGGAAGACTTTGGCCTGCTTTTATTTCCTATCCTTTTTAAAGTGGTTCCTTAACATTCTGTCTATTATTCCTTGGAGAGTCTCTTTGGCATTACGATTGCCATGTTTTCTCATGGAATTAAATTAGTTTCAAATTCTTTTTCTCAGGCTATGGTAGCTTGCATTTTTCTAAGCTGACTCTTAACTTATTTTCTGGCTTTAGATCCAATTCTTTCAGATCTTTGTGTATTTGAGCACAACCTTTGCCTATTCAAAATAAAACCTCTACCAATATTAATAACCTAATGCTCATTTTCTATTCCAAGTTATTAATAAAATTTTTATTGAGACCAGAGAGACTAGATCTTCTGCCAAATATCTTGTCTCAGTTGGATACTGGGCCATTTATCCATTTCCTTTGTTTAAAATAGTTTAGCCAATATTTAATTTATTTGACGATGTTTATTTTCATGCTAATTTAAATTTGTTTCAGATAGCACTTTATTAAATACTATATCATATGCTTTATTAATCCCTCCCCCCCCCCCCCCATATAATTCTGTGTTTTTTCCTAAACAAACTTTATCATTTTGCCTAGAGAAGCAATTGTATTTTATCTGGAGCAATTTGATTTAATAAATGCTTGATATTTTTCTGCTCTTATTTAGGATTTTAAAATTACTTTTCTTCAAATTAATTGCTTTAAACTAACATTTGCATTTGAGGTAGTTTCCACAGCTTCCATTTTTTTTATGCTTTTAATATGAGCCACACAGTTCCCTTTAATCAAGAATTCGTTTCTCTCACATTGATATTTCTGTCTTTCCCTCTCTCTTCCACTCTCTCTAAAAATCAATGGAAAGCCCTAACCGGTTTGGCTCAGTGGATAGAGCGTTGGCCTGCGGACTCAAAGGTCCCAGGTTCGATTCCGGTCAAGGGCATGTACCTTGGTTGCGGGCACATACCCAGTAGGGGGTGTGCAGGAGGCAGCTGATTGATGTTTCTCTCTCATTGATCTTTCTAACTCTCTGTCCCTCTCCCTTCCTCTCTGAAAAAAATCAATAAAATATATTTAAAATAAAGTAAAATAAAAATCAATGGAAAAATATGCTTGGGTGAGGATAAAAAAAATGAATTTTGCAATTATTAACATTCATGCATTTCCATACCAAATTAAAAAATCAGATAATCCTTTAAAAATTGGTGCTTTTATAGAGACTGTGATTTCTTTCCAGCGATATCTTTTCTGAACTTTAGTAACTAAGGATTTTTTGTTATTGTTGCAGTTTTTCTAACTGTAATATACTTCAAGTTACCCTTCAATTTTATTTTTAAAGATATTTAAAAATCACTGAACCTAGTATATAAGGTTTTTTAAAAATGTCACTCATTCTGTGCATGTACTTACTTATATTGTGTATATTTTATAACAGTCCTATTTTCTGATTTACTTATTAAAAGCTAGGATTTCTTAGTTAGCTCTCATCAATGTGAAACTTAATATAATTACATACAGATTTTCTTTAAGTTTATTTTTGTGCTCACTGGCTTAAGATTGTTCTTCATACTGTCCTAGCTGGTTTGGCTCAGTGGATAGAGCTTCTGCCTGCAGACTGAAGGGTCTAGGGTTCAATTCCAGTCAAGAGCCTGTACCTTAGTTGCAGGCTCTATTTCTGGCCCTGGTGGGGGCTCGTGCAGGATGCAACCAATAGATGTGTCTCTCTCACATCGATGTTTCTCTCTGTGTGTCTGTTCCCCTCCCTTCCACTCTCTCTAAAAATCAATGGAAAAATATCCTTGGGTGAGGATTAACAACAACACCAAAAATTGTTCTTCATATAACTTGGGACTTTGATACTAAGCAATGAGCTGTAAATGGTAAGGTGTCCATTCATTTAGCATCATGAGACCTATACCATTTATATAGTCTGTCTCATTTCTCTCTCTGCCTGGGGGTGGAAAATCAGCATCTACTGCAAATGATCTTTTCCTGTTTTCAACTACATAGTATTTTATTGGACTAGAAATTATTTTTTTCAACATTTATCCCAATTGCCTCTAAATACTTTGCAAAATCATATTCCATATGTTTAAGCATACAATATTTATATTAAAATATATTTTCTATGTGCTATGCTGCCTTAAAACTTATTTTTTGTTGATTATTTTAAATTCAGTATTGATCTGTTGATATTATATTTATGAGAAGCACTCTTCATATTTAATCTGAGGTGGTTAGGTAACATTTTCAACTTTAACAACATATTCAGCTTAATAGGTTCACATCTTTTGTGTATGACACTATGATAACCTGGCATTTTTCTTTTTCACAGAATGTAAGTTCTTGATTAAGTTTTCTTATGCAGCATTAAATAAACATACACTGGACTCTTGGAGTTAAATGTGCAGATGACCTTGTCTCTTGTCTCTTACTTACATGTTCACGTGAGTTCCTTTCCCTCACCTGACAATTATATCTAACGCTTCATTAAAATTTAGCTCTCCTCTGAGTTAACTTTCCCGTCCATCAAAAATGTTCAGTACTCTATTTTCTAAACTCCTCATTATTTGTTCTCCCTCAAAGGGCTTTCTTTTCCCTTTTTTCTTGCCTTCTCTTTTGAAGACAATGTTGTAGTAAAAACAAAACAAACAAACAAACAAACAAAAAAACAGTGACAACATGAAGTTTATTCAAATACTACCAAGAAGTAACCATTTGTGGAACAGCCTCTGGAAAGAAAGGGACCAGGATGAAATCTATAATAATAAAAGCGTAATATGCTAATTAGACCGGATGTCCTTCTGGAGATCCTTCCAGACGAAGCCGGGGCTGCAAGGGAAGCCCGGGTCCTGGGTGCCAGAGGGAAGCCGGTGCCGGCAGCCAGGGGAAGGAAGGCCTACTCTTGCACAAATTTCGTGCATCGGGCCTCTAGTATAAAATAAACCCATTCCCAGTGCTGCCTGTGCCAGAGCCACAAGGCAGTACCCATGTCCTGGATATCAGGAAAGGTCTGCTGGGGGTTGACATTTTGCTGTTCATTCATCTGTCAGTGGACCTTTGGGTGACACTGTGCTGACCACTGAGCATGCTTTTTGGGGATCTGGGTTTCCTCGATAATCTGATTCTAGTTTAAAAAAATCACTGGTGATCAACATAGCTCACAATGCTACAGATTTTTATTGCGGTAAAATATACAGAGTGTCTCCCAAAATGTATATACACTATATCTGTAGATTATATTACATTTTGAAAATGAAATGTATTTTAATAAATACTGCCTTTTTAATTATTCGAAATGTGTATACATTTTTGGGGCACCCTGTCTATAACATAAAATTTACCTTTTCAGCCATTTTTAGGTGTGCAGTTCAGTGGCTATAGGTACATTCACATTGTTGGGCAGCCCTCACCACCACCCATCAGAACTCTTTTCATCTTGTAACACTGAACCTCCATGCCCATTAAACAGTAACTCCCGAGTCCCTGCTTCCCCAGCTCCTGGCAACTACTGTTCTGCTTTGCATGTCTATGAATTTGACTACTCGAGGTACCACATATACGTGGGATCATATAGTATTTGTTATTTTGGTTCTGACTTATTTTGTGGGTATAATTCTTTAAGGTTTATCCAAGTTGTAGTGTGTCACAATTTTTTTTTTTCCTTTTAAAGGCTGAGTAATATGAAAAGGTATACCACATTTTAAAAATCCATTCATCTGTCAATGGACCTTTGGGTGGCTTCTTCCTTTTGGTATTTTGAATTGTATGCCTGTGGACATTGGCGCATAAATATCCGTTCAAGTCCCAGCTTTCAGTTCTTTTGGGTGTGTGCAGAAAGAAACTGATGGATCATGGTAATTCTAGGTTCTACGTTTTTTGAGAAAATCATGAATTTGTTTTTATCTGTAAAATGATCATTTCTTCCTATCATATTCTTTGGTTAGTAAAATTTTACTCTCTTGTGACTTTTGAATTAGTTTTTAGTTGTTTTTGTTTTGTTTTGTTTTCTAGCAAGTGCAAAACCCTGGTTAAATAAAGGACCAGAACTTATGGTACTCCTGGTTTAGTAAATTTTTTTAAAAAAGGTATACAATTAACCTCTAAGAACAAGCTATAGTTTCTCTTTCTGTAATTAAAGTTTAACAGACTAAAACAAACATTTTTTTTCAAAATTATAATTTTAAAACTCAATTTTTCTCATAATTATCTTTTGGTAATGTTCTGATATTTGAAAATTTCAAAGTATTTTTTGCTATCCATAAAGCTTACTTTAAAAGGAAACAAGAGGTATGATATCTTGATGAGCAATAATTAATAGGTGTGCTCTTTTAAAACTCAGCCATTGCTGAAGGTCTGAACTTACAAAACAAATCCATTAAAAGATGACTATCTGCATTGTCAAAAAGTCTTGGATTGATCAAAGGTTTTTTTAATGAGTCCCCCTGATGCCTTTTATAAAAAAAGGATTTGATTTATTAATAATTTTCTAAGAAGGCATCATAAAGACTTTATCGTAAAATTTCCTTCATTTGTAGCTGAGTTATTAGAATTTGTGATATTTGTGCAGGGGTCATGAAGTTGGCTTTTTTGCAAAAGTTGTTGGGGGCGGGGGGAGGAAATAAAAGCCTGTTAACAAGACTATAAACAGAGTTCCAAAGGAAAATGATTGCCTATTGAAGAGAGCCAAAGCATTCTCTAGCATGTAAAGAACAGTAATTTAGAGACCAACGGCCATGTTAGTGTCCTGTAGAGGCGAACAATGCTCATGCCGGGGCTGCAAGCCATTCTTACTGATTAATGCTTTCATAGGCCCTTTGCAACATTTCGTTCACACGGTTATTATAGATGTTTGTATAAAATGAGTTTGGGGGAAGATAAAGGGAAAAAATTATACTTTTCTTGAGTTGTCTCTGGTACTATGTTCAGGTTAGTGTTTTTTTGAATGCTTGAAATGAAAGCTTTCCTCCTGAATTACCAAAGAATTTCTGCTTTATTTTCTGATTATGGTCTATAGTCAGACTTAGCGGGTGACTAAGAATGGGGTCTGGCTGATGTAAATTTGAGAGAAGGAGCAAAAAGCTGGTTGTATTCCCTGTAGATCAGGATTTTTGGTTTTGGGAATAGACATTTACCAACATCTGTTTCA
Organism: Cnephaeus nilssonii; assembly: GCF_951640355.1. Taxonomy (NCBI): domain Eukaryota; kingdom Metazoa; phylum Chordata; class Mammalia; order Chiroptera; family Vespertilionidae; genus Cnephaeus; species Cnephaeus nilssonii. Next base: position 75,450,652 of record NC_137075.1, read on the forward strand.
AAAGGGAAAATGGAAGCCCACCCTAGAAGTCTTAAGGGTCATCAGGAAATAGACAAACATCAGGATATTATATTAAAGCACATCTGCCTCCACTTTGGCATGGAAAGCCTATATTTAGATATTATTTTAAGAGCTGTGTTTAGAAACGCTGATAAAGTGAATTCCACACTCATTTTTTTTGGTCAACTGTGTTATTTTTCTTTTTCACAGATGTGCACACTTGGTACCGTAAGTCTGCAATATATGTTTTACCAAGACCAGAGTTTAAAAAAATAAAAATGTGGAATTTCGCTCTTTTACAGCCTGGCTTATAAACTTCGGAGCAGACGTTGACTAGTTTATGTGTCCTCCGTGGAAAGTCTTCTTGTGTTATTTTCCCTCGCGTGCATATGCACATGTGTATTTTTACTGTCTTTGCCCAGAACCTCTTTTGTCTGAGTGCCGTGGTGCTGGTCTTTAATTATTACCCAGTTGTTGGAAGGTCTGGAGGAGCCCCAGAGGATTGGTTCCTGTTTGAATCCAGTCTGGTAGCCACCTTCTGCAGACCTAGTTCTCCTAGCTGTGTGTTGTCATCGAAGAACACCTGTTTGAACCTGAGCTCTATGTTGGCTGCCCAGGGTTCTGTGTAGAGATCTGAGAAGATTGTGGGGGTACCCACTGTGCATGCTGAAGCAGCTTCAGCGTAGTCCTGGAGAATGCAGAGTGTCATCCATGTCACAATTCGCGACTTGAACAGCCTATTATGGGTTGGGTTGACAGGTATCATGAGACATCTGGTGTAGTGCTTGGTTCTTATAACATACAATGTATTTGTAGTTTTCTTCTTCTCTTTCTAGTCACTGGTTTGCCCTATCATAGAAGAAGACTAAGACTAAGACTAAGAAAACTAAGACTAATATTGTCCCCGTCCCCCACCATCAATCAATAAATAATTCTTGGAAGTCTGCTGAATTTGTTAGGAGCACCAGGAATTTCTTTTTCTTTTTTCTTCAGGAATTTCTTTATAAGGTTGGAAGGAACTATTAAAAAAAGTATGACTGACTGTCTTTGTTGCTGAAAGGGGGAAAAAGTATTAGTTAGTTATTAAGAAAGAAAGTCTCAGTTTGGTGCCAATATCTCTTTAGCATCTTTCTATAATCGCCTTTATAACAAAAGGAGAGATAGGTCTCAGGTCCCAAGGCTTAGTAGGCAACCGTTTCAAGTGCGAATTTAATCACATGATTGTGCTTTGATTTCTTTATAGTTTGCTCCTATTTATGGCAAATAGCATAAATTTTTAAATTGCTGTTTTCCTATAGGTAGTATTGAGATTTATATATGCCTGATTTCTCCGGGCCCCAGACTGGTTGTGGTAATGTCAGGTACTTAAATTCAAGCTAGTAACACTCTCACAAAGTCTTTTCCTTTTGAGAAGTGGGAGCAGGTTAAAATAAAACTACGTTTCCCATCAGCAGTATGTTTTTTATATATAGAAAGAGAGAAAATGAAAGAAAAACAGGACTAATATTCAATGCAATTTGTGTCATTTGTGAGCAGCCAAATGTACTGGAAGAAACATAATTCTGTGCGCCAGGGAGGAGCTCTGATTCAGACCCAGCACAGCCCACTCCTATGTGGGCAGGCCCAGAGACTATTGGGGACTTCTGTTGCTTCGTAGACTTAAACAGCGGTTAGATTAAAATAGTGATTTTTCAAATAGTTTTTAAAAAATCAATCATATATTTCTTTTTAAAAATAAACTTTATTTTCAGATATTTTCAGAATTACTGAAAAATTATGAAGAGAGTGGAGAATTCCCATATACAACACAACCACTTTCCCCATTATGAACATTTTGCATTAGTAGAATATGTTTGTCACAATTAATGAATCAATATCATTATCATTAACCAAAGTCCACATTTTATTCAGATTTCCTTTGTTTTTCTCTGATGTCCTTTTTCCGTTCCTGGATCTCATCCGGGACACCACATTACGCTTAGTTATCATGTCCCTTAGGCCCCTCTTAACTGGGACGGTTTCTCAGACTTGCCTTGTTTTTGATGACTTTAACAGTTCTGAAGAGCACTGGTCAGGTATTTTGTAGAATGTTCCTCACTTGGGTTTGTCTGATTTTTTTTTCCCCAATTTGATTGTGGTATAATTGACAAACAGATAAATTTCTTAATATGTATTGTATAAAAATGAATAAAATTGGAGCTGTTCTAATTTTTAATTAGGGAAGGGAAGAGTGAAGAAATTTGTCCACTAAGGTTTAACTCCAAATCCCCCCGACTTCCTCTCTTTGTCATTTTAGGCAAGTTATTGAATCTCTCTGAGCCTCTGTTTCCTTGTCTATAAAATGGACACAATAATAATATTCACCTCATAGAGTGGTTGTGAAGATAAATGTCAGACTCAATATAAAATGTGTAGAACAGCACCTGGTTCATAGAACCACTGTTTCACGTTGTGATTGTCTTTTATTGGAAGAACCATTTGCCTGATTGATCTCTAAAGTCTCCGAATTCTAGAGTGTAACTCAGAAAGCCAAATTTAACAGGAATTATTAAATTAGTGTATTTAGTAGTGTTTTTGCTTGCTTGCTGATTTTATGTTTTAAAAAAAATCTATACTAATAAAAGGATAATATGCTAATCAGACCAGGAGACCTTCCGGACAAAGCCATGGTGGCTGGGCCAAGGCAGAGGTGGTTAGGGGCAATCAGGCCAGGAGGGGAGGGCAGTTGGGGGGCGAGCAGGCTGGCAAGGGGGGGCAGTTGGGGGCGATAAGGCCAGCAAGGGGGGGCAGTTGGGGGTGATCAGGCCAGAGGGGGGGACAGTTGGGGGCGAGCAGGTTGGCAGGGGGGGCAGTTGGGGGCAAGCAGGACGGTAGGGGGGAGCAGTTGGGGGAAAGCAGGCTGGCGGGGGGGCAGTTGGGGGTGAGAAGGCTGGCAAGGGGGGCAGTTGGGGGCGAGCAGGCCAGCAGGGGGGGCAGTTGGGGGTGAGCAGGACGGTAGGTGGGAGCAGTTGGGGGAGAGCAGGCTGGCAGGGGGGGCAGTTGGGGGTGAGAAGGCCGGGACGGGGGGCAGTTGGGGATGAGCAGGCTGGCAGGGGTGGAAGTTGAGGGTGAGAAGGCCAGCAAGGGGGGCAGTTAGGCACGAGGGGCCGGCAGGGGGGGGCGCAGTTGGGGGCGAGCAGGCCAGAAGGGGAGGATTGTTGGGGGCAATAAGGCCAGCAAGGGGGGGCAGTTGGGGGAGAGCAGGCCAGCGGGGGGGGGGCAGTTGGGGGCGATAAGTCCGACAGGCAGAGTGGTTAGGGGCAATCAGACAGGCAGGCAGGTGAGCGGTTAGGAGCCAGCGGTCCCGGATTGCGAAAGGGATGTCTGACTGCTGGTTTAGGCCTGATCCCACAGGAAATAGGCCTAAACCGGCAGTCGGACCTCCTCCGAGGGGTCCCAGATTGGAGACGGTGAAGGCCGAAGTGAGGGACACCCCCCGCCCATGCATGAATTTTGTGCGTCGGGCCACTAGTTAAAGTATAGTTGACATACAATACTATATTAGTTTCAGATGTATAGCATAGTGATTATTTTCCTTATGATGTGATCACCTTGATATGTCTAATGTCTGTTACCAAACAAATTATTAAGATACTAGAGGCCCAATGCATGAAATTTGTGCACGGAGGGGGGGGGGTGGCCCTCCGCCCGGCCTGCACCCTCTCCAATCTGGGATCCCTTGGACATCCCTCTCGCAATCCGGGACTGCTGGCTCCTAACCACTTGCCTGCCTGCCTGCCTGATTGCCCCTAACTGCTTCTGCTTGCCAGCCTGATCGCCCCCTAACCGCTCCCCTGCCAGCCTGATTGATGCCTAACTGCTCCCCTGCCAGCCTGATTGCCCCCAAATGCCCTCCCCTGCTGGCCTGATCGCCCCCAACTGCCCTCCCTACCACAACCCGCCTCCTCCGCCGGGCCCCGCCTCTGCTGTGTGCGCGACCATCTTGTGACGGCCATCTTGTGACAGCCATCTTGTGATGACGTTAGGGCATGATGCATGAGGGCATGACGACCACCTGGGCTATTATTAGTATAGATTATTGACTATACGGTATTCCCTTTGTTGTATATACACCCCAGTGGCTTATTTATTTTATTATTACTACTAGAGGCCTGATGCACGAAATTCGTGCAAGAGTAGGCCTTCCTTACCCTGGCTGCTGGCGCCGGCTTCCCTCTGGAACCCAGGACCCGGGCTTCCCTCTGGCTGCTGGCAGGCACCTGGGGTCTGGGCTTCCCTGTGGCTGCAGGCAGGCACCTGGGACCTGGGCTTCCCTCTGGCCGCCGGCAGGCACCTGGGACCCGGGCTTCCCTTGCAGCCCCAGCTTAGTCCAAAAGGACATCCAGTTGGACGACAGGTCTAATTAGCATATCACACTTTTCTTATTATAGACTAGAGGCCTGGTGCACGAAATTCGTGCACTCGGGGGTGGGGTCTCTCAGCCTGGCCTGCGCCCTCTCACAGTTCGGGAGCCGTCAGCCAGACATCATTAGTGCTGCCGTAGAGGAGGGAGAGGCTGTCATCACTGCTACTGTGCTCATCAGCTGTGAGCCCAGCTTCTGGCTGAATGGTGCTCCCCCTGTGGGAGTGCACTGACTACTGGAGGGCAGCTCCTGCGTTGACCATCTACCCCCTGGTGGTCAGTGCATGTCATAGCAACTGGTTGTTCTGCCGTCAGGCCGAAACTGGCTCTCAATGGGGTTCCGGATTGCGAGAGGGTGCAGGCCAGGCCTAGGGACCCCACCGGTGCACGATCAGGGCCAGGAAGGGACACGGGAGGTTGGCCAGCCGGGAAGGGACTGTGGGAGGGCTCCAGTGCATGTCTGGCCTGTTTCAGTCAGTCCCGATAGGCCGAACCCCAGCAACAAGCTAACCTACTGGTTGAAGTGTCTGCCCCCCGATGGTCAGTGCACGCCATAGCGAGCAGTTGAGTGGCCTTAGCATATTATGCTTTGATTGGTTGAATGGCCAACCGGACGACCAGACACTTAGCATATTAGGCTTTTATTTTATAGGATTATTATTTGTTAATCCTCACTCAAGGATATTTTCCCATTGATTTTTAGAGAGAATAGAAGGGAGAGGGAGACACACAGAGAGAAACATCGATGTGAGAGAGATAACATGGATTAGTTGCCTCCCACATGCACCCCGCCCTGTCCAGGGCTAGGGATCAAGCCTGCAACTGAGTTAATGCCCTGAGTTAATGCCCCCCTTGCTGGCCTTATTGCCCCCAACTACCCCCCTTGCCAGCCTGCTTGCCCCCAACTGTCCCCCCTGCTGGCCTGCTCTCCCCCAACTGCTCCCCCCTACCGTCCTGCTTGCCCCCAACTGCCCCCACCTGCCAGCTTGCTCGCCCCCAACTGTCCCCCGCAGAATCAAACCCAGGACCCTTCAGTTCATGGGCTAACGCTCTATCCACTGAGCCAGTGGTCGGCAAACTCATTAGTCAACAGAGCCAAATATCAACAGTACAATGATTGAAATTTCTTTTGAGAGCCAAATTTTTTAAACTTAAACTTCTTCTAACACCACTTCTTCAAAATAGACTCATCCAGGCCATGGTATTTTGTGGAAGAACCACACTCAAGGGGCCAAAGAGCTGCATGTGGCTCACGAGCCGCGGTTTGCCGACCACTGCACTGAGCCAAACCCATTAGGGAAGCTTATTTATTTTATTACTGGGAGTTTATACCTCTTATTCGCTAACTTTATTTTTAAGTTCTAGAAAAGCTTGTTGATAACTGTGTGCCTATCACTGTTGAGCTCTTTTTCTCAATGGGGTTAGTCTCTGGAAGGTTGAAATCGAAATGTTTTGGAAGTGACACCAAAGAAAGTAAGTCTAGGCGTTGTTGATTATTCCTATTTGTTGTGAAAATGTCCTACAAATAGAGATAACACCCACATGAGAACCTGCTTTCCTGAATGTCATACATTATGTTTTACTTATCCTGCCTTGGAAACAGCAGTGTCTACACCACTGTGCATATTGCCGAGGGTTTAATGAACTGAAGTCTCTTGATTTCATCAGTTCTTCTGGGTCCTCGACCCCTGACCTCTTTGGCTCCAGAAAGGCTACAGGCACAGATCTACTTGCCTGTCAAGAAGCTGGTATCAAATCTCCTCTGCCTGACTCCTACCCCCTTTTCAGTAAACAATTCATCCTAATATAAAGTAGATGGGGTGATAGCTTATCAGGGAAACTGCCAAGACCCCGGAGTCTCTGTCTCCTCGGAAAATTACTAAGCCACCTTTAATACCATAGACATCAACTTCCTGAATCCCAGAATTAGCCTGCCCTTTTGGTAGTAAGCAGCACTGCTGATATGATCTATGTTAAAGGCTGGAAAGAAATGTGGATTTCTATCCTACTGTCTTAAAATGAAGACAGGCAAATCTGTTGGGGAAATTCATCACATTTTAAAGTTCAGAAGGATGTGAAAATAAGCACAAATAGACAATTGTGAATGCAGAGAGGAGATATGCCTTTGGCACAAATTCTTCATGAAGTAAGAATTAGAGTAGATGCTAAGAAGACTCAAGATGTTATATATACCCTATCTCGAAAAGTTAATTATAATTTTAAAATAATTCAGTAGAGTGGCTGAGAGTGGCTTTTGAAGCAGGCTGCCTGAGTTGGAATCTCAGCTGCACCATTAATTACTCATGTGATTCAGAACACGCTACTCCACTCACTGTGATTTCGCTTCTACATGTGGAACTATTGCTTTATAACAAACTACCTCAATATTTAGTGGCCTAAAGCAATGATCCTCTTATTAAATCTCATGATTTTGTGAGTCAGAAATTTAGGCAGGTCTCTCCTGGCGATTCTTCTGCTCCGTGTGGCACTGGCTGGGTTGTTTGGTGGTTCTCCGCTGGCAGCTACCTGGTCTAGATGGTCCACGAAGAATGACCTCATTGTCTGGTCCCTTGGTTGGACATGGGACGAGCTGGAAGGCTGGGCTCAGCTGTGCCCCTTTCCCTCTCTGAATGGGCTTCGAGACTCTCTGGGTGGTGTCTCCTGCAGAGGAGCTGGGCTTCTTACATGGCAGCCCAGGGCTCTGAAAGTGAATCTACCAGAGATGAGAAAGGGCAGCTCTTCAGGTTTGGGCATGGAAACTGTCACTGCATTACTTCTCCCACAGCTACTGGCCAAAGCTGTCACACAGCCTGCCCAGGGTCAAGGGAGGCGACTTCAACCTCACCGTGCAATGGAGGAGTATCAAAGAATTTTGGCCCTTTTAAATCAACCACAGATGCTGGTTGTAATAGTTCTATCTAGCCCTAGCTAGTTTGGCTCAGTGGATAGAGTGACGGCCTGTGGACTGAAGGGTCCCGCATTCGATTCTGGTCAAGGGCACATGCTCAGGTTGTGGGCTCGGTCTCCAGTAGGGGGCATGCAGGAGGCAGCCCATCAATGATTCTCTCTCATCATTGACATTTCTATCTCTCCCTCTCCCTTCCTCTCTGAAATCAATTAAAAAAATAGTTCTAATTTAATAAAGTAATTGTAAGGATTAAAAATATCTATATGCTTAACAGCACTCAACACAGACTGAATGTTCCATGTTAGATGTTATGACATATGTCCATATATACTATTACCATGTACAAATGTATATATGTATAAATTTATATATAAAATATATTAGGATAACATTTCCATGCATGAGATGGAGCACTTGCCAACAGAAGGGGACAGGAAGGGACAAACTCAATCAGGTTTGGGCAGCAACTACACCAGGATATAATTTTTTTGAAAAATTAAAAGCACCACACTAAAAAGTCATTTCAAACAGTAAAGTAATTCTCCATTTTTCACACCTAACTCATCTAGGTGAGTTTGACTTAACTATACCACACTGCTATAAAAAACCACTCAAAATTATCCTAGGAAACAAAGCACAGACCAGCTGTGGGTCACAGCTTACAGACTTGCCTGGTCCATGAGCAATGCGCGCTGTCCCTCCTGCTGGGCATATGTCTGTCTCCGCTTCTCTCTGGCCTCCCTGAGGCCCTGCCTGAGCGCTGGGACTTCAGCTCCTGCATTTAGAGTAGAACTTTATTTCTACCAACTGTGTGCATGGTCTGTTGCCTTATTCCTTTTATTTTTCATTTGGGTTGGCAGGTTTTTGTCCTAATTGGCTTGTATGAATTCTTTGTAAATTAAGGAAATTGGCCGTTTTTATATACAGGGTGGGACAAAAGTAGATTTACAGTTGTTCATATGGAAAATAATACAATAATCTACACTAATAAAAGAGTAAGATGAAAATTGACCGTACCTTTGTGACGCCCACCAGCCAATCATGAGTGAGTATGCAAATTAACCCAACAAAGATGGCGGATTAATTTGCATACACAGGCGCTGAGCGGCTGGGGCGGGGCAGGATGCTTGCATTGTCTCCATGGCGACGACACAGGTGTTCCACACTGCCCCAGCCACTCCGGGCCTCTGGGCAGTGTGGGAAGGTGGAAAGGTGGCTCCGACCAGAGCAAAGGTGGTGCCGGCAGCCAGGGAAAGGAAGGCCCATTCTTGCACAAATCTTCGTGCATCGGGCCTCTAGTTAGTAAATAATAATACAAGAATAAACCCTGTGTTTTGAGTACTCACAACTGTAAACCTACTTTGTCCAACCTAGGTTGCAAATATATACCTAGTTTGTCATCATTTGACTGTATGATATATTTTGTTCCAAACAGACATTTGGATAGATTTGACCACAGAAACATTTTAATTTCTTTTAGTGTGTTTAAGCTTTATATATATATTTCCTAGAAAGCATTTCTTACTCTAAGATTATAAATAAACTCATCTATGGTTTGTTTTATTCCAGTAATAGGTTTATTTTTTTAATATCACTGATTAATCTGATTTTATAGTTCCAGTTAAAAATTATAATTGATTTGGATTTACTTTTAAACACTGAGGAAGACATTTATATTTTTTGAAATGGTTAGCTAGTTTTCATATTGTAATTTACAGGTTAATTCATTTTCCCATTTTGATTTGAATATTCTAAATTCCCATTTAAATTAGAGTTTGTTACTGGGTTCACTATCCTATTCTTTGATCTTCTCATTTCCTCTTCAGCACCAAACTGTTTTTAATTATTGTAGTTCCATAAGACACTTTATTATCTGGGAGGGCTCATAGCTTTCCCATATATAAATAAGATCAAGTAATACAATGTGATGGAAGAAAATATCTCACTTATAATATTAATAAAAAAGAATTTTGGAACAAACTTAAAAAAATATGCAGACCCATATAAAGAAAAAATTTAAAGTTATACTGAGAACATAGAAAACTTAAAGACATACCTGGATCTTGGCTATGACGGCTCAGCAGTGTGAAACGGTTCTCCCTCAATAAATCCATAAATTTAATACAATGCCAATTAAAATACTCACAAGATTTTGAGGAATATTTAACAAAATGTTGCCTATGCTCTCCCAGAGGAACAAGCATTCAGGAATGGCCACAAAATCCCTCTTCATTTTGATAACCTTATGAATTTTCTCTACTCTCTTCATTTAGGCTTTTAAAGACTTATAGAAGTGGCTCATGCTTGTGGTAAAATGACTTGAACATTGCAGAGGGGTAGTAATAATACTCAAAGCATCAGTGATGGAGAGTTCTAGGTTCTGGGCCCTGTCCTGAGTGTTATTTGGATGAAATGTTCATGGTCTCATTTCATCCTCATGACAGCCTTATCAGGCAAGCATTCTCAGTTTACAGATGGGTCAACTAGGCCGAGTAACTAGCCCGAGGTTCCTTCATGGGTAGACCTGCAGACCCTGGGTGTTTAACCAGTGTACCATTTTGCCTTTCTCTGGGTAGATAATCAAAAAGAAAAAGTCCGTCCCACACCCTAGCCCCATTTCCCAGACTCTTTGTTGCGTATCTGGTTCATTTATGTACCTATAACCATATAAAATATTCTCATAAAATAGGGCAATTTAATAATACACAATGTTCTGCACTTTCTCACAAAACACCATAGAAAGGGTTTTTCCCTGTCAGCACGTATAGAACCACCACATCCTTTTTAGTAGTCGCTCAGGATATGGAAGTACCATAACTTACTTAGCTAACATCCTTTATTGATGGGCATATAGGATGTGACCTCAAATTGTTAGCATGTTTCCTCTCTCTTCGAGCAGCGATTATGAACCCTCATTATTTCATTGTGGAGCTAATTTCAGTCTTCTCTCATATTTCATTGATGGCAGGATCCTGGACATTCTCAGTTGTCTTGTAAGAATCCAGCAGTGAGTCTGTTGGACCCAGGAGTCCTTTCCCTCCAACAAACAGTTTGACAATGTAGATCACGTTTTGAGCTGTATTTGTGAAATAACAAATATTTGAGAGCTGTCCTTTCCTTTATTGGTTTTCAAACATTATTTCCCATCCCTACGTGCCCTTATTTTTGCACTGCACATAGTTCCTCAGCAGTACACTCTATGTGCTATCTGCAGTTTCTCTTTCAGTGCTGTTTGCTGGTTTCATCTTTTAAGGTTCTCATAAATAATTAATCATCGTGATGAACATTTATGAGCTCTTTCCCATGAGCCAGGTTCCATGTTAAAGCTTCATACTCATTATCTCATTTGACTTCTCATAATAAGCCAGGCTTGAGAAGCTAAGATAAGTATAAAAATGTCTTCTCTCCAATTTTACACATAAAGAGAAATTGAGACACAGAGTTTAGGAAAGTTGCCTTAAAAAAAAAGAAAAGAAAAAAAAAAAAGAACGTTGCTTTAGATGTGGTACTAGGCCTAGAACCCCGTGTGTCTCACTTTATATTTTAATCTTTATTGTTGAAAGTATTACATATGTCATCTCCCCCCCCCCCATTGTCTCATTGGCCCCTTCTAGCCCATCCCCACCCCACCCCAGGCCTTCACCACCCTATTGTCTGTGTCCATGGGTTATGCATATATGCACACAAGGTCTTTGGTTGATCTCTTCCCACCCACTCCCGCCTTCCCTCTGAGATTCCACGGTCTGTGGTCTGTTCCATGCTTCTTTGTCTCTGGATCTATTTTGTTCATCATTTTATTTTGTTTGTTAGATTCCACATATGAGTGAAACCCATGTGTCTCACTTTAAATCCAGCCTCCTTACTTCTAGCCTCTCTTGCCTGTCATTTAAGCCATCACCACTTTCTCTGCTTTTTGAACACTAAAGTGTTCATAAGAAGAAATTTCACTTTCTTCATCTCCTTTTTCTGCTCTCATTACCTTGACTTTGTAGCAAACATTTCTCATTTGGTCATTTATTTGCTTCTTTGGCTTCAGCTTCTATCCTTTCCTCTTTCTCTGTGCATTTCATTAGCCATTCCCACAGCTGGGAGCATTTATTTGTTTTTTAAAAAGACTTTGGCTTCCTTCCTTCCTTTGAGTTTTCTTTGTATCATTTTTAAAACATATCCTGCCATTCTCTTATCCTTTCCAAAGCCAGGAGGGCTTTCATCAACTTGATCATTCCTCTTACATATTTATTTCTTCTTGTTTGAAGATAATTTGATCGTCTGCCATATACCTCTGTAAAATATCCCTCATTTTGATAAATTATTTTCAGTTATTTCCTTATCATTAATAAGGAGGCTTTATTCCTTTCATAGCTCTTAAGCTTCCTTGGCCCAGTGCCTTTTTGCGGGACTGTTAGCATGTGTGCTAAATAAGTAACCTTTAAGTTATCTGCTCTTATTGTGGGATTCTAAAGGGTTGGCGTTAGGATAACTTTGATTTACTTCCAATGTCATCACCTTTTCCAAAATCTCACTTGAAATCCCTTCTTGCTGCTGCCGCTTCGTATTATATGTAGGAAATGAGAGTTGATACTCTTTCACTTTCTCCTCCCAGTTCATCCTGATGACCATGCCTACACAAATCTTGTCTTTTAAGCTTCTGGATCATATGTTTAAAAAGATGGAAAGAAAGAAAGAAAGAAAGAAAGAAAGAAAGAAAGGAAGGAAGGAAGGAAGGAAGGAAGGAAGGAAGGAAGGAAGGAAGGAAGGAAGGAAGGAAGGAAGAAAGAAGAAAGGAAAAAGGAAAGAAAGAAAGCCCAGCTGGCGTGGCTCAGTGGTTAAGCTTCAACCTATGAACCAGGAGGTCACGGTCAATTCCTGGTCAGGGCACATGCCCAGGCTACCGATCCCTGGTGTGGGGCGTGCAGGAGGCAGCCTATCAGTGATTCTCTCTCATCATTGATGTTTCTAACTCTCTCTGAAATCAATAAAAAATATATATTTAAAGGAAAGAAGGAAGGAAGGAAGAAAGGAAGGAAGGAAGGAGGGAAGGAAGGAAGGAAGGAAGGAAGGAAGGAAGGAAGGAAGGAAGGAAGGAAGGAAGATAAAAAGCAAGAACCTACCCTCCAGTCTTATTCTCTTTCTATATTGACTAGAATGATGATGCTCTTTCTCTAGGCCTTTCATTGTCAATACATTTTCTCATTTACATTTAGCCATGCTTTCTCATCCTAACATTCATGTTTCTGGAAAGCCATGTGAGATCCTGGAAAAGATCAAAGCTTTGCAGCAAGGCAGAAATGGTCTTGAATCTGGTTCTGCCATTCACTATCCTATGTGATCCTGAATAAACTACTGAATGTCTCCCAGCCTATTTTTTCACCTTAGTGTTAAGGAAATTTACCCTGTGATGGTGGTAAGGCTGAGAGGAGATGAGGAAACAATGCATAGCACCCTGCCTGCATAGAGAAGATGCTCTGTAAATGGGAGCTGCTGTTATGAGTGTTGCCATGATTGTTTATTACTAATGGCCTGGATTTATATCCTGCAACTTAAATTGAATTCTTTGGACTCTTCTATTGTTATTCCTTTAGGTTGTTCTTTGTTCTCTGTCATTTCTTTCATTCTTTGCTTGTTACCTTTCACCCACTGGGTTTTACTTTACTTCTTTTTTTGAAAAAGCCACTTTATTAGGGTATGTTTGACATAGAAAAAGCTGTACATATTTAATGTATATAACGTGACGATGAAACCATCACCACAATCTATGCCATATCCATCAGCTGCAAAAGTTCCTTCCTGCCCTCTTTATTTATTGTGATTATTGCTGTTATTATTTTGTGTTAATAACACTTAACATAGGATCTGTGCTCTTAACAAATTTTTATATTTTACTTCTTTTCTTTCCATTTACTATGATCATATGATTTTTCCTGCATTGTTCTTCTGTTATTTTTTTCTGGATACTTTCTTTATTTCCTTCCCTGCTTCTTCATTTGTGGACATTTTCTTTTCACTCTATGGGAGTAACAATAGTATACTCCTAATAAAATAATCAGATTACAAGAAATTTGCCAAAATATTCAAACAACTGAGTGAGCAAAGAAAGCATGAATTCCTGCTTTGAAGAGCAACCAAAATGTGTATGAAAATGATCAGAAAGGAAGCGAAGGGAAGCTGGTCAGAGGTGGGATTGATTCTAAGAGAATTGTGAGAGAATGCTTAGATTATGTTGTTCCCCGTTTGAAAAAAGACCACCAATGAGTAGGAAATGGTGAGTGGTCAGCCTAAGAAAATGTTTCTCAAATGTGAGTCCTTATGATGTGCCATCAGCTCATTATAGGTCTTAACTAAGTTAATACTTACTGAACAGCTCTGTAAGGTATTAACTAAGTTGATCCTCCTAACAGCTCTGTAAGGATGTAGTTATTAATGGAGTCCATTATAAAATGATTCATAAGAAACCAAGATGATGTTGGTACCTGGAGGTGGGATGCTGTATATCAAAAACTTAAAACATGTGGAATTGGTTTGAGACCAGGTGGAGGGTAGAAGGTGGGAGACCTCCAGGAGGTGTTGGCAGAGCCCATGGAGCCTGGAGGAAGCTGCTGGGGAGGGCAGAGAGGAAATTAAAGAAAATGTTATTGGAAGCTGGAAGGAAGGGGATCCTTGTTATGTAGTGGCAAAAGGTTCAGGAGCCCTGTTGCCAGCAGAAAATAGGAAACACCCCTAATGAATGCCAAGGAGAATTTCAGAAAGAATATGAGAAGTGCCGCTCAGTTTCTTCTCATGGCTTATAGTAAAAAATGAGAGGAGATAGAAGAGCTAAAGAAACTATTCTATATAATAAAAGCCTAATATGCAAATCGAATGACCAGCAGAACAACTGGTCGCTATGACACGCACTGACCACCAAGGGACAGACGCTCAATGCAGGAGCTGCCCCCAACCCACAGGCCCCAGGTCGGCCAAGGCGGGTGCCAGCGGGGACCCCCCCAGTCGCCCCACAGATGGGCCCTGATCGCCAGCCAGGCCTAGGGACTCTACCTGTGCACGAATTTCATGCACCGGGCCTCTAGTTAAATATAAAGAAACCAGGACTCACTGGATTTGAAAATAAAGCTATTTTTCTCCAGCTTCTCCAGGTGGCATACAATTCTCAAATTAAGAAAGGGACCCAGACCTGAGATCCAATCCAAGATGGGCCCATCGGATCCTTTGTTAAGACTCCAGGAAGCTTTAAGGCAGTGCCCTGTAGAACTCTTCAGGTAGACCAAAGGTGCTCTATGGATCTGAAGGGATGGCTCTTAGATGCTCCTCAGTAAAAACCAAGGCTCCTTGGTATCTTTGTTTTTTTCACTGTGGTCTCGCAGGGAGCCCACGTAAAGGAGGACTCATCTCAAAGGGAGATGCAGTTGTGGCTTTTGTCTAATGGAATGGCCTCAGTATGGTTTACACAAAATCCCCAAAATTTCTAAGATAATTATTCTAGGGGAATCACCACCAGCTTGGCCTAAAGAGAGTAATACCTTACAAAGCCAAACCCAAAAAAGCTTGATGCTGTAATGGGGATCTTGGGAGAGTGAGTGTATTTTGCGTGTGGGCGAAATGTAACTAATTTGTGGCCAGAGGGCAGATCCGTGCAGTTTTAAAACATGACTTCACAGTTCTTTGACACATTCCCCATTGAGAGGCGTGCATGGCCCTTTTGCATCTGTGCACTATGGTTACTGGATCAATAGAATATGGTACGTGTCAGCCTGTGGGCACAAGCCTTAAGAAACTGCAGCCTTTACTTTCTGTCCCTAGGGGGCGTTTGCTCTTGGAATCCAGCCACCATGGTTTGAGGAAGCCCCAGAAACCTATGGAAAGACACCCATTGAGGAACCAAATCCTAGGCCCATAGTCCTGGCCCAGCCCCCAGGTGACAGTCGCTGCTAACTTGCCATCTTATAAATGGATCCTCCAACCCCACATTGGGCCACCCTGGCTCATTCCATGAAGAGCCTATTCCAGCTGTTGCTGCCATGTCCTGCTCAAATAGCAGGTTTGAAAGCGAAACTTGATTGCTGTCTTAAGCCACTACACTTTGCAGTGATTTGTCACATAGGAATAAATAACTAGAATGTCCCATTTTATAGATGAGAAAATTGAGAAACAGAGAGATTAAATCACAAGCCCCAGGCCATCTAACCAGCAACTGATAAACCCATGCGCCCTATAGCCTAGGCTCTTCATGC
This sequence comes from Cnephaeus nilssonii, assembly GCF_951640355.1. Taxonomy (NCBI): domain Eukaryota; kingdom Metazoa; phylum Chordata; class Mammalia; order Chiroptera; family Vespertilionidae; genus Cnephaeus; species Cnephaeus nilssonii. The sequence goes on from NC_137075.1 coordinate 75,466,190, forward strand.
CCATGCCATCTTCATCAAATGACCTTCCAAGTGTTATTTGCTTTCCTCTGGAGACTGCCTGTGGGGAAGCGTGCACTTATGCGTGTCTACATTGACGTTCTGGTTTCTGTATCTCTGGGAGCCTGGGCTCTGGACCCAGTCCCAGTGCTGATAAAATCCAGCTTTGGAGCCTACAAGGCTGAAGGCCAGGCTTGGGGCTGGTGGGTCCGCACGTCAGCACATGCAGAGGCTGCACAGGGAGGCTGGCAGCCAGAGCCCTCTGCTCCCTGCAGGCTGGCACGGTCCGCAAATAACAAATCCTCACTTCCACCACATGCATATGTGGGCCTCCTTTTGTTTCCTGAGCTATGTAATTCCTGCTAGTTTTTGTTTTTTTCTTGTACTTACTGGTTTCTTATTAGTCTACCTGTTTCACTCTCTGACCCCTCCATTCTCACTCCTAAGTCCTAAATTCACCTTTATTTTTCTCATTTTTTCTAGAAGCATCTTCTCCTCTAACTTCTCCTTTTACAACCCCTGGAGCCTTCTCTAAATTCATCTTGGCAGATGTTATTGGCTCAGCTGTTCATTCACGTTAGCTGGCCCAGCTGTGGAGGCCTCTTCTCATTTTGATGTGAATTGGAGCGTTTGCACAAATATGTTTTGGTTTTGTCATTATGAAGATTCGTATAAAATTCTACTTTTAAAAAGATGTAAAACTAGGAACTTATACTCTTAAAATACCTAAATAATTTTTTCTACATGTTTCCCTGTGTTTTTGATTTATCTATGAATCAGTTGACCTACTTACTTATCCATCCATCCATCCATCCATCCATCCATCCATCCATCCATCTTCATTCATTCTTCTGTCCTGAAGAATACCTTTCCCGTCTCTAATTGAAAAGTATATAATGGGGCCTGGCCAGTGTGGCTTGGTGGTTGATCGTCAACCTATGAACCAGGAGGTCACGGTTCAATTCCCAGTTGAGGCACATGTCCGAGTTGTGGGTGTGTAGGAGGCAGTCGATCAGTAATTTCTCATCATTTCATCATTGATGTTTCTCTCTCTCTTTCCCTCCCTTCCTCCCTCCCTCCCTCCCTCTCTAAAATAAATAAAAATATATTTTAAAAAAGAAAAGTGTATCATGGGGATTTAACCCCATCCATCTTACTGGAATTCTTTCTCATATATATTCTCCATGTGTACATTTCAAATGTTGCTACTTTTCCTTCATCTGATAAAATATCACAAGGTCTTTTTACCTGAACACAAATTGCTTGCTTTCGTTGTCATTTTTGAAGAACTGAAACTTAAGCTTTGGCCTGGACCACAGAACTGCCACAAAATTCCTTCTGTGGAGTAATCTTTTTTTCTCAGAAATAGGCTTTACATAATCTAGTGATGTCGATGACTTGAAGCTCCTCTTTCCTGGAATTTAATCCTGATTGCATTCATAACCAGACTTTCTGCTTCACTATCTCTTTCTGGGGAGCTGCTCTCATCGCTGTTGAATGAATCCACACCACAGCTCTCCCCAAAGGCCGTCTTTGTCCTCCCTTCTCTGGCTTGGCTTCTTTATTGTCCCCTAAAGCCTTAATGGAAGACAAAATCGGCAGACTAACCTGGTCTGTTTGGCCTCTCTTGCTGGTCACCAGCCATTCTCCCCTCCTCCTCCTCCTCCTCCTCCTCCACTTCTTTTTCTTCTTCTTTTATTTAGGAGAGGAAGGGAGAGGGAGAAAGAGAAACATCAATGATGAGAGAGAATCCTTGATCAGTTGCCTCCTGCACACCCCACACTGGGAATCAAGCCCATAACACAGGCATGTGTCCTGACTGGGAATCAAACCTCCATCTCCACAGTCCTTTCTACTGATGCCTCTCAAGTTCTGCTTTCCCACTCAGTGTTCACATCTTTTGTTCAGAGCACACTTAGCTATCACTCTCCCTCTCCCTCAGCTGGTGCTGACTGCTGCTTTAGGTCTTATATTAGCATTAGTGGCATGGTGCATGAAATTCGTGCACATTAAAAGGGGATTAATTAGAGGAAATAATTTAATATTGCTATTTGCCCTTTCTCTATAATAGAAGTGTCAGAGATGAAAGAAAATTAGTAAAATGTATATGAAAACCCTTCCTCCTGTCAGAGTCTGGGGCGCACCATGGGACCCAGAGTCAAGTCCCAGCCCTCCCACATGCACCTCAAAATTGCGTGAGACCCAGACCCGGCCGCCCCGCCCCCCCATTGGGCTAGATCCACACTCGGCCAGTCCGACCCTTGTCAAGCCCCGTAGGGCAGGGGACGTAGTCTCAGGCTCCCTGGCCCGGTGCCAGGATGGGGAGCATGGCCGGAGGTCCCCCAGCCTAGACTGGGGCGGGGGCGTGCCTTGAGGTCCCCCGTCAAGCCCCGCCAGGTGGGGGACATGGCCTGAGATCCATGGGGAGGTGGGGGGCTCAGCCTCAGGTCCCCCGGGCCGGCACTGGGAGAGGGGCACAGCCTCAGGTCCCCCGTCAAGCCCCGCTAGGCAAGGGGCATGGCCTGAGTTCCCCTGACCCAGTACTGGGGGTGCACCTTGAGGTCCCCCGTCAAGCCCCGCTGGGTGGGGAGCATGGCCTGAGGTCCCCTGTCAATCCCCACCAGGCAGGGGGGTGCAGCCTCAGGTCCCCTGGCCTGGTGCTGGGGCAGGGGGCACGGCCTGAGGTCCCCTAGCCCAGTACCAGGACGGGAAGCGCACCTTGAGGTCCCCTGTCAAGCCCTGCCGGTTGGGGGGCATGGCCTGAGGTCCCCTGTCAAGCCCTGCCAGGTGGGGGCCGTGGCCTGAGGTCCCCTGTCAAGCCCTGCTGGGTGGGGGACGTGGCCTGAGGTCCCCTGTCAAGCCCTGCCAGGTGGGAGACGTGGCAGCCTCGGGTCCCTGCTGATTGCTTGTTAAGGCTCCTTATAGGAACTTGGCCTCAGCTGTGGGTGCAACCATCTTTGTGATGGAGTGATGGTCAATTAGCATATTCCCTCTTTATTAGATAGAATTAGTGGCCGGGTGCACAAAATTCGTGCATGGGGGGGTTGTGTCCCTCAGCCCGGCCTGCACCCTCTCCAATCTGGGATCCCTGGCTCCTAACCGCTAACCTGCCTGCTGGCCTGCTCGCCCCCAACTGCGCCCCCTTGCCAGCCTGATTAACCCTAACTGACTCTGCCTTGGTTCCACCACCATGGCTTTATCCGGAAGGACATCCTGGTCTAATTAGTATATTACCCTTTTATTAGTATAGATAGCTCCAGTAAATTATTTTCAGCTCCCTGCCATTACCAAAATAGGAGGCCGTTCATGCTTCCTGACTTCCTTATATATGTGACAATCCATATAAGAAACTTATCCCATATGCAAATGTCCATGTCTAATTCATTCCAACACAGTGGCTATTTAGGACCATTCAAAACTAGTAGGGCTCTATTCGCTTTGCCTTGAGATTTAGGCAATCAACTTATTTATTAAGTACAACTAATTTTTATCACTTTCTCTGTCTTTCAGTCACTAAAGTATTTTTCATTGAAATTTTATTTTTCAATTGCATTTTACATTCAATATTATTTTGAATTAGTTTCAGGTGTATAGCATAGTGGTTAGACAATCATATACTTTAGAAAGTGTCTCCCCACCCCGATATTTCCAGTACCCACCTGACACGACACAGTTATTACAATATTGCTGATTATATTCCCTATGCTGTACTTTACATCCCCGTGACTGTTTTGTAACTTCCAATCTGTGCTTCTCAGCCCCTTCACTGTTTTCACCCAGTCTCCCTCTACCCCTCCCCTCTGTCAATCATTAAAGTATTTTTTAAGTTCATTAAGGTATTTTTAAAAAAATAGAAATAGAATATTTTGAAATTACCATATAAGACTAACTATGTCAAACATATTTGCACAGAAATTCCATTTGAATAAACACATTTTGATTCTGTATGATGATTGGAGTAAGGAGGGTGAATGACTTTTATGAATATTAACTTGTGGAAGATAATATTTTACTTTTTAAATCATGGGAAACATTTAAGGGTGAATAGAGACTCTTTTCCTTTCCTCTTCCACGCCCCCCCCCCGTCCCCCCCCCCCCCCCGCCCCAGTGGAAGCCATGCAGCTCTTTTTATGCATAATGTAACGTAATTTTATATTGACTAGCTCACCGGCCACTCTCTGGGAGGATGTGTAAAATTCTTTCACAAAAGCAGAGGAGCTTTGCTCTAAGTGCTACATGTTACCAGTTACGTACACTCCTGAGAAAGAGCCACGGAGAGGAATTCCTCCTGCCTGATCCCGGGCATATGCCCAGGTGTGAGACTGGGAGACCAGGAAGCACTTATTTCCTGGAAGTGAGAGGCAGTTTCAGTCGGCTGTGCTGACAACAAAGCTGGCATCAATAGGCGGTTTTATTAATTTATTGTAGGGTGAGTTGCTTTTGCCTCCGGGCATTCCTGTGTTCAACTGGGGCTCGAGCCAAAAGAGCCAGAACTCCCTTAATCTCTTCTTTCCTCATTAAACTCACAGCTTTGGTTAGTCACAGAGCTTGCAGATCTGGGCTGAGCTCTCTGCTCCTCGGTTTCGTCTCAGCACCATATGGCTTTTGACAAAGTCAGGCCACAGCTCCAACCTAAACAGTTTAACGTTATCGAAAGCCCCTCCCACTGAGGAAATCACCCTGGTGTGTTCCTGTAGGTCATACAGCTGGGAGTGGGGGGGGCGGGGGGGGGGGGGGGGAGGCAGTCAGTGCCCTGAGGGATGAGGAACCTGCAAAAGAGGGAAAGACATTAGGTGGGTGCGGGGGAAGGAAGGATTCAAGTGGACAAGCTGTGGCTGATTTCTGAGCAATGTTTTCCAAGTCCAAGGAAAACACTTTGCTCACATTCATTTCTCGCGAAGGGTAGGGAACTTTCACCTGGATTTAAAAGAAATGGGGATCCAAAGTCTGGTTTCAATTAGCATGTTTTAGAATATACAAGGAGTGTTTTCCATATTGCTTCCATAGCTTACATTTGATGTTTAGGACATAACTGTATTATATATGTGGGGATGTGGGGATGTGAGTGTCAGAATCCTCAGAACTGGGATGGGGGCGGTGGCTCTTGCCTGCACTGGGGTTCTGTGTTCCAGACCTCACCCAACTAATTGCTATTTTTGGCTTGCAACCTCCTTCCAGGCAAGCTTGATAAACATCTAACATTAGGGAAAAGGGAGAAAGGAGCCAAATATCTCCCCCCCACCCCCACATCGTTAACTCTATAAGACCCAGAGAACCAGCTGCAAGCTTCAAACCTTCCCACTAAGCTCCACAACAAATTGTGAATCCTGGGTTGAGAGGACTGTAATGACGGCTAGAAACCCAGAAGGCCAGATGTGTCTTTTTCTGGTCTTGTCGTGAAGCGACAGCTGACAAGTCCATCCAACCAGGGCATGATTTCATGAGCTAGCGGGACACGTGGCCTGAAGTCAATAGGAAGCTCACAAAAGGCAGAAGCAGAGAAACCGGCAGAGAAAAGCGATTTTATTTTTGACGTTCACTGATGAATTTGAAGTTGAGGAAAGAAAAGCTGCCCTAAGAACTATTTTCATTAAAGTTATGATAATTAACTCAGCTACTTCCCTAACAAGCTGAGGACTAGGACTGAGTTTAATGCTGCTCTTTGAAAAGGTGTGGACACGCATTAGCAAAGGACTTGGCTTCCCCAAAGTTAGCTAAAGCTCTAGCCTCAAACAACGCACATGTCATTCAGCCCAGGCCCTGCCCTCTCCCTGCATCGAAACCTGCAGTGGCTCACTCTTCTCCTGGACTGAAATGGGCTGACAACATCTGGCTGTAACCCGCTTTTCTAATTGGATTTCTCACTTTTAACTCTTTCTTTTCTCTCCCAGTTCTACATATCTAAGCCACATTGGTTTTCTCACTCTTCTCCCAGGGTACTAGGACTTCTTCCGACATTGGATTCTGCTTACCTTTTCCCTCCACAGTTAGAATGTCCCACCTCCTATCTCAAATGTGTGGAAGTTTACCTTCCCTTTAGGAATGGGGCATGACTTCCACAAAGCTTTCTCTAGTTGCCCATCTGGTCTGAAGTCTAGCTCAGTGGGTAAGAGAATAGGCTTGGGCCAGCCAGGCCCAGGCTCAAGTCCTTTCTCCCTAACCATGTGACCCTGGCAAGGGACTTAACCTCTCTCTGACCTTCTCATCCTTGAACTGTTAAAAGGACAATAAATTTAGAATCAACAAATAGGGTTCATAAAACTGGGATAGCCCTAGCTGGTTTGGCTCAGTGGAAAGAGCGTCGGCCTGCGGACTGAAGGGTCCCAGGTTTGATTCCGGTCAAGGGCATGTACCTTGGTTGCGGGCACATCCCCAGTAGGAGGTGTGCAGGAGGCAGCTGATCAATGTTTCTCTCTCATCGATGTTTCTAACTCTCTATCCCTCTCTCTTCCTCTCTGTAAAAAATCAAAATATATTTAAAAAAAAACAAATTGGGATAAACTCAACAGTATCATTTAATGAATTTAAACTCCAGGAATAAAAAGGAACTTCAAATCATCAAAGTAGCTAGACATCTATCTTTTAAGCCTATTCCAGAGAAAAATTATTAGGCCTATTAAAATAATTCCATTTAATTCTATTTGTTTGGACATGGACTTAACAACAATTGATTGAGTAGCTAATGTATGCCAAGTATAGTACTAGGCACCAGGGACGTAGCAATGGATAACATACAGTTTATTTTTTTATGGGGTTTATAGTTCCGTGTGGAGTCCACACATTGGCTAAATGCCAAATATTATGTAAGAGAAGTGCAGGGTGTTTGAGAATAACAAAAGGGGGTGCTGAGTATCTTGGGTTCAGGTTATGGAAATAGCATCATCCTTGACCTCTAGTTTCTCCTCCTCCTCCTCCTCCTCCTCCTCCTCCTCCTCATTATTTAATACTACTATTATTTTAAAGCTACTCTGAAGCCAGAGTGATCCTTCACAAGATAAATCTACTTAAAAACTTCCCTCCTTCAAATCTTCCATGGTTCCCTAATACTTCTGTAAAGCTGACTTTGAACAAGACATGACACAGAAGTTTTCTCAGCTTTTCTCCCCAAGCCATCCCCTCCCTCATACCCCCGCCCCCCCTGCCCCTCATCCCCCATGGACCTGACTGGCCTGGGAGACTCGCCTGTCCTTGGGGGCCTGGAGGTGTAGCTGTACTGACTCCACTGTAAGTTCTAAATTTCATTGAAGACTCTTGAAAAGTCATGCCTGTTTTGCAGCCCACTTCACAACATCCGAGCTTAGTTAAATGGGAGTATTGCGGTGTGAGTTGTCCTGCCTGTTGTGGTGTAAACGTGCTTCTGAGGCTGGCAGGGCCCTTGGCATAGCCTCCCGGGCTCTGGTTGTGAGAGGGAGGCTTTACAGGACAAAGTGCACACTGTAAGCAGGAAATATGAGCCATTTCCCCAGTCAGTCTCTGCCCACGGTCCCTGCCTCTTCTCTCCTTGCCCCGGTTACCAACCCAGGTCACAGCCGCCTGGCTTGGCGGGTTCTCCTCTGCCTCACGCCCCTGCAGGAACTCGGTGATCGTATGCTCTCCCTCTCCTTTTCTGCTGTACAAATTCCAGCTTACCCCGAAGACTCCCAGGATAGTTAAGCTTTCTCCAGCATCTTCAGGCAGAGTTAACTGCTCCCTTCTTCAGGGTCCCATTGCGTCTTCTTCATGTTTACAGCATCCCCGAGCGTGCCGCTCTCAGGACTTGTTTACATATTCTCCTTCTCTCTGTTCAACGGGAAACCTTTGGGGGGCAGGGAGTGTGGCTTCACGGCTCCAATTTGCAGCCAGTGCCCAAGTACACAGGAAGAATGGTAATACCTGGCACGCATCAAGGCCTTAGTTTCCAGACATTGTTTTATGCAAGTTTCTAAGTAAATTAGATAAATATATCATTTACTCATTCCAGAAATCCTCTAATGTATCATCTCCATTTTAAACACGAGAAAACTGAGGCACAGAAGGAAATGTGACTTGTGTAAGGTCACATAATGAGAGCTGAAGCTGGGGTTTGAACCCAGGCAGTCTGATTTCAGGGGCCACACTCTTAACTATATATATTCACATACTTTATTGCATACAATAATTATGTTATGTCCAGCCGGTGTGGCTCAGTGGTTGAGTGTCTGATCCATGAACCAGGAGGTCACAGTTCGATTCCCGGTCAGGCACATGCCCAGGTTTCGGGCTTGATCCCCAATGTGGGGCATGCAGGAGGCGGCCGATCAATGATTCTCTCTCAGCATTGATGTTTCTCTCTCTTTCCCTTCCTCTCTGAAATCAATAAAAATATATTTTAAAAAATAATTATTCTATGAATGAATGAGGATGTTACATAACTTGTAATTCACTCTAGAAATATTAGGTAGGTTTTTTAAACCCCAAAATAGAGTTTGAAGTTAATTATTAAAAGAATGTATGCTTGCTTGTCCTGGCCGGTGTGTTCAGTGGTTAGAGCATTGGCCTGTGCACCAAAGGCTCTTGGGTTCTATTTCCAGCCAAGGGCACATACCTGGGTTGCAGATTCGATTCTGGCCCTGGAATCTCTCTCACATAGTGTTTCTTCTCTCCCACTGTCTCTCTTTCTCTCTTTCTGTCTCTCTTTTCCCCTCCCTCTACTCTTTCTCAAAATCAGTGGGAAAAATATTCTTGGGTGAGAGTTAACAAAAGAAAGAAAGAGAGAGAGAGAGAGAGAGAGAGAGAGAGAGAGAGAGAGAGAGAGAGAGGAGAGAGGAGAGAGGAGGGAGGGAAGAAGGGAGGAAGGAAGAAAGAAAGGAAGAAAGAGAGAGGAAGGGAGGAAGAAAGAAAGGAAGAGAGAGAGAGAGAGAGAGAGAGAGAGAGAGAGAGAGAGAGAGAGAGAGAGAGAGGAAGGAAGGAAGGAAGGAAGGAAGGAAGGAAGGAAGGAAGGAAGGAAGGAAGGAAGGAAGGAAGGAAGGAAGGAAGGAAGGAAGGATGCTTGCATGTGGAATCCTCACCAGTTAGCTCTACTTCATACACTATTGGGGATTCTGCTCCATCCAGTGTGAAGCCAGGATGTGACAGGAAAAGGGGGCTGGGCTGCTCTGGACCTGCGGGGCTCTGGGGGCACCAGCCTGAGCTCCTTTCCCCGGCCGCAGAGGACCTCTGGGGCCAAGGGAAGGCATGTTCTCCAGTGAGTCTGAAATAGCCTCTGAAGGAATCTGCTAACCGATGGTTCTCCCATGAACCTGGGCTGGCCCTTGCTTTAAACTTGGCTCACAGAACCTTTGAAAACAGAACTCTTCCTTCTACTGTAACTCACCTTGACCCACAAACGTCCACTATCCCAATACGAATGACCACAGACAGGCTGGTTCTGTTTGGAGTCCTTCATTACTGTGCTGGGACTGGGCAGCCCCGTGGGGTCTGTGTGATGGGACAGTGTCTGCTGGATCCAACATCCACCCACTTTGAAAAACAGCAAATGTGACATCAATTTAGCAATCGCAAGAGCTTGCTTTGCTATCTGTAACTGTGGCTACTGATGTTAGAGAGAAAAAAAAAAAAAAGATGTAGGCTACCAAAGAACATTTATATTTGTCTCGGGGATATATGATTTTGATTTTTTAAAAAGAGGATACTCTGAACCATTGTTGCTAAAAAGGGTAAATTGATTCATGTTCTGGAAAGCATTTTGAAAATATGTATCACTAATGTATTCTCAGATCCAGCTATTCTACTTCTAGGAATTTATCTTAAGTAAATAACAAGTATGTGAATGTTTATATTCAAGGATGGTCAATAAAGTATTACTTACACAAGCAACTCAAGGTTCAACAACAGAGAGTTTGGTTAAATTAATTAAGATTTAATCATATAAGATGGACTATGCAACTACTAAAGAAACTGCAAAGGTGAATATCATTGACATGCAAAGGTATTCACAATATATTACATTTACAAAAATAGTAGGTGTAGTATAATCTATTTTTCTTGAAAAAATATAAGAATTCTGCGCAAGCATACACAAATGGAATTATAAATGTTAAATATTCTTTCAGTTTACCTGTATTTTCCAATTTCCTACAGTAGCCAGGTACAATTTTTTTTTGTTAAAATATCTTAAATTTCAAAACGAAACTAACAAACAGAGAGTAGACATCAGCAGGCTCCGTCCTGTCCTCTCGGCGATCAGTGGCCTCCACATTGCTTGCTCGGCTGTTGCTGGTACGTGGAGTGTCTGCCATTAGCAGGGAGAGAATAGCGGCCGTGGCTGGAAGGCCCTCGTGGGGCCCTGAACAGGCACTTGTTCTGCTCTCTAGGATGTGAAATGAGCCGTTGCAAGCCTGCAGAAACTCCTCAAAGCCTTCCTTACAGAGGCTTGGAACCTTGCCACATACATCTGCATCAGGCACTTTTTCTTTTTGAATATTTATGATTTTATTTAATCTTGAAAAACAAATCATTACTTTTCTAAAATTGCCCAGCACGGGCCCATATTGGTTTAAAGAAGCCATTTTCAACCTTTTCAGCTCAGGGCACACATGAACTAATTACTATAATTTTGTGATACACCAAAAAATATATTTCCTTTTTGGCTGATCTGACCAAAAAAAAAAATTGATTCATTCATACTGAACAGCTATTATTTGATTGTTTTCATTTCTTAAATTTGACAATCTAAGGGAAAAGAGGTCAGTGCCCCTGACTAAACGGTCAAATTCTGCCTGTTTTTAAAATTCTTGTGTTGAAAATTGCTGGTTTAAAGAATCAGAGGACATGCATATTGGTTCTTCAGTATCATCAGTTACAAAAGGAATTCTAAACCTACATTGTGAATCCAGTGGAGTAAAATACTGTGACGAGTATGTGGCAAGTCAGGAAAAGGTTTCTTTCCAATCAGCAAAGATTTCCCGAGCACTGGTCTTGTGCCAGACTCAGTGCTGGGTCTTTAAAGTAAATAGATTATGATTGTGACCTTAATCCAGAGAGGAGGAAGGGTGAATTTACTATTGTGCTTAAGGCAGGGCTGGGAACCTTCTTTCTGCCAAGGGCCTTTTGGATATTTATAACATCATTTGAGGGCCATACAAAATCATCGGCTTGAAAATAAGCCTGCTATATTCAGTCAACATTTAATTAACTCACCCCTAATGCCTTTGTGGGGACAGACCAAATGATCTCACGGGCCTTATACAGCCCGAGGGCCAAAGTTCCCTACCCCTGGTAAGGGCTTCTGAAAAATAACAAATGCATTGGGATTAGGTAAAGGTGACATTAGGCCTGGCTGGCATGGCTCAGTGGTTGAGTGTCAACCTATGAACCAGGAGGTCACAGATTGATTCCCAGTCAGGGCACATGCCTGGGTTGTGGGCTCAATCCTCAATGGGGGGTGTGCAGGAGGCAGCCGATCAATGATTCTCATCATTGATGTTTCTATCTCTCTCTCCCTCGCCCTTCCTCTCTGAAATCAATAAAATATATTTTTTAAAAAGTTAAAAAAATAAATAAACATTTATTTATCAGGCTTTGGCCATGGTGAAACCAGGGTATTCTGTCTCTAGGTCATATCATTTCTGGAAAGGTCACTGAACTTCTCTAAATCTCAGGACCATGACAATACTGTCATCTACTTAGTTGTGGAGTTCCTGAGAAGACCAAATGAGACTGTACTTTAAATGGCATTTGGTATCTGCTCAACAAATGTTAGCTATAATTAACATGATATTACTATGTTTTTGTGTTGTGGGCCACAATTTGCCCGTGAGAGTTCTGCATCAGTGAAACGACAAATCACACGAGAGACTCCCTAGCAGGTAGCTTTAACCACAAAGACACCTATTTCTGCTGCTGTTTGCTCTCTCTTCTGCCACCAATTTTCCACAGTAGCCCATGAGAGCATCCCTCACAAATGGATAAAAGCAAGAGCATGGATTTATTGAAATCCAAGAAAAATTACTTAGATTTACCAAGTCATGTTTGAGGAGGGTGTGAATGGACATGACCCGCTGGAGTGGAACATAAAGAGCAACCCCCGAGCACTCGAGGACCATATAATTTTGAAAATGTACTTCCTTTTTATTCTTCTTCGTAAGCCTACCACAGCATGAGTCATGAATGGAAATTGCTGATGAATGAGAATATTCCCTGAAGAACATTTGGTTTCCAGCTCACTTGAAACTTTTAAGAGCTATGCATTTATTATTTAAGAAGGCTGGTGCATGGAGGCCTTTGTATTTATAACAGGTGTAATGAAGAATGTGGTGACATTGAGGTGCTCCAAAATCATCTCAGGTGATGACCCAAAATGAGCCCATTCCTTTGAGTTTTGTTCAGGAAATAGAATTAAACGATTTTTGGCTGCACTCTCTTGTTTTCACCTGAGAAGCGTTTGTGTGTTCATTCAGGTAACCCTTTAACAAGCTAGCCACTGTAAAGTGCATAGGTACCCTCATGTGTAAGGTAATGGGAGCTGAGGCTTGTTGAGAGTCCAGGTGGGTTTTGAAAAGAGGGGAAAAGCTATGAAAATAGCCCCATGGTCAGCATTTTAGTCTCAGCCTGAAGACTGACTGCCATGGCGTGAGAGGACATCTGTGGTCCCACTCTCCTCCAATTGCAATAAATCCAATTGCAAAATGTCTCTGCCCAGAGCATTCTGTGCCTCATAGGGACACATCTGTCTCACTGGCGTACTTCATGTAGCAGTGTCCAGAAGAAAGAATGGGAAAATGTTGTCCCTAAGACATATCATAGTTCATAAAGTTGAACATTACCTACTTCATGTATTTTAAATGGCATTTGGTATCTGCTCAACAAATGTTAGCTATAATTAACATTATATTAATACTAGAGGCCTGGTGCATGAAAATTCATGCACTGGAGGGGGGTCCCTCAGCCCGGCCTGCCCCCTCTCACAGTCCAGGAGCCCTCAGGGGTGGGAGACGACCCAGCGATCAGGGGAAGGCGATGCCCCATCACACATCTGCTGCTGCCACTGCCAGCAGTGCAAGCCTCGGCCGGCCCTGGTTACCTGAGCCTCGGGCGGCCCTGCGCAGCTGGGCAGCCACCATCCAAGGCTTGCCTGTGCCTTGGGCCAGCCCTGGGCAGCTGGGGGGCTGAGGAGACTGGGTGCTACCATCTTGTGGCTGTGGGTGCTGCCATCTTTGAGGGCAGGGAAGTCAATTAGCATATTCCCTCCTTATTGGCTATGGGCGCCACCATCTTTGAGGGTGGGGCAGTCAATTAGCATATTCCCTCCTTATTGGCTGTAGGCACCGCCATCTTTGCGATGGTGTTAGGGTCAATTAGCATATTCTCTCTTTATTAGATAGGATGTTTTTTTTTTTTGTGTGTGTGTGGGGGGTGGGGTGGGGGGACACGATTTGCCCATGAGAGCAAATTTTAGCCCAAGAACAAAGTTAGGGAAGCTTAGTCCAGCAGTATTTCACCACAGAGCAAAGTGCTGGCTTTGTGTAAGGAATCTCCCCTCAGATCTTATTGGCTGTCACTTAAAAGGGATACTGTGAATGATATTCCCTCAGCCTGACCAGCTTCCTTGTCATCTCAGCAATTGGATATGGGATGAATGCAGGGACCAGTTGCCACAGCAACAGCACCTTCCAGCAAAGGTGATGAGAGAAATCATTTCTCTCTGAATGCTAATATGTTGTCACTTTCATCTTAAACTGGCTGTTTCCCACTGTTTTCCTGATTGCCATGAAGCCAGAGAGATTATTTACAGATTAAGGGTTGCTACTTGATCTAATCATCTATGTCCTAATTTATGCTGTATCTTCCAGGAGAAGAAAATAATAATTTGAAGCAAATGCTAAGGGTTATGTTTTCAGAAATTTAAGGTTTACTCCAGAGAAGCATGACTTTTCTGTAGTGCCTAGAAGGTCGTTGAAAGTGATCCAGCCCTAGCCAGTTTGCTCAGTGGTTAGAGTGTTGGCCCTCAGACTGAAGGGTTTCGGGTTTGATTCCAGTCAAGGGTATGTACCTCCATTGCAGGCTCGATCCCCATCCCTGGTAGGGCTCTTGTGGGAGGTGACCAATCAATGTTTCTCTCTCTCTGTGTCTCTATTTCTCCCTTCCACTCGCTCTAAAAATCAAGAGAAAAAAATAATCTTGGGTGAGGATTAACCAAAAACAAAACAAACAAACAAACAAACAAACAAAAAACCCAAAGGAAAAAAAGAAAGAAAGAAAGTGATCTAGCCATTGCCTGTAGATTACCTGCCCTGCAGCGGTTGACCCTGTCAGAATGGGCCCTCTTACTAAAATGTAGTGTGAGGTTGTGAAGATTCTCCAAAGACAAAATCTACACATGAGGCTGTGTTTTTGAATCCTGGAAGTCACTTAGAACAGGAGTTTAGTTTATCTTATCATTTGCTCCAAAATACAAGGTTAAAGACCTCATTCTCTCACAGAAGTAAAGGATTATGCAAGTTTCTCCCACTTCATGAGTTGTTGGGTAAATAGTTATTGTGTGCTGCCAATAAGGAGTTAATTGCAGCCTGGGTCATTCTTTCATTCCTTAGAGTAGAAATTATTGTTGGAGGGGCAGGAGATCAATTATACACAATGTCCAGTTTTTTGATTAATGAGGGTTGAGCTGTCACAAAGTCTCAATTTCTATATGGGAAAAATCAGGAAAACAACAGTCTTATATTAAAGGGTGTTGACAAATTTAGATGCGATAATATATGGGAAGTGCTTAGCACAGTACCTGTCATGTGATGCATATAAAAAAGAAAATTATACATTATCATTATATTTTCTTGACACAAAATATCTCTGATGGCCTTAGGCTTTGAATAAGAAGACTAAGTGCAGAATTATGAAGAGGTTTTTAGCAGTGTCTATCCCAAATATCAGGCTCTACCTGACCACCCCCTTTATTCTGTCCTGTGAATGGCTTACAAACTGTATGACAGCTTAGATTGATGGAAATGTGATTTTAAAAGTAAATTTGTCCTTGAATATTAAGCATCCACTAGAAACAATTGTTGGGGAATTTTTAATAATGTGGGGAAATGTCTATGCTACATTGTTAAGTAAAACACCTGAGTTAATGACAGCAAGTACAGTATGATCCCATTTTAGCATTGTGGAGAAGAAAAGAATATATGGGAAATACACACACACATAAATACACACAAACACATATATGCACACATACACACTCTGTAAAAGAATATTCTCAGAATTATTAATAGTAGTTATCACTGGATCTTGGGATCATGAGTGATTTTTAAAATTTTTTTATTTATTGTACTTTCTATAATGAACATGTACTATTTTTGTAGTTAAAAAAAAAACAACAGTCGCTTTAAAAACGAAACTGGAATTGACCCTAGAAGGAGAGTTAACTGGAATCTTCTTGTCTTTCCTATTCTTAAGTCACCCCTGTGGCCTGGGGCAGAAGCAGAAGTGCCCATGGGGCTTGCACACTCCTTTGGTGCCTCATTAGCGTTGTCTCTTGCTTCCCGGAACACTGAACTCAGCTGCTCCTGATCTTGGGCTCAGGGCCCAGGGAGACCGAGTCACAGGTGTTGCCTTGTCATCCCGAGGTCTTTCTTGAATGTGTCCTCTTTGGATAGGGCCCCACTTGTGCAGATGTCTATCTGGTAGCCGTTAGGTCATGCCCCCTCCTGACTACTCACCAAGGCTTTGATTGACCACTTCTGAGCCCAGGAGACTCTCTTGCCCCCGAGTCTGCAGCCAGGGAGAACGGAGCTGCTCCGGCAGCTGGAGCGGGGCCTCCTGTCCTCTCATTCCTGGGTCTGTGTGGTTTTCAGGAGAGCCTGGAAGAGCTCCCTGAAGGGGACGTAAGGCCATTAGACTCAGAGGCACACTTGGACGTAACAGGAGCTTACCTATCCAAAGTGGCACTTTGGGCTCCCTGTGTTGAAATCCAATTACTTTCCGCCAGTGACCTACATCGCACTCACCTCGGAGTGCTGTGAAACTGCAGCCCGCGGCCGACGGGATGTCTGTGTGCCTCTGGGAAGGTGAGCGAACCTGGAGTCAGTGATGAACTCAGAAGTCTGCTAATGAGACTGAGCAACTGGCACATTGTGTTAGAGAAAAGAACCTGACCCACTGCCTGCAGTTTACAAATCTTTCCCCACGACTGCCAATTACTGCCGTTTTTAGAATCTCTCCTATGGGGAAAACACAACCTCGGCCATGGACTTGACTATGTAGACCCCAGTGGGATATTGCTGTTGAACCATCTTAATGTTTTTAAGAATGAAATCTATTCGAGTAGAAAATTGTGTTTCGGCAGTCGACATTTCAGAGGGCCACGTTTGAATCAGTTTATTTTTCTTCTAACGTTAGCAAAGGCATCATCCTGCAGTCTTGGGCGCGCTTCATGTGTGAGAGACAGTAGCAAATTAGTGAAGAGTAGCTCTTGCCCAAGAGAGCTGCCACGGATGCTTTGTGAACGGCTACTTTCGTGCTGCTTAGGCAGCGCTTTAAGATGATAAAATGGGAACGTTGTCAGGATCGACTGGAAACTGTGGTCCTAGGAAGTGGCAGAGTAACACTGGGCTTTAAGGAGCGACTTAAGCATGTGTCAGGAAGAGTCCTGGAGGTGAGATGAAGTTAGGGATTTATTTAGTAAAGAGCTTGCTGGAGGCATGGAAAGGAGGGAGTGGAGGTGAGAGAGGACGAGGAGTTAATGGGGTGTCCTCGGCATGCTGTAGCAGCAAACTGGCTGTGGGGTTGGATCATTAAGAGATTTGTGACTGTGTGAAAGGTATTAATCACAGGAAAGGGAAGCCTGGAGGCAAAACTGGTTCGATTGAGAGGTAAAGGAGTGGATGGTTTCACCTCAGACCGCTAATTTGTGATCATAGCGATATAACCAGCCGAAGGTCTGCAGGAGTCAAATCCAAAAAGTCTGGGATGCGTCAGAGACACTGGCTACCTAGAAATATTTGGGCATCATCCATATGGCAGTTGAACAATTGGAGGATGCGAAAATGTCATGTGAAAGAGTTTTGAAAATTAAAAAAGGATTGAATTAAAAACTTTTGAAGTAGAGATGGGAGGAGAGCCAGAAAATGACCTCTGATTTTGGCTACTAATGTAATTATTTAGCTAGTAATTTAGATTTAGAACCTTAAATCAGTTTTCACTCTTTGTTCTCTCCAAATGTTCATATTTAATTGGTCAGCAAGTCCCATTGATTATACCATTAGATGATTCTTGTATTGTTTCCTCTCCATTATCCGGGCAATCGCCTCAGTTATCATTTAGGGAGGCTGGTTTATAAGTCCTAGAACATTGCACCAGCTGGGATGTATTTCTACATTCCTTTTTAAATATATATATTATTAAATTGAATTCAGAGAGGAAGGGAGAGGAAGAGAGATAGAAACATCAACGATGAGAGAGAATCATTGACCAGCTGCCTCCTGCATGCCCCCCACTGGGGATCGAGCCCACAACCCAGGAATGTGCCCTGATGGGAATTGAAGAACCGAGACCTCCTGGTTCATAGGTTGACACTCAATCACTGAGCCATGCTGGCCGGGCTGCATTCTTTTTTTTTTTTCTTTTTCTATTCATCTTCCACACCATTTCCAGAATTGTCCATCTAAAACATAGCTCTTATAGTGTTAACATCTTTCAGTAATTCTTCTTGGCCTATAAGGTAGAATCCAAACTATTGATATTCCCCTTAAGAGCCTACACAATGTGGTCCTAGTTCACCATCCCAATGGTATTTTTTACCACTCTCCCGCTAGTTTGCTACAGCCACACTGAGCAACTTACCATAGCCGCACAGATTCCACTTTCACAGAGGTAATATTTCCTCTTCTGTTCCCTTTTCATTCATGTCACAATGAGCATTGATGAAGAGGCAGTAAAGGGGAGGAGGGGCATCTGTCCAATGATGACCAGACAATCACTGAGGAACTCTTGGGAGCATGAAGTGTGCTCACTCAGGAAGTGGCTTGACTGAAGGGAGTCAGGTTCCCACCATGATGAGACGTGGAGGGGAACATGGGTTATGATCAGGGTGTAGCAGGCCTTCCCCAGGGTAAGCAGGAAAAGGGCAGGGAGGAAAAGGTCTCGGCATGGAGGCTGGATGGAGATGTCAGTATGTAGATAGCATTTCTGGCCATGAGACAGGATGAGAGATCTCCAAGGGCTTTGGAAAACTATGTTTAGGCATATATAATTACCACTGAAAAAGCTTTATCATATACCCTTCATTTTAGTTATATTTATTTTGCCTTAACACAGTGGTTCTCAACCTTTCTAATGCCGCGACCCTTTAATACAGTTCCTCATGTTGTGGTGACCCCAACCATAAAATTATTTTCGTTGCTACTTCATAACTATAATTTTGCTACTGTTAATGAATCGTAATGTAAATATCTGTGTTTTCCGATGGTCTTAGGCTCTACAGCAGCGGTTCTCAACATGTGGGTTGAGACCATCAGAAAACAGATATTAACAACTTTGAGATTATACTGGTAATACCAATTATTATTACCCAAGGCATTTCCTGGCAAATTTTGTAACAGGGATAACTCAATGGCTTTCAGTGACTTTAATGTTAAAGGACTATTTTTTTTTTCCTTAAAAAAATGGGAGTACCCCCTTCCCCCCACTGCTATTTCTGCAGCCTGTGGTAGGCACTTCTACAGGTCTAATCCTTTTAGGAAAAAGACTGGGGGGTTTAGAAGATTTTATTTTCCATGTTTTTTTCTTTATGAGTAGACTAACAATATGAAATCTTTCATATAAGACAAGATATTAAAAACAGAAACAGAAAAAACCCTACAGTAAATGAATGAGTACTCACAAAAGGTTGGACTGGGACATTAGACTTAGAATCTTCAAACTAAGTCCCCAAAAGGTAAGAAAGCAAGCAAAGAACATCAATAACCAAGTTACATTACAGACAGACAAGAACTTTCACTAGCTAAGAGTTTCCAGTGGCTGATGCCTTGGGAGGGAGAGCAGGAAGGGTCCCCAAGATTAAGAATTCTTGGCAGCTGCTGGGAAGTTCCTGCAATCCCTGCCACATGTTCAGCCTAACACAAGTAGCTGGGGCCTCTAGCAAAGTGAAATATGCCCCATCCTTACACAAATTAAGCCAAACAACAAAGACACAAAACAACAATCAACAGAGACACTCTATGTATAATATTTACAGGTGCGCATAACCCACAGACAAGGCTTAATAAATCAGAGTCATTTTCATGGATCTTTCAGAAGATGTTTTATAGTGCCTGGGACTTACAGCCAGAATGCGGCCCAGAGGGCTCCCAGGTGGGGTCATCAGTGATACCCACAAACAGCCTGTTGTTCACAGATCTTATCATATTCTGTTCTCCATAGCAAATATTGACTGGCGTCTAAAGTCATTTTAGCCAAAATCTGCCAGTCCCAAGGTGTCATAAGGCATTAAAGAGTCCTTTTGTAAATGGACTGTTAGCCCCATTTTCTCTAATACTTTTCCTTATTTCTTTAAAGGTATTAAAGGAGAGTGGTTCATGTATCTGATTACCTTGCTGATCTTGCCAAAAGCTCTCCTTCTAACATAGCTTGCCTGACACATGATCCTATAACTGAGGATCTAGTTGATGAGCCTTCCCACACTAGAGGCAGAGGATTGGGGGCCTTAGGCATTACAGGCTTTACAGGCTCTACTTCAGAAGGAGGGGGCCATGATAAATCCTCCTGACATTTTGTAGGCTTTTGATCCTCAATATGAAGTGGGCATAGTGCAGCTCGAACAAGAGCCCACAGAGTTAAAGATGACAAGGGCACTTATTTTCCCTGGGCCTGATTTCTCTTTAAATTCCTACCTACTTGTTTGCAGAGATCAAGGTCTAAAGTTCTAGCATCAGGGAACCAATGATTATAAATTACAACAATCTGCAGCAGGCTCTTTAATTGTTCTTCTATAACCAAGGCACCATTTGCTTTTAATAACTTTTTATTAAAAGCACAGTTACTCTTCATTTTTGAGATTTCTGCTGCATCTTGTTGAGTTCCTTGGTCCTCACATGGGGAACCACCTTGCCAGGGCTGACAAGCAGACCCTGAACAATGGATGAATGGATTACTCTGACACAACGTTTGCTGTGAAAGAGAGGGCTAAGGGACTGCCTGGCTAAAGGAACCAGACAGCCTCGATTGCCTGCCTTGTTAGGCTTTTATTGTAACAGCAGTTTGAGATAAAGTTTATCTTTTAGATACAATCAGCAGGGTAAGTAATATTGTGAGGACGCATGTGTTTATAGTGTCCAAAGATTAAGCATAAGGATTCCAGTAAACACCTGGGGGTCTGCACGTGCACAGACTTGTTTGAAAAGGTGAAGGAATAATTAGGAGCATTGCCTTTGGCACTCCCCTATGTCAGAATTCTGATAAACAGAGCAGGCAGCCTTCCACACCCTTCCCTTTTCTCAGAATTTCCTCCTTACAAACTTTCCAACCAAGTCTTGTGTGCTCCCCAACAGACAACTAGTAGTTTTTGCCACAACTGAGAAACTAGCTATTGCTACACTTGTTGGAAATGAGTGAAGAAGTTCACTGTAGCCCAAGAGGCTTTCCTATGCCTAACTTTGTAGGAATAGTAGTTGTAGTAGTAGTAACAATAGTAATAGAAATGATAACAATAAACTTAACAACAAAAACACTTACTGGGCATTTTTACTATGTGCTTTATATTTTTATACCTTCATTAATAGGTGAGGAAACTGAAGCATAAAGAGGTTCTGAACCTGACCAAGGTACAGATGTTTAAGGGGGGGGGGGGCGCTGCCGTTTTAAGATTTAAATCCCTCAATTATATTCTGAACTAGAGGCCCTATGCACGAAATTCATGCAAGAGTAGGCCTTCCTTTCCCTGGCTGCCGGCACCAGCTTCCCTCTGGCACCTGGGATCTGGGATTCCCTCACAGCCCCAGTTTCATCTGGAAGGTCATCTGGTCTAATTAGCATATTATGCTTTTATTATTATAGATAAGTAAGGTTATTGGGTGGGACTCTCAATTAGATGATGTATATCTAGGCAATGTTTTTCTTTTCTTTTTTTTACTTGTTAACTCAATTGGTAGACCCACATGCTGAGTGATTAGTTTTTATATTCAAGTGACTGTTGCAAATTTGTGTTTTTTTACTGGAAAGATAATTACTTTGAAAATTCCCCCTAAGATAGTCCCCATTTAGGACATATTCAACTCATTTCTATCATGATCTCTTATTAGATTGATCTTGGTACCTTTGAAATAGCTGGTAAGTATTCTTTCATCTGGTGGCAGTTCCTAATATTCACCATAAATGTTCCCTTTTCTATGCACCCCCTTCCTGCTGTCCCTTGGTACTGCCTATGATATCATTTAAGTGTGATTATCATTTCTATCATCACCTCTAATTCCAAGGGTAACAGTTCCTGAGAAGTGGAATGTGGGAGTTCTTAAAGTGCCTGATGCATTTCTCATACTTTCTTTTTTTGGTCATTCCAATTTATAAGGTAGTAGGGCCACCCCAATATTTGGGGCTTTATAGGTATGTTGATGAGCAAAATATGGGGCACAGTTGAAGAGATTTTTAGGGTAGAAAAGAGAAATATTTATTTGGAATGGTATAGTGATAGAGTGGAGGTTGCTCTTTAAATAGTTCTACAGAAATAAGCGTCTCCTGTGTCTTGATATAGGTAAGACTCTGATTAAGGGCCTTAAGGAAAAATGTGTCACGTACTGTATTAACAAAGGCAGACGCTGCTCACATCTGCCAACAGCTGAGAGGCAGATTCTTGTGGTAACATCTCTGAATTATAAACAATGCCATAACAACATTTGCAATTTGCGATGTCATCAGCTAAAATAAGAGACAATTATTGTTCTCTAAATCGTTTTGCTAATATTTTGAGAAACTGAAATTTAATGTTGCTAAATCAAATCCCCATGGATTCCACAGGGCACTGAGCACATTATAAGATTTCACTGTGTTCTGAGTATGTCCCCATTAAGACTGCTGGCTACTGCATTTTTATTGCTCCCCTGGGAGTTTTATTGAGTTAATGCTACCAGTAAGCAGTAGTGTTCTCCTAGCCTCCCTGGTATACCTGCCTCTCAACTAGGTCTACAGCCAATGGACCAGGGAAGTTAGGTTATGGCCATACATCTTTGGCACCTTCATGAAAAGGGAAAGCAATTACCTTAGAAGTCAGTGTGAAGTATGGTGTGGCTATAAAATAAAAAAGTATAAATACCTAAACAATCTTACCACAATGAGGAATGCTAGAACAGCATTGCATCCCAGGATGAAAGTATTGAAGGGTAGGAAAGTCAATGGCATTACTGCTTTAGGTTGATGTTCCATTTGTTTCATTAACCATCACTATTATTTACCATAATTATTATTATTAGTGAATGGCTGTTGAGCACTCCTTGTGAGGTAGGCACTGGGCACAATGCATTATTTGATTTTATTCTTATAAGCTAGGTACTATTATTGGCCCCATTTTCCATAGAAGACAATGAAAGTTTCCAGCTGTATGCTGACTATGGTTATTGTCATGTCATAAGAAGCGGTTGAGCTTAGATTTGAACTCATGTCAGCTGGACTCATGAGCTTTCACTAAAACCATTATACTATACTGCCTACTTTATAGATAAGTTATAAATCTGAGGGGAAAAAACACCCCTCAATTTAGAATAGTTGTAACACCTTTGTTCACCCATTCCTATCTAACAATTTGAAAGAGTTAAAAATTAAGGAAAAGAGTTAAAAAGTATTTGAAAATGTCTTTTTCATAATTGTATCTATTTGCTTTAGGGTATATTTTTTTCTAAGTTTCATAACAAAATTAAAAGATAGGTATCATTGTTCATCAATAAGGAAACAGAGAAACAGTGTTTAGTTGCTTGCTCAAAGTCACCCAACTAGCAGGCAATGGAGCTCAGCTTGGATCCCCCATCTAACTAATTCCAAACCTGGGCTCTTTCACTACCTCCTATGACGTCATGTGTTTGTGTGTGTGTGTGTGTGTGTGTGTGTGTGTGTGTGTGTGTTACTTGTATCTCTTATTTATAAAGATATATATATTCAATATATATATATGGGCAAATTTCAATACCTTTAGACAGCAACCACATTCATTTTTGCCTATTTATTAAGGTTCACTAGCCGAGTCAGTTTGTCCTCTACTATTTTGTAGGTGCTCATTTTCACCTTATTACATGCTTTCATCTCCTACCAGAGTCCGCATTGCTCTGCACTGAAACTATATTTGTCTTACTTGTCTCATTCCTTGGGTTATGAGAGCCTTGAGGCTTGGTCACAATTGTGTGCCCATTGCCCAGTGCAAGGTCAAAGTGATGGTGAGCACACATGTTGTTGAACAAAGCAGAGCACACCTGGTGCGTACTGCACGGGGAGAGCAGGCTTTTCTGTAGGGTAGGTAACTGGCTTTGGGACGCATAATTTTCCGTGTAAAATCTTGAGCCTGCTACTGGTTACTGGGAAACCGACTCAGTGACTGGCATCTTGGCACGCTTTGTAATCCTCTGGAAATTACATTTTGAGAACGCAAGCTCCTCTTTGTGACAGGCAATTACACAACTAACTGAATATAAATTATACAGCTATTTTGATTTTTAAAATGTTAGGAGTACATTCAATTTAAAAATATTTTTGATGTTCATGATATATTTATGTTAGTCCACAAAGGATTAAATTTCTTTCTACTTAGTTCTTTTCATGAATCAGGACTTGGTACTGGGCATGTAGGATCTGGTCTCTGTCTTTCTGCTAAGGCAGGGCTGGGAGGGACAGGGTGGAAACCATGGCATTGTTATCAGAAAGAGTCAGTGGCCTTTTCTTGAAGTCAATGAGAAACCCCTGGCCCAAGAATTTGGGTCAAATTTGGGTCTTCTACTTGGAGAAAATATACACTTCTTCAGAATTCTTTAATGGCATGTGAGCTAATAGTGTGAGTGGAGTTAGTTTGTTGACATAACCAGGATCTTATGTGGTCCCAATTATACACTGTCCCCCTACCTGCTTCAACACCACGGTGTACTGAATCTACCACATTTCTTAAGATTTCACTCTTCTCAATCAATATTTGAGGGAATTAGAGTTGGTGCTTTTATCTAATAAGGCTCTGCAGCCTTCATCCTCTCTAAAATAACACTGGCTTTCCACGCTGCTTTGGGGAAAGCTGAAAGAGTTTGGGGCTTAGCAAAAGGTAGAGTCATTAAGGATTTTCCAGACCTACGTGAGCATTGTGATACTCTATGAATGGCACTTATTAGAGAAATGTATTTATTTATTTACTTACTTACTTTTAATTCTTTATTGTTTAGAGTATTACATAAGTCTCTTTTTTCCCCCATTGACCTCTCCCCGGCCGCCTCCAACCCCCAGCACATGCCCCCAATTCATTTATTTTTGCCACTAGGTTATCTGTGCTAACTAGATAAAAGTTAAGGAATCTTTGTCTTTGCTCTTAGTTTCCCTATAAATTTTTTTCCAACCTGTGTGGTTTTCTGACATTTGTCTTCCTTGTCTCCCTAGACATGACCATAAAGGAAGACTCCCATTCAAATTCTTTGTTCTCTGGCTCAGCAGGTGTATGTAATGCTTGTCTCAATATATATGGTCAACTACCATACGTGTCATACATTGCTGAAGTGTACTGTGAGTTCCAGAATAACCAATCTTTGGATCTTTACTTCATTAGTATGTGTGAGAGTTCCAGTAGTGCAATTATATCCAAATACATTTTAGAAATGTTGAATAAGTTTGATTGGAACAATCAAAGCTAGAAAGTGTGATCAAGAGAAAGTGCTCGTCTTTTGTAAGGCAGTGGAATCTGATGGCAGCAGAACTATTGATTATGTTAAAAGTCCAAAGGCAAGTGCTCAACATTTTGCAATTCAACAAATTACATTGATTTATGTGCTTGGGGTATAGACCTGGAGTCTAGTGGCATGGGGAGACAGATAAGTAAACAGAGCAAAACACATTAGTGTGATAGAGATCAAGCCTATGAATATGTAAAACAAGGACACTTAACCCAGTTGTTGGTTTTAACAATAAACTTCTTACTGAGGGTCTGTTTGGGCCAGACGCTAAATTACTTTATATATATTACATTTAATCTCCCCTACAGCTGTATGTACTCATTTATTTCATGGCCAATAAACTTAGTGGGGGCAGTGACATTACCATCAAATGTGAGTGCCACTTTTACTGGCACCTTTTTACTTGCCATTTATCACGAAGTGAGACCACAGCCATGACTTTCTGACGTACAAGTTGGCTGGAATTAGAACCATACTTGGTATAATTCATTTCCCTTGATCCAGTCAAACAAGGAAGACAGATTACAATAGGACTTCTGAGCTAATTACTTAGTGGCAAGCTGTGATTCCAAAACCACAAAAGAAGACCAAGACAGCAGGAGAAATTTTCATAGAAATACGCTTCAGCATTGCTTTGGGTCATATGGTATAAACCCGGGCAGGGACTTTTGTGTTTTGTTTTGCAGCCTAAGTTCCATGCTTCTTCAGAGGGATGTGGCACACATTGAACAATGGGAGTATATACCCAACAGAGCATGGAGACTGCGCTGCCCACCCAGACAAACCTTAGAAACTTAACGGGCAGAGCACAACTCCATGTGTCCCCAATGTGGAAGCCATTCCGGGTGTGTGTGCAACCACATTTCCACATGAGGTTGGTTTCACTGTCAGTGCAGTATCCAAAATTCCAGACAATCATACGTAAATTATAGCCTTTCAATAAAGGAATGCATTGTCTTAATTTTTGTTGTAGTCATTGGAAGTGAACAAAACCTAAAACCCTAAAAGAATCCTTGCATTTCAAAGGTTTAATTTTGACAAGTATCCAAAGGCCAGATCCCAGGGATTTTGAAGGCCTTTTATTTCTTTCCAAATCTCCAGTGGCCACCCACCTTTTTTGAGATTCCATTCCTTCCAGCAGCCTGCGTTTTGGGGGCCAATATATTCCATTCATTATTGACATGGAGCAAAATGTACCTATACTTCACACCGCAAGTAGAAACATATTTACAACCTAATCGCCAGGTCGACAATTTGTCAGACAGAAATGCAGTTCCTGAGAAGCAGAAAGCAACACTGAATTCTTCCTTTCTCAGACGAATGCCACAACACAAAACTCTGAGCAAATCCAGTTGTAGGTAGGATTAAAGAAAGGGAGCTTTTCAGTTTTGCTTTTCTTGTCTCCCTCGTGTTTTCCCATTGCAGATAACCTGCCTCCTTTTCCTTACCTCCCAGCTATAGTTGCTGGTGCTCATTTCATGGAATCCTAGAGGTGTAGAATTAAAAATAAACTTAAAGGAGAGAGTCCTTTGATCGCCTACTCAATTTACACATTCGCAGGCCCTTCCATGTCATTCCTGGCAGGTGGTCAGGAAACCTCTGGCTGAAGGCTCCAGGTGAGGAGGGAGCATACAACTCCAGTTCCCACAGTGAGCAACTTTGTTGGCAGGGTCTTCCTTCCACTCAATAAAATTTACCTCCTCTTTAAAATCCTTTGAAAATGTATTTGTTGGTCCTAAGTCACCTCCCTGGAATTAATGCCACTTGAACACTGTAGCTGATCTTCCAAATATTTAACACTAGCTCTGGTGACTTCTCTGGGTTTTACTTTCTTGATTTCCCCCTCTAGATTAAGTCTCCATTTCCCCGGACTTGTCTCATATGATACGTACTCTAGCCTCTATGTGCCCAGAGGTTTGGGGAATGCTCTGCTGCCTTGCTGGGCTATCAGATCTCTGGTTTTGCTCCGAAGCTTAGGACTATACTCCTCCCCATACCTTCCCCCAGTGACCACACCTTGTCTTTGTCTCAGGTTGACTTTATATTTCAGTAGGACTCCTAGGTTCCAGGAGCTGCTTTGAGCTACGTGCATGGCTTGACCTCGCCTCCATTCTCTTCTTTTTATGCATCACTCCAGCTGTCAATGTTAATTTTGGTTTCCTTTTGAATCTTGAAGCAGTCAATCCCTGTACCTTTTACATCTTTATCCATATCCCTAAAATTACAGAACAGGACTGAGTCAAGTGCAGGCTCCGACAGATCTGGGGTGGAATTGGCTCTGCCCCTTGTGTGGCCATGGCCACATTACTTAACCTCTTTAAGCTTCAGTTTCATCATTCGTAAAATTGTCGCATTAATAGTTCCTCTTTTGTGAAGTGGTTGTGTGAATTAAATGAGATAAAGTGCCTGGCACAGCATTTTATGAGGGCTCATAGAATGTTAGCTGCTACTGGTATTTCAGTACCACTAAATACCTTCGTATAACTCAATGTGGATGCAGTGTTTCTGACATCTATCTTTTCTCTGGCCCCTATTGCATTGATGGTAGGCAACGAGCAAGACCTGCTTGCAGGTGCCCCGGGGCTCTGGAGAGGTGAGCTGAGGTGGAGAGCAGGGTTCCAAAGTCCAGCACTGCTGTCCACTGGGCGACCTGGGCAAAGCACTTAACTCCTCAGCGTCTCTGTGGGCTCCTTTGTACAACGGGAGCGGCAACGGCACCGACCCCATGGATGGTTGTGAGGATTTAATGAGTTAATAAATGTCCCCAAAATAAGCAGTTGGTAGGAATCTTGAAATGTGACCACATTGAGGCCTTTACAAAAACAGTAATAAATATGTACTGAGTATTTATTTCTAATGTGCCAGGTACTGACTTACATGAGGTACTGACCTACAAGTCCGTTCTAGGGTGTTGAGGTATTATACTCAGCTAGATCTTCAAGTGGCCCACAGATTGGGGTTAGATCAGGGAGAGGATTGGGTGAAGATCATCTTTAGTCTTAATATAGAACATTTGATATCTAGGGAAGTTATTAGAGTGCTGGTATTACAATAGCAATTGCTGTCAATTGCTACCTAGTAAACCTCAATTTCTAATTTTTATTACCCTCTTCATCCGGAGCGCCTACTAGAACACTATTGGCTATCCTAATTGGTTGCCTTCTTTTCTTCCTTTTTACTTAAATTTTTTTTCTTGATTTCCATCTTTCTTTCACTCTGATTTGGCTTAATCTCCTTGCGCAGGAGTCTTCTAGAGTCATTCTTTCTGACCCATGCCTATCTCCACTGTGAATTATCCATCAATTTGTTTCTAATTACGTATATATTTTATATGTTTTTATTGACTTTACAGGAAGAGAAAAGGAAAGGATAGAAACATCAATGAGAGAGAAATACCAATAGGCTGCCTTCTGTACGCCCCCTACTGGGTATCGACCCCATAACCCAGGCGTGTGCCCTGACCGGGAATCAAACTGGTGACCTCTTGGTTCATGGATTGAAGCTCAACCACTGAGCAACACTGGCTGGGCTCCAATTTTATTTTATTTTCCAAAAATTCATCTAGATCTTTTCTTGCTTCATATCTCTATTTCTTTTATGGGCTGAATCATGTCCTCCCAAAATTCATATGTTGCAGTCCTCGCCCCTAGGACCACAGAATGTGACTGTATTTGGGGATAGGGTCTTCAAAGAGGGAATTAAGATTAAATGAGGTCACTAGGTGGCCCTAATCTGATAGAACTGCTGTCTTTACAAGAAGAGGAAATTGAGACACTGAGACACACAGAAGAAAGACCATGCTTGTAAAGACCCTGGGATAAGACAGTTGTCTATGAGCCACGGAGGGAGGCTCTCAGAAGAAAACGATCTTGCTGACAAAATAATCTTGGACTTCTAGCTTCCAGAACTGTGAGGAAGTAAATTTCTGTTGTTTAAGTCTCCCAATCTGCATATTTCTTTGTTATGGCAGCCCTAGCAAACTAATACCTTTCCCATTCTTGGGCCTTTTATAAGAGAATTTCCTCTTATACTTCTTTATTGTGATTCAATAAGATTTAGGAGGGGAAGCTAATGCATGTTTTCTGTCTTCCAACTTGAACTGGAGGCCAGAGTTACTTTTGAGCTGCTTTCCCTGTGGATGATGACTCGGTATAGGAGGTGGGCTAGGAGGTCTGGGGTTTGTTTAATTCTCATGGGTAAATCCAGCTATAGCTCTCATTTCTTAAGTTTTTACAATGTGCCAGGCCCTGTGCTAAGGTCTTTACAAATATCACCTTATTTAATCATCCAACCATCCTAGGGATACAAGAAAACTGAGTCAAGAAAAGTGAGTCACAGAGAGAATAAGTCATGCTGTGCCAATTGGGCTGGCACTTTGATACATGAGAAAATTCACCCCAGGGGTGTCTTCTTGATTAGATTTTGCCAACTTTCAAAGTTGAATTTATCTTGTTTAACAAAGAGTCATTTAAAGGGAGAAATTATTGCCCTAGCTGGTTTGGCTCAGTGGATAGAGCATTGGCCTGTGGACTGAAGGGTCCTGGGTTAGATTCCAGTCAAGGGCACAGGCCTGGGTTGTGGGCTCAATCCGCAGTGGGGGGGTGTGTGTGCAGGAGGCAGCCGATTAATGATTCTCACCATTGATGTTTCTCTCTCTCTCTCCCTTTCCTTTCCTCTCTGAATCAATAAAAAAATATTTAAAAAAATAAAGGGAGAAATTACTTAACTGATATTTGAAGCAGTCTGTCAGTGACATCATCTCTACTGCTAGATTAGTCGCTAATCTCCTCTTGCTTTAACATTTGGTTAGCCTCACTTGGAACATGAATTGGACAGATTTTCATCGAGTTGCTTTTGATTGACAGTACTGGCGTAATGGTGTGTATGAGTGAAAGGAAGTAGGCAATTCTCCTTATCTTCCACTCACGTCAACAAAGTTCCATCTATGTGTAAACCATTGTGCTAAAATGAGTGTGGCACCGTGTCTGTACTCCAGGAAGACAGGACGTGCACACACGACCCCAGGAAGAGAGAGATCCAGTATCGCTTCCTTTTCGTCTGTTGCAATGGCCCTAAAGCTAGAAAAATAACTAAACCTTGACTCTGACCTCACAGTTCCTTGACCTTCAGTTCTATTGACTTTTGTCTCAATTCCTTTTTAATTTTTCAATCCCTTGGATACATTCTATATTCATCATCTCCAGTAATAGCTCCACCTTTAGGTTTTAAAAGCCAACTGGATCTCTTGCACTCTCTTATTCCACTGAATCTTCTTTTTGACTCATTAACTTCTCTGGCTTTGCATATTTCCATTCTGTCTGTCTCAGCTTAGCAGTTTTCATTCCCAGTCTCAGGTCTCCTTCCCTTATGCAATTCCCACAATTCTCTTATATGTTCCCTCAGTTCCTTCCCATCCTAAATTCTTCCATTCTACACATCCACACAACTCATGTGACTTTTATGATTTTCATTTTGCCTTCCTATTCCATTAATTTATTTGTTCTTTTACCAGCTTTTTATTGAGTACCTACTGTGCACCAATAGCTAGATGTAGCGGTAAACAAGATCACTGGAGATCCCACTCTCAGGGAGCTTATGTTTTCATGATGGGAGATGGACAATTTATGGTTCATCTCAAGCCAATGAGAGCAAAGCACACAGCCAGGCAGGTGGTGGCCATTGCACACCTATAGTTTCCAGTTTCACTAAGGCAGTGCTCATCTAATTAAATGGTCTTTGGTCAGCACTGTCTCCTGTTCCTTTTGGCAACTATTCTATACCACCCACCTCCCTTTTCTTGACCCAGCACATTTATTATCAGAAAATAATTTCTCCTCATACTTCCCTGATAAATCAAGATTTTCAGTCATGGATTCTGTCAATTTCACAGCTCCTTTCCCTCTGAAGGCAGCCTTCTACATCAACACTTGTCCCTCCCCCCTTCTCTCTGGTCTGGGACCATGAGCTTTCCTTCTTCTTGGTCAAGGCCAACTTTTCCACCTTGATGCTTGATCTTGTTTAGTCTGGTCACAGAACATTTCTTTATCATTTTTCTCATATCCATTATCTTCACTCCCTTTTGCTTTCTTTCTGCCAGTTGAGAAATATACTCAATTTCTCATGTGCAGTTTTTAATAATAATGGCCATCATTTAGAGAGCATGTGTCACATGCCTATGCCTTCTACCCTTCATCTAATTTAGTCCTCACAACAACTCTGCAAGGGACTATCTCTGTTTCAGAGAGTGGGAAACAGGTGCAGAGAGAATTAGAGTTGCTGCCTGACCTCACTCTTCTCTTTTACACATAAGCTTCTTAAAAGAGGGTCTCCATTCCCACTCTCTTTAATCAGGCTTTTGCTCCACTATTTTCTGGTGCTTAGGCCACCATAAACCTCCCAATTCTTAAATCCAATGGACACTTTAAGTCAGACATGAACACCACATGAAATAGATGGCATTATTGCCCACCTGGAATTCTTGTCTCCCTTGATTTTCATATTGTTGATCTCTATTGGTCCTCTTCTTATCTCATAACTGTGCCTTCTCAGTCTTCTTTACACTTCTTTCTCTTAACCCCCCTTATGTCTTAGCATTCTCTGAGGTTCTTTTCTCAGTATTCATTCTCTCTCTCTCTCTCTCTCTCTCTCTCTCTCTCTCTCTCTCTCTCTCTCTCGATATTCAGTATTCTTCTTGAATGACCCTTAGTCTCATTTTTTTTTTTAAACTTGTAAAACTCTATCTCTAGCTCTGGCACCATTGATAACACAGACTAAAGCCCACCTGCTAAAATGAGCGCTGTGGAGGTCTGTGTTCACCTCACTACATGCTATTTTGGTGCAGTGGCAGGACAGAAGCCAGATGGGACAGGCTGAAGAGTGGGAAGGAAGAAAAGAAATGGAAAAGGCAAGGACAGACTACTGTTGACAAACATGACTATGACGGGAGGCTAGCTATGAGGCAGGGCAATCAAATAACTATTTTTTAAAATTGAAAAACACATAAGAATGTTTAAGTACCAGTATTTCAAAAGATCTATTAGAGGGGCAAGCCAAACATGCAGACATGAGAAGAGAATTGATATAAGAATGGACTCCAGCGTAGAAGAAGGGTTGTCCTTAGAAGGAGGAATGCCTCCTTCACCAGAAGGAAGGAGGATGATGCAGATGCAAGTACATTTGCTGAAGATGCGGGGGTGCCTGTCTATGAGCAAGGTCCCATTGCAGGAGTGGGAGGTATTGTCTTTGGAAAACGCAGTCTGCCGCAGGGGTTTAAGGTGAGACATGGCATTGGGGAGCCAAAAGCACAGCACCAACCTAGATGCTTGATGTCTGAGAGAATAAAGAACTCATCTGAGGGAACTATGTGGAAGTGGGTCTCCCTGAGGAAAGCCAGCTTTTAGTTAATGGAAGTGGAGGGAACCATCGAGGGGGTAGGAAGCAGTCTAATAGTAGAGTGGAGACTCAGGGAGTGCAAGGGAGGAAGAGGTTAGGTTATCGATTTGAGGATAAGAGAGGACAGAGTATTATGGTGATGGTAGTGTCTGGAGACTAGATTAAAGAAGCAGGAAGCTTAGCCTTTGGGAATTGACTGTTAAAAGCAGGGATGAAAAACATGAAAGGGTTTAGTTCTGACAGTCCCCTATGGAAGGTGGGCACTGGACCCAAAGGGTAGGTATCTTGGCTCCGTGAAGTTGAGGTAGTTTCAACCTGGTCTCAGAGATTTCAGGGTAAAAGACTTGGAAGGAAGGCGTAGAGTCCTATGGGAATGGGTGTCTTGGAGCATCAGCCTGGTCTTGCCGTGCCCTGGTGATTGAAACATCCCCCAATAGCGGGGAGCCTTGGGCCAGGACTGTGCTCTACTCACCTTGGCACCCTAGCTTCTAGCACAGTGTTATGTGTATCCAGACACTAAAAGATGGCTGGGTAATTTAAAGAATTAGTGCTAGAACATGGGTTCAAGTCCCAGTCTGCTGAAGCCAAAGCTTCCACTCTCAGCATGCCACCCTTCCACCCTCTGTTCCCGGGCCCTCTACCCAGAGCACTAAAGGGACGTTTCCTCTTAGGCTGTGTGTGAATGGCACGAAGTGTTGATACAGCCTGACAGTTTCCCAGGAAGTTTGATCAACATAAACATTCAAATCAGATATTTCAGGCCAAATTACATCTACTCAATATAATTACTTGAAATCTATTCCATTCCATGCTGCCTAAGGCATATGGCTTCCCTTCAAAATGTAAAACACCACAAACCTTAGGATGAATGCTGCACTGCGGGATTTGTGACAATGTGCCTGATTAACAGCTGCTACCAATTAGACAGATATCTGTGAAAAAGATAACTCTCTCAGAGCCAACCCATGCATAAAACGTGTCTAACAGTTTAAGGCCATGGGAGCAGATGGGCATAGTCTAAAAATATGTTTATGAGATTTTACTTAGGAGAAAAAAGAACGTTGCATTGGTATCAATTGCTACTCTTCTATCATTGCCTGCAGGACAAATAAAAGCCTTTCATGAATATATTCAACTCTTCATACATCTGTCAAAAGTGAATTGTTACAAAATAATATTTTCCTATTAATTTAAACTTTGGGCAAGCTCTGCTATCAGGAAACACAAAAGTACTGAATCAGAGACTATAAAACCCCCAAATAGAGAGTGATTATTGACATTACCCCAAAGGATACACATATATGAAAGATTTACACAGGCTTCCTTCCTTCAATAGTGAGTTACCCTTGGGTATTTGAAATACAACGTGATTTATACAATTTAAAAATTATATCCATAAAATTTTTCAGGGGACACATTAGCAGGAAGTGAAATATACATGCACATTATAGTGAGAGTCACATTACTTAGTCAACTGCTCCACACTGGTTAAATTTATTAGATTCACTTAGATATTTTTTTCATAACTCTTTCAAAACCCAAAATATTTTTGGTTTGTTTAAAATTTTCCAACTTTAAGATTGATAATTCTTAGAATTACCACTATTCAGTGCGGTAGCATCTGATCTTTTAAAATATAGTTCTATGCTGGAGATGTGATTTATTCCAGTAGATAAAATACCAGTCTGGGAACCATAACAACTAGATCTGCTCACATCTCATTCAATAACTGCTCAGTTATTTTTGGCAACACACTCAACTTCTCTGCATTCAATCTTCTCTTTTAGAGAAGGGATAATAACTATTTGCCTTTTTCTTGCCTCATAGGGATGCCAAGCTTTTGAGAGATCACAAGTGTGCATGGACCATTATAGGTAGTAATCAGAAGCTTTGTTCTTTCAGGTTACTAGAGTGAGAAATTGGGACCCAGGCAATTTATTTGTTTTTTTTTTAATTTTTAAAAAAGATTTTAAATTGATTTTTAAAGGGAGAGAGAGAGAGAGAGAGAGAGAGAGAGAGAGAGAGAGAGAGAGAGAGATGCAAGAGAGAGACATCGATCAGCTGCCTCCGACATGCACCCTACCAGGGATGGAGCCCACAACCTGGGCCTGTGCCCTGACTGGGAATCGAACCAGCAACCTTTGAGACAACATTCAACCAACTGAGCCACACCACCCAGGGCAGGATCTTGAGGCCTTGGAAGGTGTAGGTGAAGGAGATAGTCCTTTAAGTTGCCTATCTAAGGAAAGGAAGAATGGTCTTAACATTCCAAGAGAACAATGTAGTTATAATAATATTTAACCAACTTCTACAGAGTAGTATAGCCATATTAGTGTTTCACTTCTGATATTGAACAACGTTCTCTCTTGCTCAAGAATAATATTATATGATCTTTTGGACTGAAAGAGTAAGGTGGCATAAGTTTCTTTTTGATAAATATTATGATTTCTGAGTCTGCATCAATATTCTCTAGTATTTTAGTTCCCTGGCTACAATTGCAGATTTCAAATCCACCTTTAGAATTTGCTGAATCTGATTTACTTTAGGTTCACAATGTGTCCTTGTATGCAGCTGAATTGCCCTCTGTGAGATGGAAGACCAGTAGCTTAACCACAGTTCCTTTTAATACTTCCTTTAACAAGGCTTAATAGCCAAGGACCCACACTTTACTTTTAGTTTAAAAGCCTCAGAAAACTTCAGAAAAGTCAGGAGTCAAAATATAGAGGCATAACTCATCGAATCCTGACAAATCATAATGCTGTTCTAAGACCGGCATTCCCACAAGAAGTTCTTTGTTCTTTGCTTATGTCAATGTTAAAGGATTTCTGAACTTTCCTGGAAGATAGTCTACCACGCCATGACAGAGGGCTGGGCTTGAAATAATAGCTTAGGATGGACACTGTGTTCCTTGTCTTGGTGGGAGGGAGAGAAGGGGAAGATCCAAAGAACGTTTCATTGGTCAACCAGTGATTGATCCCACATGACTTACCTGCTTCTTGATCTTTTGTACTGTTAAAATCCAGGGATGAGGAGGTGTAAAGGGAATGGAATAAGCCTTCTCTCAGCTGAGTAAATGCATACACAGGCCCCCAAAGAACTTGAAGCAATTTTTTTTGCCTCAGGTTCTAGCAACATAATCCGACCAGTGCAAAGAATCCCTTTTCTCACGTGCCTGTATGTGTTGCCCACAGGACAGGGACCTCGCTCATGGACTCGCCAGATGCCTCAGGTGGCTGTTCCCTTCAGTAGTGGGCAGAAGCCACTTTGACTCTTTTTGTTGTTGTTGTTAATCCTCACCCAAGGATTTTTTCCATTAATTTTTTTAGAAGCGGGGAGGGAGGAGAGAGAGAGAGAGAGAGAGGAAACATCAATGTGAGAGAGACACATCGATTGGTTGCCTCCTGCAGCTGCTCCGACCTGGCCTTGGATCGAACCTGCAACCCAGGTATGTGCCCTTGACCGGTAATCAAATCTGTGACCCTCTGTGTATGGGTCAACCTCCAACCACTGAGCTGAGCTAGCCAGGGCCACTGTGACTCTTTGCCTCACTTCTTTTCTTCCTCCTCACCTCAGTCTCCAGGGCTTGTGGCCATTTCTCTTCCTTGGAAGTTTCTTTTTTTTGGTAAATATATTTTTTATTGTTGATGGTATTACAGATATTTCCCATATCCCCCCTCTTTTGCCCTCCCCTTCCCCCAGGTCTTCACTACCTTATTGCCCCTGTCCACTGGCTATGCATATAAGTATATAAGTTCTTTGGCTTATCTCTTCTTGTCCCCCCAACCCCACATCGAGGTATGTCAGTCTGTTTCTTGATCCCCCTCTGTCACAGCCTCTGGCCTGGGCTGTCACTCTCTGAGGCTTGATAGGGCCAAGAGGAAGCCTGGGGAACAGCAAAGAGCAGACTCTTGCTTGCATATAAAAGTTCTTCTCTCCTTATATTCTGTACCTTATTGTGATGTCCGAGCGTCTGGTTTCTGCTCAGACTTGAGTTCCACACAACACTTTCCATCCATTTACTTTATTATTGGGTTGCCAAGCCTCCAGGAAAAGAAAGAACAAGGGAGAAAACTTATCATCAGCCCCCAAATAATAACATTTCTATAGCACTTTACAAATGACCAAGTTTCTCCCTAATATACTGGATACCTAATAAGTATCCGTTGCACTGCATTTAAAACCACTTTCATGTATCTCATCTTGTCTTGGTATCTAAAACTCTTGTGAAATAGGCAGGAAACTACTTAGGAATCGTCTCCTTTTAAACTCAGGTTGTCGTTGCCCCAAAGAGACATTGTGACAGAGTGGCAAAGCTGGGACTGGAACTCAGTGTTCTTTTCAGTGTTCTTTCTAGCTTCTGTGATCAGTCATCTACCCGGCTTTTATTAGTGATGAGTTTCCCTTGTTTGGGGAGACTGATGTGCAAGTTTGAGGTTCCTGAAATCAGGCTAGCTGTTTTCTGCCTTCAACTCTCCCTGCTTCTACCAAGTTTTCTCCTCCAGATTTCAAGTTGGTGTGTTAAACGTTTAGTTTTTGTCATTTCATTTTATTCATGCCACCTTTACGTTCAGGCCTTCATTTTTCCTTACTCAACCTATTGTCATGCCTCCAAATTGGTGCCCATTGGTTCCTTAAGCATGACTTTTCTCAAAAATAATATTGAATGTCGATGGCATCCAATTCTTCAGTGGCTCCCTTTCACCTGCATCCGTGTCCTCAAACTCCCGGAGTGACATTCTCAAAGAAGTAGGGAGGTTATGCTTAGGTTGTCTAGAAGTTCCCTTGAATTTTGTGTTTTAATGTTAATGGGGAAAAAATCTTCTAAAAATGATTATATTCTGGATCATCTAAATGGCTGTTTTATGACTCATAAAATTTCACTCTCTGGGTTGCAGATATTGTTTGATCTTGTTGGCACCAAGTTGTATGACTTCAAGTGTCACGAGTTAATGAAAAATGAATAGAAGTAGACTTAATTTGCAACGATGAGTTTGATCTAGGCAAAGGCCAAATGCTGTGACAGCAAACTGTTTTCAGTACAATGGCTCCCTACAGGGAAAACAGTGGGGAGAATTTGGATACCAAGTACATCGCAGATCAGGTTTGCCTAACTAAGTTGCAAACAGCAGCAGCAACAACAAAACCAAACCAAAAAAGAGCCTTAGCCCTCTGTAACAAGTTTCTCACTGTGGGTGGTGTTTTAGTTGTAGTGAAACACCTAACACAATAAATAAATATTAATTTGAACTTTATTGGTTTTATAGATTTCCTATGAAATTAATTGTGGTTTTAGATTCACATAAAATCTGTAAGCAAAAAGAGTTTAAGCTTAGTTTTCTACTTCACATACTAGTATACATGCTGTTATTTTTCAAAAGTATGTCCTGTCTCTCCCTCCTGGGCCCCCTCTTGAGGAAAAGTATACTTCCTACTCTCTTGACCTAAACTTTGGCTGTGCCACTGGGTTTGCCAAGTAAAATGGGAGTGGATGGAATATGGGGTTCTTTCCAGGGGAAGCTCTCAGAGCCACTGCATGTTTGACCCTCTCCCTTTTTCCTTTCTGGCATGAGCCTAGCAGTATCCCAGAAAGGAACTGCTCCTTCATCCTGGACCCCAGAATGAAGGGGTATACACTCAGGAGCTTCGGCCAAACATAAAGGACACATAACATGAGTGGAAGATTTTATACACACACACACACACACACACACACACACACACATACACACGTAAAACATATGTGCATATATCTGTATGTATGTGTGTGTATGTATCTTTACCTAATGATTTAACACTAGGGTTCAAGGATAATTCTTTCCTTTAAAAGGGGTTCGTAGCCCTGACTGGTGTGGCTGGCGAGGTCACTGGTTTGATTCAAGTGCCCAGTTACAGTCTCCATCCCCAGTAGGGGGTGTGCACCAGGCAGCCAATTGGTGCTTCTCTCATTGATGTTTCTCTCCCTCTCCCTCTCTCTCTTTCTCTCTCTCTCTAAAATCAGTAAAAACATTTTTTAAATGCAAACAGGTAAATAAGAGGGGGTTTATAAACCACTTAAGAAACTCTTGCCTGCAGAATACACTGAGTGGCCAGATTATTATGATCTCTGAACGCATAATAATTTGGCCATTCAGTGTATATCCTACATAATGAAAGGCTAATATGCAAATTGTCCCCTTGACCAGGAGTTTGATCAGCAGGCCGGTGGCCAACCGCCCATGTCCCCTCCCCCTGGCCAGGCTGGCCGGACCCCACCCATGCACGAATTCATGCACCGGGCCTCTACTATATATACAGTATATCCACATTCTTTAGCTTCCTAAACCTTTTTGACATCGGGTCTAGTTTCTTTTCTTTCCAGTGTCCTTTCCTGTGTACCTCTGTCACCTTCACTGCTCCCAACCATACCCCGTTTATTTAAGCGTTTCTACCTCGGCTTATCTTTTTTCTTACGGGAGAAACCTGGAGAAATCACGACAGTGCGATCAATTTTGTGAGGCTAACTGAGCTGGGCAGAGCCTGCGCAAGTCCCGGAGGAGGCGGCACTTGTTTTAGCGGCCGCAACTGCATTTCATGGAGTCGCTAACAAGTGGTAACCATGGTGCGAGCGTCTCCACTTCCCAAGCCCAATCGAGCCTCACACAGAGGTGCCAGCAAGTAATGAAGTCCCCAGACAAGAGCACCAGCCTCGAACAGCGGAGACTCTGACTGTATTCGGTCTCCCGAGCGCCTATGAAACGTGTCCCGGTGAACTCTGCGTTCCCACAAACTGCCTACGTAGGAGGCTGAGTTATCCCTTAGGAAGCCTGCTGCAATGTTTCCAAATGATCTCTTTCTTGGACCGCTCCGGGGCGGTGGTGAGGCAAATTAATCCTAGGAGAAGTTAAGTAATTGTAATCTCCCAGCAGAGATTCTATGCCCTCAAGGCCCGACAACCACACACATCCAAATCTTGCATTTAATTTGCATCAAGTGTGGAATTAATAAGAGTCGGTGATAATAAAGTGTCAGGGCAAGAAATGGAAAATAGATATCATAAAATATTTATGTAATAAATATAATCCCCTTTACTCATACAACCCACATTTTCCTCCCTTGATAGACCTAGTAATAAAAGCATTTATTAAGAAGGAATTACTACCAATATATTCTGCATGAGACACGGAATACCCAAACACAGTGCACTTATCAAAACCACAGAATCTTGAAATAAATGATCTCCGAGTGAGGATAGGATGTGCTGCTGGATACTTGTCCGTTTCTAATGGCAAATTCAACATCTATGTAATAAATTATCCTTCCCGGAACATTTCTGAAATTTTGTAATGAATGCAGCTGGCATAAAAAATTGAAACGTAATTGAGTGACATCTTCTAATCACATATGCAGGTTGGAGATGGGGAATATAAACGAGAAAAGCGGCCCCAGGATTCCTTTTCCCGTGACTCTTGCTAAATAGCTTTCTGTATTGTTTTAGCCACTGCACACACCCGTCAAGCTTTCATGTGAAGGTGAACTGGTTTGTCTTGGAAGGAAAGCTATAAAGGACAATATGCTGGCATATTATGTCATTTCTATTTAAAACAAATCTTCTTTAAAGAAGCCATAATAAAAACTTCATGCTTTCAATTGATTAGATGAGGCCCCAGTGGAAGGAATATGATTAGGGAATGAAGAATTTTAAATCTCGTTTAATTGCAGGAGTTTGGAGAAGCTCGCTTTTGTGTGTTTCACCCCCTATGCCAGTTTTTTGGATGCATGACCTGAACTGAGATGTGAAAGGGTGATAGTAGTGTATGACATTTTCCAGGAAGCACCTTTGGTGACACTCTCAAATGCTCAGTATGTGTGCCTAAGAGACGCTCTTGCTTTGTTTGGGTGCCGTTCCTTTTCTAGGTTATTTAGTAGAGTTTTCTCTGATAGAAATATGGGAATAGAGATGTTATATTTCTGAAGCTGTCATTTTCTGCGCTCTCATATTTGTTGTTGTTGTTGTTGTCGTCAGCCTTTCTTTCAGGAAATTACACTTAAATTGTCCTTCATCATCCCCTCTGAGTCCACACTGCACAGCAACATCCTGAAGATGCTTTTGATCCTTTGATAATTAAATGCTCTATTGAATGGCAAGAGAGACAGAGCTGCCTTGTATTAAATTCTCCTCTAAGGAGAAAGGAGGTTAATGACACCTCCAGATAGTGATCGGCGGTATTGCTAAAAGATAATGAGCTATTTGCCACGGGCTGAACCTCATGCTTGATATCATGAATGAGCAAAACACACCATGGTTCAGATTTTGCTTTTAGGAAGAATGTAAGCATCTATAAACCTGTGAACCGGTTGTCTTAAATATAGTGTTATTTGTGGCTGTAAATTACATTTACCATACAGATTTTGCTGTGAAAATAGTATCTTACAAATGCCTAAAGCCAAGCCTACTACAGAGTAGACAGTTACCTGATTGCTGTGGCCAGGACTGGAACACCTTTTCAGAAGCTCTGGCCTTTCAGAGTCCTTTGGGGGAGGAGGATGTGAAGGTCAGTTTCATGTATCAACTTGGCTAGGCTATTGTCCCCAGTTATTTAGTCAAACGTGAGTCTAGATGTTGCTGGGAAGGTATTTATAGATGTGGTTAACATTTACAGATAGTTGACTTTAAGTAAAGGAGATCACTCTCAATAATGTGGGCTGGGGCCTCATCTAGTCAATCGAAAGCATTAAGAGCAAAAACTGAGGTTTCTCAGAGAAGGGTTGGATAGTGTCGCCTAAAGATATGTTGAAGTCCTAACCACTGGTACCTGTGAATTGGATTTTATTTGAAAACTAGAGGCCTGGTGCACGAAATTCATGCACGGAGGGGGGTTGTCCCTCAGCCCAGCCTGTACCCTCTCCAATCTGGGACCCCTTAAGGGATGTCTGACTGCCCGTTTAGGCCCGATCCCACTGGGATCGGGCCTAAACGGGCAGTTGGACATCCCTCTCACAATCCAGGACTTCTGGCTCCCAACTGCTTGCCTGCCTGCCTTCCTAATTGCCCCTAACCGCTTCTGCCTGCCAGCCTGATCACCCCCTAACCACTCTGCTGCCAGCCTGTTTGCCCCCAACTTCCCTCCTCTGCCGGCCTGGTCACCCCTAACTGCCCTCTCCTGCAGAGTTGATCACCTCCAACTGCCCTCCCTTGCAGGCTTGGTCCCTCTCAACTGCCCTCCCTTGCAGGCCGGGTGCCTCCCAACTGCCCTCTCCTGCTGGCCATCTTGTGGTGGCCATCTTGTGTCCACATGGGGGCAGGATCTTTGACCACATGGGGGCAGCGATATTGTGTGTTGCAGTGATGATCAATCTGCATAGTACTCTTTTATTAGATAGGATAGAGGCCTGGTACAGGGATGGGGGCCAGCTGGTTTGCCCTGAAGGGCATCCCGGATCAGGTGGGGGTTCCCTTGGGGTGTGGGGCGGCCTGAGCGAGGGGCCTGTGGTGGTTTGCAGGCCGGCCACGCCCCCTGGCAACCCAAGGGGAGGCCCTGGTATCTGGAATTTATTTTCCTTCTACAATTGAAACTTTGTAGCCTGGAGCAGAGCCAAGCCTGGGGTTCCCTCCGAGGCCGGCAGCCATTTGTGTTGGGGTTATAATTGAAACTTTGTTGCCTTAAGTGGGTGGGCCCGGCCAGGGTGTGCGGAAAGCTTTACTTCCCCTGTTGCCAGCGGCAACCCTGGCCTGCTCTCTCAAGCTCCAATCTGCCGCCATTTGTTTGAATTTGTTTACCTTCTATAATTGAAACTTTGTAGCTTGAGTGGAGGCTTAGGCCTGGCCAGGGCAGGTGGAAAGCTTGGCTTCCTCTGTTACCTAGGAAACCTTGCTCTCTGTGGCTGTAGCCATTTTGGTTTGGGTTAATTTGCGTACTCGCTCTGCTTGGATGGTGGGTGTGGCTTGTGGGCGTGGCTTGTGGGTGTGTCGGAGGTATGGTCAATTTGCATATTTGTCTATTATTAGATAGGATTGGGTCTTAACAGATGTAATCAAGTTAAAATGTCATTGGGGTGGGCTCTAGCCCAATGTGATTGGTGTCCTTATAAGAAAATCAGACCTCTTGTGAAGACACAGACACACAGAGAGAAGAAAGCCATGTAATTGTGGGGGCAGAGGGTGGAGTGATGCACCTTTAAGCCAGGGAACACCAGGGGTTGTCAGCAAATACCAGAAGCAGTAAGAGGCAAGGAAGGACTCTCTCTTAGAGACTTCAGAGGGAGGATGGGCTTGCCCACACCTTGATTTCAGACTTCTAGCCTCTAGTACTAGACAACTTTTTATTGTTTTAAGCCATCTGACTTGTGGTACTTGGTTACAGCAGCCTTAGAAAACGAATACATTGTCTCACAGGATGCTTTGAAAATCCAAGTACTTTAGTATGGTTTCTCTATTGGGTGTTCCTTCCTCAGGCTAATAACATCTAGGCTGAGATGTGAGCAGCGCTCAGTGGAAACAGGCAAAGCCTGCTTAGTACAAGCTGACACATGCGCGGACTGTGGTTCTCTGTCACACTCACTTGTGTTGAGGAGCCGTAGTATACAGCCGCTCAGGCCTCCAGTAGTGGGGCCTCCCACTGCCTCTCTGTCTGGAGTCTTCTATCCCTGGATTTGCCCTGAATGAGCACATCAATCTGCTTCTTGTTTGCTTATGGTTCCTAGGGATTTGACAATCATGAAAGGCCAACATGTTCTCAGGAAAGACTCTCACAGATACATTCTACTGGTCAGTCACGCTCTGCAGCTGAATTTCGATTCATAATGCATTCCATGGGAAGCCTGTCCTTGGGCAACTCTGGCCCCTGTGGAATTGTCTGATGAAGTGGGCTCTGTTCACCACTCAGGAGGCTTCATCGGCTTTGATTACTGCTCATGAGGTATCCATTTCTTCAAGGAGCTTAATGAGGTTATTCTGGAGGGCAAAAATAATAAATTCCCATCTTTTTAGTAGCTCTCCTGATAGGAGTACAAATTGTATATCCTTATCACAGCCTGTGAAACAATGTTCCTCATTTCTTTCTCTTCTGAGGTAGCAATTCAGATGTCTTCTTGCCTATCGCATCTAAGAAATGTTGAGAAAAGTATAATGAGATATAAATATTAATTATCTCTTTAAAGGTACCTACTTTAAAATGAATAATTTCTGATGTTTGCAAAGTATGTGTTGCTGTATATGCCTTGAGCAGAAATCAATTTCTATGGTCAAAAAATGATTTTGTGGCCTGAAACATGTGTCTGTCTGCATTCACTTACTTTTATTCAGACATAGTTACAGAAGAAAGACAGTCTTTTTAGTAAATTCTAACCTTTAAAAATTGTTTTGTTCTCTCTCTACAATTCTTTTATTTACTTTTAGTTACTTCTGGCTCTCGCATGGACTGTTATAACTTAAATGATTCTGATCAAATTCTAAGTGTTTTAGTAACTTTCCTCCTTAGTTTGATGACAAATACATCCATCCCTGGGTGCTTGGCTGCCTGTCAGATCACTAACAGTGGCATCCATTTCTCTGAGGAGGCGGGGGATATTAAAAAAATGCAATCAGAACATTCTAAATGAAATGGCGAATTTAGCGGATGGAATGTGCAGAATACTAATGGGACGTGCACTGTCAGCTGAGCCTGCTGTGCACTCATGCATCACAAGCTGAGAATAATGACCTTGCTCAAGCCTTAAGCAAAGAGTCGGTGCAGTTGGGAACAAACAGATGCCTCTGATTACACGCCAGCCACCTCCCTCTCCTGGGACCTCGGCAGGTGAAAGCTGCCACCACAATTCAGGACACACATTTGCTCACTTTGGGGATGAGGCACAGAGTAGGGGAAAGCAGGGGAACAACCTGCAATGTTCACAACAGTCTAGTTCCAAATGCCTGACTCTGTCTGACAGATTCTTCCAATTAGTTTTTTTTTTAATTAAATAAAACACCTTTTCACTACTTTCCCTTGCTGCTCACAGACTGTAAAAATTAAAAATCTCTTAGGAGCTCTGGCCAGGTGGCATAGTTGGTTGGAGTATCATCCCATACACCAGAAGGTTGTGGGTTCCATTCCTGATCAGGGCACATACCTAAGTTGCTGGTTTGATCCCAGTCTGGGCATGTCTAGGAGGAAATCCATCGATGTTTCTTTCTTACATTGATGTTTCTCTCTCTCTCTCTCTCTCCCTGTCTCTCTCTCTCTCCCTCCCTCCCTCCCTCCCTCCCTCCCTCCCTCCCTCCCTCCCTCCCTCCCTCCCTCTCCCTTTCTCTAAAAATTAATAAAAACATATCTTTGGGTGAGGATTAAAAAAAAGTTCTTATGACACATCTGCCTTGTATAAAAAGCAAAAAGGACTAAATAACTTCCTTACAGTGAAAGAAGAGGGAGGATGGTATGAGGTTGGAAAAAATTTCTAAAGACCCTTTGCCCCGAGTGGGTACAGCACTTCAACACAAAAACAACATTATTGACAGCAATCACCCTTGGCTAAGCACTTCCCTGATTTTCACGCAGCAAGGCTCAGAAGTTGTATGCCTGTTTTATAGATGAGGAAACTGACTCTGTGATGCTCAGTTTGCCCAAAGTCAAATACCTTGTGAGGGGTAGAATTAGGATTTGTAAATAGGCCAGTGGGACTCAGGATCTGAGTCTTAATTGCTATATTTTA
The DNA here is from genome assembly GCF_951640355.1 of Cnephaeus nilssonii. Lineage (NCBI taxonomy): Eukaryota > Metazoa > Chordata > Mammalia > Chiroptera > Vespertilionidae > Cnephaeus > Cnephaeus nilssonii. The sequence goes on from NC_137075.1 coordinate 75,511,102, forward strand.
TTGCCATTCTAGTCTTTCAAATGGCTTTCACTATTAGAATAATATTACCATTTTATTTTGGAAATGCAATTCAAGAAAAATATACCCCAAATTCTGATGATGTCAGCATGACAGGTTCACTGTCTTATGGCCAGTAAAGCTACTATGAAGGATCAAAAGCTTATTTGAATTAAAAAATTTTTTATGTTGCCCTAGCTGGTTTGGCTCAGTGGATAGAGTGTTGGCCTGTGGACTGAAGGGTCTCAGGTTTGATTCCAGTCAAGGGCACATGCCCAGATTACAGGCTCAATTCCCAGTAGGGGGCATGCAGTAGGCAGCCGATCAATGATTCTCATCATTGATGTTTCTATGCCTCTCCCCCTCTCCTTCTATGAAATCAATAAAAATGTATATTTTAAAAAATTATGTTAAGACAATTATTTTGGAAGATTGTACTTTAATGCATTTCCTTGGACATCTTTGTGTTGCTGGTTGAGATGTAGAAGAATGTGGAAGACTTACTGTCACCGAGGCAAGAAGAAATCATTGGGCAAACAAATCACATTTTCTTTAACAGCTGTGGTAGGCAGCTCCAACGTGGCACTGAGCAGTTCTTGCTTTTCAATGTCCATGCCCTTGTAAAGTTCCCTTCCACATTTTGCAGGTGTAAGTCTGTGTAACCAAAAGAATATGCTAGACACAATAGTAAGTCACTTTTCAAGACTAGGTTATTAAGGACTAGGTGACTTCCATTTTGGTTTCTGTCTTGTAGTCTTGGTCTCTCTTGGGTCACTCACTATGGGGGAAGCCAGCTGCCATGTAGGGAGCAGCCCAATGAAGGGCCCACAGGACAAGGATTGAGACGGTTAGCCAAAAGCCCACAAGGAACTGAGGCTTCCTGCTGACATCCACAGCCCTAGTGAAGCTGGTGACCAGAGCTTCTGCTGAGAACTTGGCTGCAACCTCAGAAGAGATCTTTAGCCAGAACCACCCAACTAAACCACTCTCATATTCCTGACTCTCAGAAACTGTGCGAGATAATAAATGTTTGTTGTCTTAAGCTGCTAGATTTGGGGGTAATTTGTTTTGTAGCAATAGATGACTAACATAAAAGCCAGCAAAATCCATGGACACAAATAATCTGAAGAAACCTGTGGAGAGCAGCTACAGCGTTTGGACAGGTTCAAGCCTTGGACTGATGAGAGGGCATGGTCCTCTTGTGGCAAAGCCACATACAAGTCCCAGCTTGGAGGGCAAAGCCCTCCCAGCACAATTATAGCCAAAGGCTGTGGTTGTAAACTTGACCTTATAGTCTGACCCTGTAGTCCTAGGTAGCTGAGGGATGTGGGCTGCAGAATGTGCCGCAAGTGCTGCAAAAACAAAGCTTGATAGAGTTCTCAGGTGCATGTAATTAAGTAGATTTGAAACTCGAAAGAACATTGTAAACATCTTGACCACTCCCTTGTTTTGCTTTGTGTGATCTGACTATAAAATAAAGACTCAGCTTACAGGCTGTGTCACTGTTTCCTCATCCAGGTGTAGTAATCCACCTGGCCCCAACTATAGTCTCTTGTCTGTTTTCTTTAATCCTTCACTGCCCCTCCTCAGGTTCACCATGGCCATGCTGAATGTGGTTCAGAAAATAAAATTTAGAGGAAAGCAAGAAAGGGAAGACACTTATTGTAACTAAGGCAGTGTGATCATATTATTTAAATTAAAAGAATACGTAGTAGTTTTTGTTAGAGATGAGAGCAAATCACAACCAACTTATTAATCTTACATATAAAATATGCATTTCCCTTCCAGCAGGAAAATTTTATATTATTCTACGAAACTTCTATTTATTAATTAAGGAGCCAGAAAATACATTTAATTTTGGCTTTGCCAATGACTGCTGTGGCATCAGCTTTCTTAACATTCTTGTGTATTTCAGAGGATAAAGATGCTAATAATGTTGACCTTCCTCTTTAGAGCCATGTGAAAAATTACTAATTATGGTTGGCAAGATGCCCTAGAACAATAGAACACTCTATGAGAGCTAAATGATAGCAGTTAGCAATACTTCAATTTCACAATGTCGGAAGAATGTGCTGCAGAAACCATGAAGTCCAGTACAATATGTATATGCTACTGTCCTTCACACCCTGGGCCACGGCTAGACCTTGAGTCAAAGGATGACTAGAAAGGCATGGCTTGTTTCACCATGCCTTTACTTCATGGTAATTGCATCTGAGATCAGCTCACCTCTGAGAAAGGTTAGTTTAATCATTTTATTTTTATTTTTTAATCCTCACCCAATGATAATTTTTTTCATTGATTTTTCAGAGAGAGAGAGATAAAGAGAGAGAGACATCAATGTGAGAGAAACACATCGATTGGTTGCCTCCTGCACATGTCCCAACCAGGGGGGCTACGGATCAAACCTGCAACCCAGGTACGTGCCCTGGACCTGAATCAAACCCACGACCCTTTGATTGCAGGCTGATGCTCTGACCACTGGGAAACACCAGCCAGGGCGAGAAAGGTTAGTTTAAAAATATTCTCAAGCTCTTTACTCCTCTACCTTCATAGCAAATGTGGATCAATTGCATAGCTACAGCCTGCTGATTAAACAGAAATAATTCACGGTAATTGCAACTGATTTGGTGACTACCTGCTGACAGAGCCTGGTCTCTGATGGAGATGGTTGTGCCTGCTTGGCCTGCCTGCTACTTTGTCACTTTCCCATCAGACTTTGAGCCTAAGGGCACCTGTAGGGCTCCCCTTCCACCTTACTGTGACTTGAGCAGGAAGGTGTGAAGAAGGATGAGACTGACTTCCCTGTCGCTTCTAACTGCAAGAGTAGCTTTTGAGCCGAAACTGGTTTGGCTCAGTGGATAGAGCGTTGGCCTGCGGACTGAAGGGTCCCAGGTTCGATTCTGGTCAAGGGCATGTACCTTGGTTGCGGGCACACCCCCAGTCGGGGGTGTGCAGGAGGCAGCTGATGGATGTTTCTCTCTCATTGATGTTTCTAACTCTCTATCCCTCTCTCTTCCTCTCTGTAAAAAATCAATAAAATATATATTTTTAAAAAAAGAGTAGCTTTTGTACTTAGAAGCTTTGGAATAGGGTTATTCTTTGGGGCTGAGGATTTGTTGCTTTAGAAAGCTACCTTCAATGGTAAATAAATCCATGGAAGGTACGTCTGTGAGAAACTGCGACACACACACAATCGATCATAAGGGGCATTCATGTCTATTGCAGAAAATTTAAAATACAAAAATCATACAGAAAATAAACAAAAAAATTCAACCTCCTTCATTACAGATATTTACTGTTAACATTTTACCACATTTCCTTTTAATAATTTTCTTTACATATTTAGAAGTTTTATCCACAATTATTAAAAACTAGAGGCCTGGTGCATGGATTTGTGCACCAGCGGTGTCCCTTGGCCTGGCCTGCGTCCTCTCGCAATCCGGGACCCCTTGGGGGATGTTGGACTGCTGGTTTTGGCCCGAAGCCTGCAGGCCAAAGATCTTTGGTTACTCTTCCTGCCCTCCCTCCTTCCCGCTTCCCTCTGAGATTCATCAGTCTGTTCCATGTTTCCATGCCTGTGCGTTGAGCATCTGAACCCTGGTGGTCAGTGCGTGTCATAGCTACTGGTCGAACTGTTGAATGGTCAGTCGCTTAGGCTTTTATATATATAAATAGCATTATATTACGATTGCTTTCCCAGGTCATTGAAAATGTGATTTTTATCATGATTTGTTTAAGTAATTGCTTATTATTGGATATTTATGCTATTTTTACTTATTTATTTGTTTGTTTGTTTTTGCTGTTAAAATAAGATAGCCTTGAATATTCTCATATATGTATACATCTTTGTTTGCATTTCTGAGTATTTCCTTAGGAAAATTTCCAGAAGTTGAATTTGGGGTTAAAAGATATAAACTTTTTTTTTGGGGGGGGGGAGGGGTAGTCTTGATACATATTAATAAAATATTCTCTATATATTTACATTCTCATCAGCATCTCTCATACTGCTTTTGATGACCCTGAATATTTAAAACTGTATACATTTTGTCTATGTATAATGGTATCATTGGGTTAATTTTAATTTAATCATTAGCAAAGTTAAAATTTCTTATGTGTTTACTGATAATTTATCTTCTTACATAAATTGCTGATTGTCTTTCTTGCTGGTTTTTCATGTGACTGAGCCCAGCAGTCTAGTGGAATAATTCTTAGGGGTCAAGAAAAAATAACCTGGGACTAGAATGAGGTGGGTTTCGTTAACTGTACTAGTTTCCTCAAAATTGGATCTTTGCATGTAGTTTGCACCTCAGAGCTCTCACATACGTAGCTGATGGGGCTCTGTGGATGGTTTGCTATTGCCTGAAATGGATCAGTCATCATTTAATGAATGATGGAATGGACGGGAGGGAAGTCCAACTGAGTCTCCAAGGTAGTAGTCTATGACAACAACGATGTATTGACTTCTTACTCTGCTAATTGAATTCTTTACATAAATTATCCTCAAAATTCTAAGAGGTGGTTGTATTATTATCCTCAATTGATAAAAACTGAGGCGCAGAAGAATGGAATAACTTGCCCAAGGCCTCGGAACTAGTGAGAGGTGGAGCTGGAATTCAAACCCAGTTCATTTTGCCTCAAACCCAAACTTTTAAGCTGGTAGTGGGCCAGCAGGAGGCTGAGCCAGAAGTGAATGCAGGCCATTTCCTGTGACAGGCTGTGCTGGTGGATTGTCATGCTGTCTCCTTCGTTGGGAGCTCCACGATCCAGGTGGAAGGGCAGGGGATGTGTGGAGGGTCTAAGGGATGGAGGCCGTCACAGACATTAGAAATGGTAGTTGGGAATAACTGGAATAATGCAGACCATGGAGGGGAAATGCTTTGCCTGGTTAGGTGTTCTGCAGGATAATTAATGGTCTCAGGCTTTAAAGCATTCTTTCTTGTCTTTCGGAGACTCTTGGGACTCTTCCAACCTCCATGACTGTGGTGCACACAGACTTGTACGTTTGGGGGCTTAGTGCAGCCAGGTTGGGGCAACCTCATAAAGCGTGTTGGAATGAGGGTGAGGATAATTCCCCTGGAGTCATGTACAGAACTTCCACAGAAGCAATAGTCTCTTTGATTATTTTTTTTCCATAGCCAGTGAAAGGAATTCTATGTTAGAGTTGAGCATGTGGTTGAACTGCTATTGAAAATATGTTAAGCCACAGAAAATATCTTGGGTTAGAGATGCAGGAACCCTCTGTCTAGTTTCTAAGCTCTTTGTAACAGCTAGTTTATCATTATACTGCATGGGGAGTGTCTGTGTTTATGGCGGATTTGAAATATCTTTTTTTTGTGGCAAGTGAAGAGCCGTATGTCAGAAAGGAAAAGCAGTATGAACCAGGAATCTAAGCAAGAGATCATTCTTGCTCCGAGCAATATACTGAAAGCAGCAAAGAGTAAATCTCTTTTTGTAGATATACTTGGCATACTTCAAGCATGTCACTTGTGTCTCTTGAATTCTCCTTTAGAATCTACTTGCTCACCACCTAACATGTGTTAGCTCTGCTCAAGGTCTGGACATGACACAGATTTACTGCTAATGCATTGAGTTGTTTCAGTCTCCTAACCTCCCCACCCTATAAGAGCAACACTTGAAATCTGTTAAGGGATCTTTGACTTGCCAATCTAATGAGCTTGGGAAAAGACAAGTTTTCAATGCGAATCTTTCATTGAACTAAGTATATTTTCCCAAGTCTGTCTATTTTTATGAATATACTTAATACATCTCTTCTTAGATTCACCCTATGGAGCTTAAATTGTGCACATTTAAACTGACTTATACACACTATGCTCCATTCTGTCCAGAGAGATCCTTAACATGTGTTGGGTAACTAACTGGATCCTGATTGGCCACTTTCACAGCCTCTCCATTTCCCAGCATTTGTTTTTCCCTGCCCTCCTCTGAGCTTACTCTTTTGGAGTGGGACAGAAAGACCTGCTGATGAACACAGGCACCGCTCTTCACCGAGACAGATTTCTCAGGAGTTGTTTTAAAAAATAGCCAGCTGTTACTGAGTGCTGGCTATATGTTCTACGCACTGGACTAAAACTTTATGTGGATTGTATGATTGATTGATTGATTGATTGATTGATTTCAGAGAGGAAGGGAGAGGTAGAGAGAGCTAGAATGAGGAGAGAGAATCATTGATTGGCTGCTCCCTGCTCACCCCACACTGCGGATGAGCCCGTAACCCAGGACTGGGAATCGAACCACGACCTCCTGGTTCATAGGTCAATGCTGAACCACTGAGCCACACCGGTTGGGCTGGATTGTCTTATTTAATCCTCCTAATATCCCTACGAGGTTGGTATTGTTAATGTTCCTAGTTCATAGCTAGGAACACAAAGTTAGAGAGGAAAAGTAACATTGCCTGTGGTCACTCATTGTAAGTTTTATTGGTCAGCAAACTGCTCACCAAGGGCCAGGATTTGAATCTCTTAAGCCTCACTCCCCAGCCCTACTCCCCCACCCCCTGCCCTGGGAATGGAATGGGGTGGGGAGTCCATTTGGGCTTGTTGCTCTAAGGCAGTGGTTGGCAAACTGCGGCTTGCGAGCCACATGCGCCCCGTCTCCTGTCGCCCAACCGACCGACCGACACCCCCACTTCTTTTAACGCCACTTCTTCAAAACAGACTCGCCCAGGCCGAAAACTGACTTCTGCGTATGGGCCACGAAGTTTCAATCGCACTGTACGTGCATGCCCGCACGTGGTATTTTGTGGAAGAGCCACACTCAAGGGGCCAAAGAGCCGCATGTGGCTCGTGAGCCGTGGTTTTCCAACCACTGCTCTAAGGCAAATAGGCAATGGAATCACAGGGAGTGTGTTCAGGAGAGGGGAAAGGTTTCCTGACTCCGGGGCCAATATTTTGCTCTCAAAGGGGATGCTGGACAGAGGGTGTAGTGACTTGAGGGAGTGTTGCCACTGTCTGGATCTGAGAAGTCAAGGGGATCCACACTCCCTCGGGGCAGTCTACCTAGGCAGATGCTAACCTCTTCTGGAATCACCCTCACAAATGCACCCACAATGGCATGTAATCGGATATCTGGGCATCAGGTGCCCCAGCCAAGTTGACACATATAATTAACCTTCACAAGTCCACCCCTGGTCAACATGGCATCCACACACATCTCTGTAAACCATACTTAATCTCCAAATAAAGACAATCACAAGGATGTATCCCACCTAACAGGTACAACTACCCTGCATACAACTGAAAACAGCACTGATCCCTTCCCCAGAGAAGGAGGGAAAGTCCATGAGTGATACTTACGTTTCTCCTCAATTACTATAATTGAAACACTATGATGTAAAATTAATAGTACTTAGCCCTGTGGTGTGGCTCAGTGGTTGTGTCAACCTATGAACCAGGAGGTGCTGGTTCAATTCCCGGTCAGGGCACATGCCCAGGTTGCGGGCTTGATTCCCAGTGTGGGGTGTGCAGGAGGCAGCCGATCAATGATTCTCTGATCGATGTTTCTCTCTCTCCCTCTCCCTTCATCTCTGAAATCAATAAAAATATATTTTAAATAATAAAAATAAGTAAAATTAATAGTACTGAAATACTATGATACAAAGCCGATACATCTTATGTTGTATGATAAGGGAATAAGGGAGGAAAGAAACAAATATAAATGTGTGTGTATGTATGTGTGTGTGTGCATGTATACATACGTTTATATGGGTCTAGAATAAATATTCTGGATACTCAACTTTGTGTTCGGAAAGCACCTGACACTAGCCTGTCACTGCTGTTGACTTTGGGAGTGCCTTTGAAGTGATTGGTTATTGCTTTGGATGAACATCATGGGCATAAAATTACATTCGGGCATTTCTGCCTTCACTGGCTAGAGTGCCGTCTTTTGGGTTGTAGCTTTTCACGTGGAGTAATGAGGTGAGATGAATCTCAGGATCTTTAAAACAGTGGAGTCAGCACTGTGGTTTCTCTCATGTGTCCTCAGCCTCCATGTTTTCATCCCTTCTCAGTCCCTTCTGGTCTTCTCTCCCTGAGGCTGTGGAGGCCAAAAGCAGAATCCCTAGGAAAGGTGAAAGGTGGGCTGATAACATTTTAGCTCATTAAAAAAAAATTTTAACACATCTTCCTGGGTTTCCCTCTCACTGTTTACGTTGTCTCTTGTTAATCTTGGCCATCTTTTATGTCATATTATTGTTTCCCTGAGTCACAGATATGCCTCCTGCTAGTGAATTAATTGTTATTCCAAAGCTGGAAAGTTGTTTCTTTTCCTTGAAAGAAAACTAAGGTGAAAATTTTTAACTTGTAAGTTAAACATATATGCTTGCCTTCCTGTTTCCCAATCTCTGTAGTCACCTGTCTTTTTCTTTATTAGTTTACCCAATTTCCTTCCTCAGTAACCTCCCCCACCATTTTTGCTATTTTTCCAGTTAATGCAACATAGAATAAGATGACATTTAATCAGAATTGTATTAAATCCATTTGCTTTGGAGCTTAAGGCTGATGGAGACAGGGAAGCAGAAAGGTAGAGTGAAAATGCAGATTTCACAGGTAGCATTCTTGCATTCCATCCTCATGCTAACATTGTGTCCTCCTGTGTGTAAGATGGGCATTTCACCACTTTGTGCCTTAGTTTCCCAACCTGCAAAAAAGGATTCTCAACTTTTCTTATCTCTTAGGGATACTGTGAGAATAACGTGGTAGCATATTTGAAAGAGCTCTGAGCACATAGCAGGAAAGACATCGTAATCTGACTTCTATTATCTTATGTTATAAAGGGGACTAGCTAGCATAAGGAATAATTTAGGACCACCGTGGTATAAAAATAATTGCATATGCTTATTTGACCTGTCTTTTACTCTCTCTTACAAGTGCCTATTCTATTAATGTCTCTCCTGGTGCGGGTAGATAGCGTGGAAACACTCCTAGACTGGTTGGCATGGAAACTAATCCTGGTGCATGCAGGCAGTCCTTGGACCCAGCTGTGTGGCAGGTGTGACAAACACCCCTTCCCCTGAAAAAAATCACTGTGGAACTGAGGAATGTCTAATTTGACTAGAACTAGAATAATAGAAAATAATTGACTTGTAAACATATGCCATTTTCCTTTCTTTTATTAAAACAAGCACTAAAATTCTTTATGACAAAATGAACTTGAAACTGGTCTCTCTTGGCACATCATAATCTGCCTTATGATATTATTAATTTAAAGAAAGACTAGCCCTGGCCAGTGTGGCTCAATAGTAGAGCGTCGGCCCGCACACCAAAGGGTTGCAGGTCCGATTCCTGGTCAAGGGCATGTACCTGGGTTGCAGGTTCAATCCCTAGCCTGGTCGGGCTGTGTGCAACAGAGACAACTAATAGATGTGTCTCTCTCTCACAGAAGTTTCTCTCTCTCTCTCTCTCCCCTCCCCTCCCCCCCCCCCACTCTCTCTAAAAAGATCAATGGGAAAAATATCCTCAGGTTAAGATTAACAACAACAACAACAAAAAGCAAAAAAACAAAACAAAACAAACAAACAAAAAAGAAAGGAAGGAAGACTAACCAGGTCTTACTATCTACTGTGATAGATACTATTAGGGATGTCTGCTCAGCCTGTACCAGAACCTTCCTCTGGAAACTCCCTCTTGAGCCACCCTGGCTGCATTAGAATTGAACACCCAATTCAGGTGGACAACCAGGTTATCTCTCCCTGGAATTGGGAATTAGAAACGATGATTTAACAAAATTATTTAACACACATATTGAGCAGCTTCCAAAGTATGCAATTCTTGCATGGGATAGAGATGGGATGGAACAAACGTGGGTTTGTTACTATTCTCAAACAACTGTGAAAAAACAGGTAGCAAAAGGCAACACATCTAGAACTGAGTTCCAGCACTGCCTCCCGCATGACCAGCTGTGTGGCCTCCACAAGTTCCATTGCTTCTGAGCCTTTGTTTCACTAAACTAATTTAATGAGCCCCCCCCCGCCCCCAGTTTTATTGAAATATAATTGAGTAAGTTTAAGGTGTACATCGCATTGACTTGATGTATTTATATATTGCAAAATAATTACCACCATAGCATTAGTTAACACCTCCATCCCATTACACAATAACCAGGTCTTTATTTGTGGTGAGAACTTTTAAGATCTACACTTTTAGCAACATTCAAGTATCCAATACAGTACTATTATCCATAATCACCGTTCTGTACATTAGATCCCAGAACTTGTTAATGTTATAACTGGAAGTGTGTACCCTCTGACCAATATCTCCCCATGGAAATGATTATATTAATTCAGTCTGGACTATTTGCTTAAACTATGCTATGCCCAGGAAGTATGCCAAATATTAGTTTGGTGGGGTTTACTGTTAAGTGTACAAGTTTATATCCCCCACTCATTTGTGAACTTGTCAGTAGCAAGAATTTGATTTTATTTCTCTGCTTTCATCTGAACCCACCAGATTGTGATCTTTGGCACAACGACCAAGAGCTGTGAGAGCGATGAACTGTTTGGGGAGGGGGGGGTACAATCATTTCTCCTGAAAAACTGGGGCCTCCAGATTGCACAGAGAAGTCACAAGAGTTGTGAAGAAATGGAGTTTGAGGGCGGTGATTAGTAATTATATTAGAATCCTAGCAGGAAACAGTTGGCACAATTATTGCATAACTTGAGAATTTAATAAAGGGATTGTTTACAAAGGGCATAGTGTGGGGAAACCATGGGATAGTGTAATACCCTGTAGGTAGTGAGTGTTGTTCACACTGCCATGCCTGAATGGGGAGGGGCAGGGAGCGCTTCTGGGAACCAGGAGAAGACTAGAAACTAGAGCTTCAGGGCAGAGAGGAGAGCTCTGTGGAGACTAGACCACCAAACAGGAGCGTGAAGCTACCCTGGGTGGCACCACTGGCAGGGAACTGGGGAATGAATATCTACCTGACCTTGCTCTCTGGAGTCTTCCCCATTCATCTCCTTCTATTGTTCTCCATTGGCCCAACCCAACTGGAAGCCAGAGGACAAGAGAGCCCATGAATGCTCTCCAGGCACCAGAGCAGAGTGGACAAGTGAGGGGTAGATCAGGGGCAAATGGGAGGTCTGCAGGTCAGTGGGCCCCTTTCCACCCACTTGAATTTAGCTCTCATCTCCTGCAACCTAGACATTTGCCATAACACCACCTCTCACCAGGTCTGATCATGTGACTCTCCAGCTGGCTCTGTCCTGATCTGGGCCTAGTTTTCTGCCTCCCCCTACTTGCACCCTGAACCCTTAGACTGAACTGCTGGCAGTGTTTCTTCACCTCTCTTTCGATTTATAGGTACTGTATACTCTGCCAAGAATGCTCCTTATAGTCCTTGATCACCTGTCAAACTTCTGTTCATCTTTCACAAACTAAAGTTCACTCTCTGCAGTTTCCTATCCATTCCTGCAGGGCTGGGCACACTCTTGACTGTCCCCCAGGCCACCCTCGCCTTCCTCTGGCCACACGGCACAGAGCACTGTTAACACTGGTGCTTGCCCCTGTTCCCGTGATGGTTGCACTCCATTTGGTATCCTTAGCACTTGGTGCCTGGCATGGACCTGACGCTCAGCACATGCTTGATAAATGAACAGTTTTCCTGCTTTCAATCACGCCCATCTCCCATTCGTCTTCCACATTTCCATACTCCTCACCCCACAGAGGAATCATTCAAAACACAAACACATTGTGATCCTCCCACTTCTAGCCCAGAATGGTGTCTCAGAATGCTTCTGAGCACAGAATGGTGCGTAAGCTCTCCCACCTGTCTACGTTTCAGTGTCATCTACCATTCCCTCCCCCCTGGCTCCCTTCCTGCACCCTTGTCCCTATTCCAAGTCCCGTGGGACTGCACACAGCTCTCTAGCAAGCCATAGTTGCCCATATTTTGTCACATTTGCATCTGTTCCTCCTTCTGCTTGGAATGCCTCCTCCACGTCCCAACAGTCTCTGTCATCTTTGGCCTCCCCACCTTTCCTCCTCCCCCAGCTCTTCTCCACCAGGTTAGTTGGCAAAGTCATATTTTTGAAACACTTACCTTGTACAGCATTTCTTCTGTGAAATTTGCCTTGAATGCTCTCCCTTGCAATGCAAAGTTAGCTTTTATTTTTACCTTTATGAAATTCCTGACACATTGTGTTGAAATGGCTTGTTTAGGTATGTGTCACCATTGTCTTTGTTATGTCCAGACTCTAACACAGAGCCTGACACAAACTGCCTAATCATTGTATCTTAAACAAATATATGAATAAATGAATCAAACCTGAGACCCATGTTCTCTGCATGGTCCTCTTTGGTGATATCTACACAGCATGTGAGGTCCTGTGTGGCACATGGCCAGTGGGATGTAAGTAGACATGTATGAACTAGAAAGCAGTGTCCTTGAAGGGAAAGGGAATGCCTTTCTTCATTCCTCCCTCCTTCCTGCTGGCTCTGTTGTGCATGTGTGGGCCGCAATGCCAACAGCCATCTTGGAACATGAGTTGGAAGTCACAGATGGTGGAACAACATAGTGGGGTCTCTAATGATTGTGGGGATGCCATATCAGCCCTGGAAGATCTATGTAGATTTTTAAATGAGAGGTAAATCAAACTCTTTGTTGTTTAAGCCATTATTACTTTCGGGGGGTTTCTGCCATTTGCAACCAAACCCAATCTTATAACTAATACGTCTACCAGATCACCTCTACTGGCTGACTCGGAGTCAACCATCATGAAAAAAAAAAAAAAAAAAAAGGCAAATCATGTCTCACTTTTCCGGACTTACCATTCTTGCTCCATTTTCTGACTTTTCAAATCAGCTCTCAGAGAGGCGTAGGAAAGGGCCCACATTTAGATAAGCAAGGACATCGCTTTTTTTTGTAAGCAGACTTGGCCTTCCTGCGACGGCTGACTTTCCGTTGACAGTGTTTGTGCCTCCGCATCACAGACACACTCGGCAGAGGTAGGACTGTGCTGCCCAAGAGGTTTTCTTCTGCTCCCAGTGGAGGATGCTGCCTCCACTGTCAGGGGAGAGACTAATGACCTTTGTCTGTTTATCTCGGTATATTTCACGCTCCTTAGTCAGTGCCCACAGCTCCTTCTCCACCTCTTGACCTGGCTCTGACATAGGCCTCCAATGCATTGTAGCCCCTTGTTCTCGCTTTTCAGTATTATTATTTTTTATTTTTTTATTTTTATTTTTGTCTTGGTTCACTTCCCAACAGGCAGAGGAGGGGCATCCGTTCTGGGAAAGAGAATCATTATCTACCTCTTCTGGCAAAGTTCAGCTTGCTCTGTGACTTGGGATTTTTTTGTATTAGAAAACAAGCTGGGGAGATTTTTTATTTATTTATTTTTTGATTAGGTGGATTTTTCAGGGAGTTTTCCACAAGGAGTCGGCAGCCCCTGATTATGTTCTGCACCTATCAAAAGATGGAGTTGTACTAGTAAAACTGATGCGTACGTAATCTCTTTTCAGGTTTCCATGGCAACAGAGGCAGCAATTCAGTAAGTAGTGTTTTTTCATTCTGTCTTTAAGACCTTCAGTCTATAAAATTGTTTCGGTGGCGGGAGCAGTTCTTTCTTAAAATACAATATATACATTTAGATTCATTCTAATGAGACAGGCGTGAAGCTAAGTAGAGTCCCAAGATGTGAGTCCAGTAAGTAAGTGGTTCTGCCACTAACAGGCAGGGTGACCTTGGGCAAGTCTCAATTACCCTCTGGAAGCCCCAATCTATAGAATATGAACAAAGATAACCCACACTGCAGCGTTGTGGGAAGTCTAAATAAAAGGATGTGCACAAACTGCTTAGCACAACCTGTGGCTTATGGCAACTATTGGTCATTGTTCTGAATGAATGTTCAGCCGGCTGTGATCCAATGCTGGCTGGTAAGCCGTCAATAGGAACATAACCAGCATGCTGCTGCTTTTACAGCAGCAGGTTCTATAGAGATGTCTCTTCTGTCATTCCTGATTTCAGCAATTTGTGTTTTCAATCTTTTTTCTTACCTGGGGTGTAAGTAAGTGTGTCTTTATAGTTCAAGTATCATTTGTAAACAACATGTATTTGGGTTTTGTTTTTTATCCAGTAAGATAAGCTTTGTCCTGGAGTTTTTAGTCTATTTACATTTAATACAGTTATTGATGTGGTCGAGTATAAGTCTGTTTGCTTTTGGTTTGTCTCCTCTGTTCCTCATTCCTTTTTTCCTGCCTTATTTTGAATTAATAAAATATTACTTAGTATTGCATGCTATCTCTTCTATTGGACTTTTAGCTACAACTTTTTGTTTTCTTATTTTTTGAGTCATGCTCTAGAGATTACAATATTCACCTTTATTCCATTTACCTTCCTTCTTATCTTTGTGCTATTGATGCTGCACATTTCACTTCTGCCTATGTGAAATTATTACAATGTAAAACAATGTTACATTGTTATTATTTTGCTTTACATAGTCAATTATCTTTTAAAGAATTTAATTAAAAATAGTCTTTATATGTAGCCACATATTTCCTATCTTTGATATGTTATTTTCCTTCCTGTAAATCTGGCATCATTTCTTTCTATCCTGAACAACTTCATTTAGCATTTCTTATCTTATGGGTCTACTAGCAACATCATTGTCAGCTTTTTGTTGTTTTTTTTAATTTGAGACGTCTATTGGGTAAGTAGTAGTATTTCACTGTGGTTTTAATTTGCATTTCCCTGATGACTAATGATGTTGAGCACCTTCTCACATGCTTACTTGTCATTTTTGTTTCATCTTTGCTAAAGTGTGTGTTCAAATCTTTTGTCTGTTTTTAAAATTCTTGAGTTTTAAGATTTCTTTATTTATTTAGTATAACCAGAAGGCCTTTTATCGGGTTTATGTTTTGCAAGTCTATGGTGTGACTTTTCAATTTCTTACTAGTGATTTTCAAAGAGAAAATGATTTACCATTTGATGAAGTTTAATATAGAATTTTTTCCTTTTATGATTCAGGCTTCTTTTTATCATAAAAACTCTTTGCCTAAATTAAAGTTAAAATTTTTTTTCTCCTATTATTTTCTTCGAAACGGTTTATAGATTTAGTTACAACACTTATACCTATGATCCATTTCTAGTTAATTTTGATATATTGGAAAATGTATATAATTTTTCCAATAGCGATATCAGTTGTGCTAGTCAATTGTTAAAAGAATTATCCTCACACTATTGAATTATTTTGGCCCCTCGTCAAAATCAGAATATCTCATTTTCTTCTTTACTCTCTCATGTCTGCCTGCCTCTCTTTCTCCCAAACCTTACTTCTCTTTAGCCATTCGTTTATACCCTCATCCATCCACCTCCCTACCACCTCTCTTGATCTAGAAAAACTTTGTCTTCATAGCAGAATGCTTTCATAGACAGAAAACATTTAACCTTGTTATATTTCCATAACCAGTAGAGGGAATTTAAATTGTGACATCTAATTTCTATCATTTGTTAAAAAAAATACAGGAATTTTACTTGAGATGGTTGCTTAAGCCCCAACGTAATAGTTTGCCCAATAAGATTCATCAAGCAATTTTTTAAAAAATGAAAATATCAGGCTGTGTCTTAAAATGTAAATAGATAATAGTCAAGACTATTTTTTATTTGATGCAAAATAACGTCAATTGAATTTATAGTTATGAAGTGACATGTGTGGGAGAGTCCATGCAAAACTGGTATAGTATAAGAATTACCTTTTGGAAAAATATTCCTTCTGAAACAGTGTGAAAAATTGCTGTGACAATCTTTTTGACAATTTGAAGAGCCATTATTAGAAAAAAAAGCTATATTTCACTATTATGATGCTTCACTACCCGTAATTACAGTATTAGTATAAATTTTAAATATCAAAAGGTGGAGAAGGAAAGAAGCCATCTGGAGTTGTTGTTGAGTGTGTGTGTTTCTGTTAGAGTCAAGATTTCTGCTTGTACTTTAGTTCAGTCTTTAGTGCTCATTCAAAGGTTTTCTGTTTGTAAGATGATTAATACGATAATATTGTATATCACCATTTATTTGCAGGGGGATTTATAATTTGAAAAACACTTTCATTCCCATTATCTTATTTGACCCTTATAACATTCATTTGACAGATATTTGTTGAATGTTCATACTGTGTTGGGACTAAAGATACAATGGTGAAAGAGATGGTTTTACATTTTATCTTTTTGCTGGTTTGTCCAAATTTATATCTCCAGCCTATATATCTTCCCTAGAACTTCGGAGTCTGTATACCTAACATATTTAACATTTCCACTTGGACTTCTAACAGGCTTCCAAAAATTAACTAATATGTCTACCACCAAATGCCTCATCCTTGCCTCCACCCATTTCATAATAACCTTCTCCCCTAAGCTCCCATCTCTGTTCTAGTTGTTGAAGTAAAAGCCTGGGGGTCATTCTTGATTCCTCTCCCTCTCCCCCAATTAAACTGTCAGGAAATCCCTTACCTTAAAAAATATATCTGGACTCAAAGCCCTTCTCACCACTGCTACCACCCCTTCAGAGAACCTTTGCTTCTTGACTGGATCATTGCTGTAAGCTTCAGAGGCTACATTGCCACCACTCAAACCCTCCTCCACACAACTGCCGTAGTGAGCCTCATAAAACAGAAGCCACGCCTTCACCCCAAACCAGCCATCTTCCCATCTCACCCAGAATACAATCAAAAGTCCTGCCCTAACCGGATAGAGTGTCGGCCTGCGGAGTGAAAGATCCCAGGTTCAATTCCGGTCAGGGGCATGTACCTTGGTTGCGGGCACATCCTCAGTAGGGGGTGTGTAGGAGGCAGCTGATCGATGTTTCTCTCTCATTAATGTTTCTAACTCTCTATCCCTCTCCCTTCCTGTCTGTAAAAAAATCAATAATATATATATATATATATATATTTTTAAAAAAGTCCTTACTGTGAATTACATATTCTTGCATGATCTGGGCTCCCTTTTCATCTCCTCGCCCTGTGCCCCTCACCCACTCCCCTCCAGCCACACTGGCCCTGCCATTCTTGGTACCACCAGGCAGGACCTTTGTCCTTTGAGCGCCCACCTTCTGGAATACATCAGCTCTGGTAGTCACAGGTCTTTCTCCTTCACTTTCTCCTCTTACTGTTAAAGCTGACTCAGGTCTTCGTTGACCCACCTGTATAGCTACACACCCCACAATGATCCATTTTATCCCTCTAGCCGACCCTGTTCTTCAAAGCACCTGTCGCCACTGGACATGCTATACGTTATTTTATTCAAGGCCTGACTCCTCTATTAGAAAACAGGATCTTAATCGCCTTACTTTAGGATGTACCCTCAGTGCACTGAACAGCGCCTGGCATCCAGAAGCCACTAAACAGTGTTGAAGGAATCCACAAAGACAAAAAGTCTTTACCCTCACAGTCCTTACACTGTCATGAGTGGAGACAGGCAAAGAACAAAAAAAGCAGACTATGGGGAAGGAATTGGAACTAGATGATGTGATATTAAAACCAGAACCTGAATAACAATAAGAATCCAGAATTATTCTCGGAGCAGAATTATTTTTTCACTTTATGAATCAGGAAACTGAGGGCAAGAGAGGCTGTGTGACTCTTTGCATCTGTTGAATGGTAGATGTGAGTTTATGATCCCAAACTCTGACCACAATTTGTTATCCTTCCTGTTAAACTTCAAAGCCTTTCACAATTAAAACGGCTAAATGCAACACTAATTAAAATGAAAATGCAGCTCATTTCTCTGCTAACTTGAGAGAATCGCCACCCAGGCTAGGCAGATTGGCAGCTAGCCACATGGAGACAGTTGGAAAACACATTTATTTTTTTTCCTGTTTCATTTTATGTTTAACCTTTGCATTTAAGACTAGTGAGCATGCAGCTCAGGCCTAAAAAAAAAAAAAAAGAAAGAAAGAAAGTCCCTGCTTGTTTTCACTCAGACAGCCACTTCTTGATGGCAGTTCTCTCCATTCCACTAGCTCGTCCCCGAGGAGTGACCTCCTTTGGCTGCACAGGGCTGAGGCTGTCTTCATGTTTCTGGAATGCCGCAGGGTTTCTTTCTTAAATGGTCAAGTCATGCTGGCTGTTTGCAAGTCCTCAGAGCTCTCTGGGGCTTTTCCTTAATCAGAGCCCCCGTGAGACCGAATCCTCCTGGTGTCGGTCCTGCTTCCTGCAGCAGATGGTAATCCTGCCTCAGAGACACCCAGCCTTCCTTTGGCTTTGCTAATAGCCCGTGAGCCTTTGGGAAAGCTTGATTGATAACATCTTTGGAGAACACGTGAAAGAAAAACTTACTGAGATGACTGGCTCTGGTAATGGCTTGAGGCCTAGCTTGGAATGTGCCCAACAGCACAAACTTGGATGAGCAGAAGCAAAAAATCCAAGCGTTTGCTGATCCCCGTGCTTAGTAATTCACCACCTCACTATCTCATGTTTTCTTTCTCTAGCATTCGATTTTATGTACATGAATTAACTAATTTCTAGGCTCGTTTCCAAGGGTGGGATGTAGAAAAGAAGTTGGGAGGGAATAAGGCAAAGAATGCACAATTCCTAGAGTGAGAAAGGGGCTTCAGAATGAACACACACAAAAGGACATTCTCCTCTTTCCCTTTTTCATTCTATATTTGGGGCGGGGAAGAGGTTCAAAGAATAAGAAAGAATGACTATTGGTTGATGCTAATAAGACTAGTTTATGGTGTAACTAGAGAAAAGAGATCAATAAAAGTCTGTGAGCAACAGAGATTAACATATTAGAACCAGAGGGACAGAAAATAGTTAAAGAGAAAGCCCAGCTGAAAGTGTCCCTATGCACAAAGGAAAGAACGGCGAGTGCACACTCAGAGTCTCGAGGTCTGTGATGCTGGTGAAAAAAGAAAGTAGAACAGGGTATAAAAACGTGTGTGTGTGTTTATGGGCAGGACCATATTATGAAACTGCAGAGCAAGTATATGCACCTCGAATTGGCCTTTCTGGGGTGGGCGGGGCTGCGGGTGAGCCTTGGGCATGCTGGAAATAATGGCGCTATGTATGCTTGATGGGAATAATTTTGTGAAAGCACATGATTACTACATGCAATTAGAGTTTGGAATAAAACATGATTGCTGTTTTCATGTTTGCATATGTAGGATTATGCTATAATTAAATGGCAACAAGAGGTGCGGGTAAACTGTTTTCCTGGCTTGTGTGAAAGATAGCAGTGAGCGCACCGGTGGACCTGGAACAGTGGGGAAGCCCTGTCTGTGGGCTTTTGTTCCAGGAAATCCTGGCATCTCGCTAGGAAGCGAATGCTGTTGGGCAAGAATGCAGGTAAGAAAATGGCCAGGATCCCGGCTTTGAATCATCCTAGGCCTTTACAGTTTAGGGAAAAGCATCAGCATCTGTGGCTAGGTTGAGATCGTTTTTAGAAGAGGATTGTGCTGTCAGTGCCAGACTGGGCCTTGTCTAAAGCAGTTTTCCCCACGAGAGCTCTGTTTCCCTTGGCGTCTAGACTTGAACATGGAAACACCGCTCACCTACATCCCTACCAGCTAATGATATTCTGAAACTGGTCTTTTTTTCCCTTGCTGTCTTTATTTCTTTTGCTTGAAGCTAAGGAATAATCGGTTGACTGCTCCTCATTAAATGTTAACTCTATTATTAACCTAAGTAACTAGGGTCTCAGGGTGTCAGAATGAGAATTTGACATCCACAGCAGGTAGATTTTGAGCTAACGTTTGGTGTTTGGTGATTTTATTAAACCAAGAAAAGGACCAAGGGAGGAGAACTGGTTTGGGGAACAGACATCTGAGTCAGAGGTACCCAGGGAACAGCCACATTGCAGTGCCCAGCTTCCTGTGCTCTCTGTTCATCCTAGGGCATTTCATCCACTTCTGTGGCTCGGTTTTAACACCCTTATATGCTGATAACTCCTAACTGTCTATCCCTGATCCAGTCCTATTTCTTGAGTTCTAGATATACATACAGCCATCTCCTGGACACTGCAGTTTGGATGACTGGAGGCAGAAGATCTCAAAAAGAGAAGGAGAACAAGAAGAAACCAGAGATATAGTAGGAAAGGCAGGAGAGCTAGTGTCAGGAAAGCTAAGAGAGAAGTTTCAATAAGTAGGGACAGATGATAGTGTAAGTGCTGCAAAGACATTAACACAATAAAACTAGGGGGGGGGGTGGGAGAGACTAAACTTCAAATGGATGATATTTCAAAGTGATAAATGGGATTGAAGTGCCAGATCCAACAGGATACCTAATCTTTTAAGATGACTCAAGCCGGTGTGATCCTTCCCAACAAAATGAGATTGGGCCAGTCTACATACTTCTCACCAGCATCTCCTGTGCCTGTCTATTTTCCAGCTCCTGCTTTTGGGTTGCTGATTATAGCTCCTGCTGTTTTTCTCTTTGGACCCCTGGTCATGATTGATCTCTGTTCCCCGTGGCAGTACCAGTAACACCTTCCAAGCTGTTTACTGAGACCTCTCTGAATCACCCTGGTTACCGCTTCCTTGGGCAGGAGAGAAAATGGGTCCATCAACTAACATGTTTGGCAGGGCTTCAGGAGCCAGCTAGGACTTGACTGATGCACAAGAACAGGTATCCTAGACTAGAGAGTGCTGTCCCATAGCCCTTGTTTCCTGATAGGCAGAGGGACACGCGGGACACGAAGGGACAAATGCACCCAATGTGCTGCTACCATGTAATGCTGGCCCAGCCAGGAATCTCACCAGTCTCCCTGTCCTCCCCGCAGGGTGGGTTTGGAGTAGAGGAGTGGATTCCAAGGAACAGATTCAAAAACAGCAAATGGGACATGGCTATAAAAGAACATATTAGGAATGACCTCAGAATTTAGACATCTGCCCGAACATTATTCCCAGCTCTAGGCGTGTCCTCCTCGGTAAGGAGGATGCTGTTCCAGGGTTGCACTTATTACTCTGAATGCCTTTGTCCTTCTATATTAGTTTTCTAATGCGGCAAAACAAATTACCACAAACTTCGTAGCCTGAAAGCAACACGCATTTATTTGCTCACCATTTTGTAGGTCAGCAGTCTCTGTGGGCTTGGCTGGGTATCAGGAGGCACTCGGGGAAGAACTGGGTCCCAAGTTCATTCAGGCTTTTGGAGAAACTGGTTCATTGCTGGCTGCCAGGTGCGGCTGCATTCCTTCCTCATCACATGACCCTTCATCTTCACATGAGCCATGGCGTGTTCAGTTATTCTTATGTTGGGAATCTCTCTGACTTCTGCCATCAGCCAGAGAAACATTTTTGCTTTTAAAGGGATCATATAATTACACCTAGCCCACCCAAGTGTTCTCCATTTTTAAGGTCAAATGATTAATAACCTTAATTACATCGCAAATTCTCTATTGCCGTGCAACGTGACATAGTGCAGAAGGGGTGTCCCATTGTATTCATAGGGGAGGAAATTACACAAAGGTGAGGGTCTTTTGGTGTCATTCTTAGAATTCTGCCTCCCACACTTTCACAGCCTTCCCTCTTTTAAATGACACCAGTAGTGCCAAATTTTAAAGAGTGTATCTGCCCTTTTGGACACAACCCAAAGTCATCTGGGAGACTGATTTGTTATTAAAAAATGGATTTGAATATAAAGCAATATGTCTTGCATGATCCATAAACAAGATTTGAAAGTAATTTCAACATGGAAGTTTTCTTAGTTCACTGTTAATTATGCTACTGGAGAGGGAATGATTTTTATGGGAACTAGTGGTTGAAAAAAAGAGAGGGATCTGAATGGAAGCACAATGCATAAGTGTATGAAGCCCAAAATTCCCTTCCCAGTTTTTGATAGACTAGTCTCCTGGGACCAGCATTTATTCACTCGCAATGGAATTTGTGTCTTAATTTCCCCTTCCCTCCCACCTGCCAGTGACACTGGGCCAGAGGAGTGAAATTCCTGTCCAGCTCAGCAATTCGGAAGAGAGGAAAGCCTCCTGGGCGCTGTCTGGGGAGACAGTGAGAGGCAGGCGTTTGCCTTTCTGTGGAGTTTGGACAGACCGTGCATCTATTGCAGGTGGGTGGTCTAAATGATCTGCAGACAGTCTAACTCCTTGGGGTCCTGGGTCCTGGAATGTGCCTAAGATTTCAAAATCAACTCGGTTCTGGATGGATTTCTGGAGGCAAAACCTCAGAACCAAAAATAATCTCATTAAAAGGAGCAGAGGCAGCTGAAGCTGAGGTCCCAGAGGAAGCGGTTTCTCCTCAGACCTCCTTTATTTGACTTTCATCAGCCCAAAATTAGATAGATAGATAGATAGATAGATAGATAGATAGATAGATAGATAGATAGATAGATAGATGATAGATAGATAAGCAAGCCTGCATGGTTTTTTATATTTTTATTGGTTTAAGAGAGGAAGGGAGAGGGAGAGAGAGAAATATCAATGATAAGAGACAATCATTGATCAGCTGCCTCCTACACACCCCACATTGGGGATCGAGCCCGCAACCCAGGCATGTGCCCTGACCGGGAATCGAACTGCAACCTCCTGGTTCATAGGCCAATGCTCAACCACTGAGCCACACCAGCCGGGCAAGCCTGCATGTTTTAACTAGTATGGAAATAAAACGTCTCCCTAAGGCTCTCCGCTCCCTGCTCTCTAGCTCTGTAATGTTCTATAGTGACAGGGAGGGGAGGCCTGGGGGAAAGAGAAGGGTGGCCTCCGCTGACCATACCTATAAGATAAAGTAATAAAGATCAAATTAGGAGAAAAACACCGGACCTCAGGCTCAGTGTTACATAAAAATGTCAGATTCCATGATAAAAAGGGAGAAGCAGGCCATATCTGTCAGAAATGAAGACCATCTCAAAGAATGAGGTGATGCAACCCCATAATAATGGCAACATTTCTTAACTTGGCAAAGTTAGAACTTGCAAGACGTGTGTTGGATGGAGAAAGGAAGAATTATTGCCCGATTAAAAAGATGAATGCTCCTTCAAGAAACTGGCTGGATATAATAATGGGAATACTCTTAAAATGTATATATAGTCATTTTTTAGATTGTTCATTCTTTCTGCCTGACTGATATTCCCTCTCAACTATCACACAACATTTTAATTTCATCAGTGTGCTGGCCCTAAAATACTTGGTACATTCTTTCCAGAAAGGAAATTAATTAAATTAAATATTTAATAAAATTATTTAAATATTAAACTTAATAAACTCTTCCTCTTGGCATTTCTTTCCTCTCCTTTCTTTTTCTGACCCAAAATTTCTAAATGTAAGTCGTTGTCCTCTCTCTTATCATCAGAACTTAAGTAACTCAGTGGGTGGAGAATTTGATTTGGGGTGTCTTTGAAACATGAGAGTTAGAACTTAGTTTACCATATATTTAAAAATTACTTTCAAAATCCTTTGTGACCTGAAGATTTAGCTGTCAATAAGAAATGAGGAGAAGAAATAATTTAGTATAATGTAAACATTGAGATATGGACTTCCAACTTAGAAATACCTATTTACAACTATTAACCCTGCCTTTTAATATCTGTGTATCCTTGGGTAAATTACTTAGCCATTCTGAGCCTTTCCTCACCTATAATTTGGGTATAATAAAAATAAATACAAACTATAATAGTATGTGGAACTAGAACATAGTAACACTCAAATATTTGTTATTGGTATTAATATCCCCACTCTGAGAACCTCAAGCATAATTATTTTAAGGTTGGTTTTTAAAAACTTTATGATTTACCAAAAAAATCCCACAAACAAAACAAAATTCCCCCAAAACTGGAGTATTAGACTCTAGTACATGAAACTTCTTCTCTATCAATCCCATTAACCTCAACCCTGAACTTGAACTTTTGCCTCAAGGGTTTAGAAAGAATTTCATCCTCTATTGCCCTTGCAAATATTCCCTTCACCCACTTCCATTTCTTGCAATAAACCACCCACTAGTTCGTCAACAAAACTTTGACAGTCTTCTCTGTTTGTCTTGGCTGATTGATTTTCCTGAGAGCCATTAGAGGCCTTAGCCTTCACCTGCCCTAATTGGGTTATTTGGTTGGTAATGGCCTGGAATGCTCTTAAGAGGTTAAGGTAGAACCCAGGCCTTGCCCATAAATGATCCTGTTAGTTACAATGTCTTGCCTTGATATACAATCCTAGCAAATAGGAATTGATAAAAGGGCAGTAAATGCCTTTCTCTTTGGGTATAGAAATTCATTGCCTCAATTCAGGAAGCTGAAAGAAAAGGGACAACTTTTTGTGTATGTTTTACAGCTATAACGTGTAGGTGATTATGTGGAACACTGGGAAAACAGAGTATAGTTTTTTTGGTGGCAAGTGTGTTTTTATATAAATGAGTATTCTTGGATATGCTAGAACAGGGATTGGCAAATTATAATCCATGGGCCAAAATGGTCCTCTGCCAGGTTTGTAAAACTATGACTGCTTTGTGCTACCACAGTTGGGTTGAGTAGTTGAAACAGAGACCTTGTGGCCCACCAAGCCCAAGATATTTGCTCAAGTGTGCTACCTTGTGAGTTTCAAGTAAGACAAAGCTCCTGCAGAGTTTCTGTTGGTTTGCCGGCCGTGTGTCTTGCTCATCTGGTAGGAACATTGCAGTCATATACAATTTTCTGGGACAGTCTTGTCCAATGTTATTTTCCTATTACACTCATATGTCCTCATATACATGAGGAAATTTATACCGATTTGACAGTATGTTTTGTTCTTCGGTTGCAATAATTTAGCCCCAGGAGCATGGATGCCAGGGCTGGCGAGGAGCACAGAAAAACAGAAGTTGGCAGAGGCTACAGTGATCACTGTGTTGAATCAGTGCGATCGTTATTAGTCCTGAGGCTTTCTTGGTATTTAGAAAATGTTTGCTTATTGCAATTTAGCTCTTCATGATAGAGCATAAGTGAGGATTTTCACTTTCTGCAGCCACAGAGAAAGCGAGGGCTTTAAATCAGTGCATGGTCCTCCAGCCTCCCTGCTCATCCATGCCTCGGGCTATGAAACCATTTGCAAGAAGTATTCTGCAGGAAAACAAGACTCTTGACATGAATAGGTCCTAAAACGTTATTGTACAAGATCACTTGGTTAGAGGGCACTTTGAGAAAGTGCTTTATATTTGTTCCCTAGCCATTTTTTTTTTTTTTTTAGTAATTGTGGGATTTATCATGTGGAGGAAAGGAAAGTGTGTTAAAGTAAACCAGATGGCCAAAGAAGAGAAGCAGAGGACGGGTCCAAGATGGCAGCAGACCGGATGGCAGTGAGAAAGAGAGTGTGAGTGAGTGAGAGAGCGAAAGGGGAGTGCGTGGACGTGTGGGGCGTGTGGGGCGTGTGTGTGTGTGTGTGTGTGTGTGTGTGTGTGTGTGTGTGAATGAGGGACAGTTATATTCCATAGGATTGTTGGAAACTGGCGGACCAGGCTCCCCCAAGCGAGGCAGCCTCTACTACCGCTAAAATCTCTCCCGGGGTGGCTGGATCTGCCACAGAGACCAGGCCATCTTGAGGGGGAGAGCAGCTGTGGCTGAGAGCCCACCCTCACCTTCACCCAGGGAGACCTTGGACACCACCTGGGATCCTACAGCCACACCGGGACCAGCTGCCATGGCTGAGAACCCACGAACACTGAGACTCCAGCCTCCCGGGCCGCAGGCTCCTAAAAAGTTTGTCCAGGGGGAACAAAATGGTGGCCGAATAGATGGATGGGTCCAGTGCCTTCTCACGGAGCAGATAGAAGAAACAGCTGAATTGGATAACATCCACCCGGAATTGGCGAAGTAAACACAGCTGGAGAGGCAATCCGTGGACAGAAAGGTCAGGGCTAGTCAGGAAACCGGTGGGATCAGGGATCTGGGCTGAAGGAAGAAACTCGCGCAGCCTGGACTGTGCTGAACCAACACCGTGTCCCTTAGGGAGAAGGGTAGCGCTGGAATGTGGAAGGGGGTCCACAGGGCTGCTGGCAGTGGGGACTCTAGACCTAAGCCCACAACCATGGGAGGCTGCGCCCAGGAAGGCAGCCTGAAGTTCTGCACTAGCCACACAGTGCTGGGGGGAGAAAGACCCGCAGCGGCATGGTTGCTCTGTCTTTATAATCTCCTTGCTTTTACTCGATAAACCAGGAGCTATTAATCACAAACACTCACTGTGGCTGTGGTGCAGGGGAAGGTGGTTTTGTGGAAGCTGGGGAACAAAATAGGGGGAGGCGATCAGGAGGCCAGCTCTGGGATAGTCCTATCCCTCCAACCCTGAACAGACATTTTTCTCCTGGAGACCAGGCCCCTCCTAGCAGTGAAGCTGAACCCAGCCTTGAGCTAGGTATGGAAAGGAGGATTTGAAACACTCCTAGGGAATCCTTGGGGACTGGGTTGAGGGGCCATTTGGTCTTGGAAACTAATACAGAAACAACGCCACCTAAAGGCAGTGTCAGAAATAGATGCCTGTGTAAATATAACTGAAAGCAGGTAGACAGACAAAGCAGGCAAAGTAGTCCCTCCTGACTGACACCAAGGCTGTGGTGTCTGACACAAAGGAGCTGAGGATCGCTGGGAGCTTCAACATGGTGCTGACTATCTAACAGGAAGCTGAGATGTGGCAGATAGAACAGTGGAGAGGGGTCTTAGACCAGCCCCCATGGGACATTAAATACTCAGATGAAGCGAACGAACTTCACTACTTCACCTTTTTTTTTAACTTTTACTTAAGAAACTAAATTTCTTTTTTTTTCTTTATTTTATTTTTATTATTATTATTATTTTTTAAACTTTTTTGTTTTTTTGTTTTTTTGGATTAGTGTTCAACATTCTATTTTTATTTTATTTTATTTTTTTATCATTACTTTACTCTATCTCATTTTTTTCTTTATCCCAAACATTTCTTCCTAACTTCACCCTTTTTCATCCTGTTTCTCTTCTCCTGTTCCTGCTTTAGATTTTCTCTCTCCTTTCTGTTTACGCCTTGCTAAAATTTGATCTTCTTTATCTGTTTTATTGACGCATTACTATTACAGTAGTCTTTATTGGCTTACTCATATCTAATTTCCTCTCCCCTGATCCAAATTCATGCACCCTTCTCTTTTCTCTTTCTTTGCTAGCCAATATTTTTTCTTGTTGTTTGATAGTTTGTTAGTTTTTTTATGCTTTTGTTCGTCCTCTCCTTGCTTGTTCTCTTCTTCTACTAATAGCTTAATTAGTTTCACTCACCAAACTCAGGTCTATCTGCTGCCTACTCTACTCTCCTTTTTCAAAAATAGATGAATATATAGATAGATAGATTAAAGAAAGGGGGAAATTTTATATATATATTGAATATTTTATTTTTAATTACTATTATTTTAAATTATTACTTATTATTATTTTTTTGAGTATTTTACTTTTTACTTTTCTTCTTATACATTCATTCTCTTTCTACCTCCTCTATACTGAATTGTGGCCATTTCCCCATTCATTTGATTCCTTTACCTTACTGTCTGGAAATAAGCTCTGCCACTTCAGATTCAGCTCTCTTCCATTTTTTTCTGGGGGTTTGTTGTTTGCACATTTTGGTTTAGTTGTTGGTTTTGTGGCGTTTTCTCACCATATACATATATATATTTTTCTTTTTTTTCAAAAATATATTTTATTGATTTTTTACAGAGAGGAAGGGAGAGGGATAGAGAGTTAGAAACATCGATCAGCTGCCTCCTGCACACCTCCCACTGGGGATGTGCCCACAACCAAGGTACATGCCCTTGACCAGAATCGAACCTGGGACCTTTCATTCCACAGGCCAATGCTCTATCCACTGGTTAGAGCTTTATAAACTGGTTAGGGCTTTTTTTCTTTTTTTTCTCTTTCTTATCCCTTCTTTTTTCTTCATGTTCTTTTCTCTCTTATCTTTTTTCCTTTTCTCAATATCATTTTTGTGCTCTTTTCTCTCCCATAATTATCTTTTCTCTGGTGATCACCTTTATTAGGGGTTATTGGTGTTGTGAATACATTTGTGTTTTGTTCCCTTTGTGTCATTTTTTGTCGAGTTGTATTTTGTGCTTTTTGGTCAATGTGGTAGACAGTGAGCCACATAACCAGACACCCTGAGAGGAATGAAAATGGGGAGACAAAGAAACAGCCTCGACACAAAAGAAAAGGAGGAATCACTGGAAAAGGAAGTAAATGAAATGGAGGCAAGCAATTTGCCAGAGAAAGAATTCAGAGCAGTAGTCATAAGGACGCTGAAAAGGGTAGAAGACAAATTCAACAACATGTGTACGAATCAAGAGGAAATGAAGAAGAACCAAGAAGAAATGAAGAATGACATAGCTGCAATAAAGAACTCAATAGGAAGCATCAACAGTAGACTAGAAGAAGCTGAGGACTGCATCAGTGAGCTAGAAGACAAGGTAAAGGAAAAAATACCCAAACAGAGCAGCAACTGGAAAAAAAACTTAAAAAATAGGAGGGGAGCCTAAGGGAGCTTTGGGACAACACAAAACAAAAGAACATCTCCATAATAGGGGTGCCAGAAGGAGAGGAAACTGAGCAAGGAATAGAAAACTTGTTTGAAGAAATAATGACAGAAAACTCCCCTGATATTAGGAAGAAAAAACTCACTCAAGTCCAAGAAGCTCACAGAGTCCCAAACAATATGAACCCAAAAAGACCAACACCAAGACACATCATAATTAAATTGGCAAACACCGACAAAGTAAGAATCATAAAGGCTGCCAGAGAGAGACAGAAAGTTACCTACAAGGGATCTCCCATTAGAATATCAACTGATTTCTCAACAGAAACACATCAGGCCGGAAGGGAATGGAATGAAATATACAAAGTGATGCAAACCAAGGGACTGAATCCAAGAATACTATACCCAGCAAGGCTATCATTCAAAATTGAAGGTGTAATCAGGAGCTTCACAGACAACAAAGGGCTAACAGAGTTTATTACCACCAAACCAGCAATGCAAAAAATGCTAAAGCGACTACAGAAGAAGGAGAAGGAGAAGGAGAAGGAGAAGGAGAAGGAGAAGGAGAAGGAGAAGGAGAAGGAGAAGGAGAAGGAGAAGGAGAAGAAATAGGAAAGGAAGAAGGAACACAGGCATTAAGAATAAAAATGGTGACAAACAAGTACCTATCAATCATAACCTTAAATGTAAATGGATTAAATGCTCCAATCCAAAGACACGGGGTAGCTGAATGGATAAAGAAACATGACCCATATATCTGCTGTCTACAAAAGACCCACCTCAAAACAAAGGACTCACACAGACTGATAGTGAAGGGATGGAAAAAAGTTTTCCAGGCGAATGGAAATGAAAAAAAAGCTGGGGTAGCAATACTTATATCTGACAAATTAGACCTCAAAATGAAGGCTATAACAAGAGATAAGGAAGGCCACTTCATAATACTAAAGAGAGCAATTCAACGAGAATTTAACTCTGGTAAACATATATGCACCTAATACAGGAGCACCCAAATACATAAAAAACTTCTGGAAGATATCAAGGGAGAAATCGACATCAATACAACCATAGTAGGGGACTTTAATACCCCACTGACACCACTGGATAAATCCTCTAAACAAAAAAATCAGCAAAGAAACAAGAATCCTAAATGACTCACTAGATCAGATGGACTTAATTGACATCTTCAGAATATTTCACTCCAAAGCTACAGAATATACATCCTTCTCAAGAGCACACAGGACATTTTCAAAGATAGACCACATATTGGGACACAGGCAAAGTCTCTTCAAATTCAAGAAGATAGAAATCATATCAAGCATCTTCTCAGACCACAATGGCATAAAATTAGAAATCAACTACAATAAAAACAATGAAAAGAAGAGAAGCAGAGGTAGTACAAGTAGGAGTATAGCTATGGAAAGACTTAACTCTCTAAAAAGTTTTCATTGGCCCAGCCAGCATGGCTCAGTGGTTGAGCTTTGTTCGATTCCCAGTCAGGGCACATGCCTGGGTTGCAGGCTCAATCCCCAGTAGATTCTCTCATCATTGATGTTTCTATCTCTCTCTCCCTCTCCCTTCCTCTCTGATATCAATAAAAATATATTTTAAAAGTTTTCATTGTTCCATTGCTTTCAATACATGAAAACACACACACCCAAAAATGAAACATAGCATTAAAAGGGTGAGGCAGAAAAACAGATCTTGGATGTAAAAACAACCTGAAAATGCGTGAAGATGATGTATTGCCTGGAAATTATTTTTTAAATGCACAGCTAAGTACAGGTTATTTCAGGCTGCCCACAACCTAAAATGCCTGCCTTAATAACCAAATAATTAGCTTTCCTGCATAAGCACCCTACCTACTCTGTGGAATTCCCTTTGCTGCCATCAGGAGAACAAATTGGAACTATTTGAAAATTTGCAGGCTACAAAAATAGTAAGTTCTACAACTTTGAAAAAAACAACAGCTTGATTAAGGGAGTTGGTTTGGGTGTGTAATTTTGGATTATGACCCTTATCCTCATCCAGGAGAAGCATGGACCACTGGACCCACGCCTAGGGAAGCAGTGCAGCTCAGGTCTAAGGCAAGGATGTGAGAATTGTTGGGTTTTGGAAAAGTGGAACCAAAACCCAGGTCTATCATCCAGGGTAAACAGGGAAGAAGACTAGACACAGGGCCACTGGGGGGCAGAAATGGAGACTAGGAATAAGTGGAGGTACGAAGTGGCAGGTCGGATGCTGGGAATGTGCTTGGGAGCAGATGATGGTTGGGGAATGTGCTAATGGTGCTTTTGGTGGGAAGTGGTGGTGTGTGTGGGGGGGGGGGGTAAGAGATCAACCAAAAGATTTGTATGCATGCATATAAGCATAACCAATGGACACAGACAGTAGCGGGGTGAGGGCCTGTGCTGGGGGGCAGGGTGGGCAGGGATAGGTCAAAGGGGGGAAAAAGGAGATATGTGTAATACTTTCAACAATAAAGAATTAAAAAGAAAAGAAAATAATATTCAAAGTAAGTTAACATAAAAAGAAGAAAAAGAAAGAAAGAATCTGGAGCCATAGCTGGGAGTATCCCCAGCCGTGTTTTATCAGCCAGGGGCCAGTCAGAAACCACAACTACTTATTGGAACAGAAAAACATACAAACAAGCAAACAAACAAAAAAACCCTTAATATGAAAAATTGACTAGATATTGAAGAACTGAAAAGAAGAAAATAGAATGTGAGTTATGAAATGTCAACTGGTGAAAACAGCTCCTGCCCTGGGCCTGGGGAGCAAAGGAAGGGCTGGAGAAGGGGCCCAGGGGACTGAGAGTCAGACCTCTCGGAGTGAGTGTCTGCTCAGGTTACCATGACAAAACACCACGGAAGGGTGACATAAACAACAGAATGTTATTTTCTCATAGTTCTGGAGGGCAGGAGTCCAAGATCAAGGTGACAGGAAGGTCGGTTTCTGATGAAAGCTCTCTTCTTGGCAGGTGGCCACCTTCTCTATGTGTGCTCACATGGCCTTCCCTGAATCCCAGCTAGTGGAGAGGGAGAGAGAAACAGAGCCAGACAGACGGACAGAGAGACACAGAAGAGAGTTTAGGATTAGGGTCCCGCCCTTAGGACCTCATTTAACCTTAATTACTTCCTAAAAGCCCAAACATCAACACAGTCACATTAGGGGTTAGGGGATCAACAGATGAATTTTGTGGACACACTTCATTCCATAGTAGGGCTGCCAGCTGGCCTGGCATTGGTGCATCTGAAGTGGGGAGAGATGAGGCTGGTCTGTGGATGCTGGGAAACCTGCAAACTGGGACCAACCACCGCTCCGGGAAAGAAATGCCAGCGACAGGGTGAAGAAGCAAAGCTGGGTGACATGGACGGGGACAGCATCCTTTCTCCTCAGGTCTTCTTGTCCCCCTCCAGATGCCCTGGCAGAGCAGGCTGTAGTGGTCAGAGTCCCATCTCCAACATCACAAAGCAGAGTATGAGAGGGAGAAATTGCAACTGAGGGACCAGAACTGGAAAAGTGGCTCCATAGTGCTGTGGGAAAGACAGCTGGGTGCTTATTTTTAACAGGGGTTCTATTCTTCATGCTTAGTGATAGAATGCTAAATTTCTTTGGAAGGCAAGACTCAGGTAAAGGATGTTTCTCAGGCTTCCTTGCAGCTGGATACATCATGTGACTTTATTTGAGCCAATAAATGCAGTGAAATTATTTTGTGGGGGCTTCCAGGAAGTGTGGTTTTGCTTTTGCCCCTTCTTTATCATGCCGCCAGAATGTGGATGTGATGGCTGGTGCTCCATCAGCCATGTTGGGCCTTGAGGACAAGAACCACCCTCAAGGACAGCAAAGGAGCTGTGCACTTGGACAGCTTTGTGAAGTGCCAACACCAGTTCTGAATCGCTAACTTCTAGATCCCCTTTATGTGTGTGTGTGAGAGAGTAACTTCTATCTTGTTTAAACCTGTTAGGGCTTCTCTAGTATATGCAGCCCTGACTAATCCTGAGAAAAACAATACTGAGCTGGCTCGGACAGTACATCCACCTTGCTTTCAAACTCTTTTCCCTTGTGGGACTTCATATTTTAATTGGCTTTCTTATTAAAGGAATTACTGAACACGCCTTTATTTATATATTTAATTGGAACCATTTCTCTTTTACAAGGGTAAATAGTTGTATGAGGAGTCAGGGAGCATGAGTCATCCATAGCTTAAGAGTAGATTTGTTTAATTGGATTTTTTCCTGACCCCCTCACCAAGATCAGTTGCACTGAAGAATTGGGTACCTTCTGGAAATTGTTACTAATTCTTACCAAAAATCTACAAAAAAAATATATTGTTATTTTCACTTTACATAAAAAGGAAACTGAGTTGGTGTGAGGTACATTGTGAGGTGGCCCCTTCAGCGCTCCGGATGGGAAGTGGGGTGCAAACCCTTTAGCTGAGGGATTTTCTGCTGCCTGGGGGGTCTTGGTCTGCCCCTCACAGCAGGGCTTTCAACCTGGCTGGGGGGCAGGTGGAGGGCAGGTGGGGTGGGGCAGGTGGGGTGGGGAGGAGAAGCAGCCTAGGGCAGGCTGGGAAGGCTTTCACGGCATCTCAGTGCTCCTGATTCCTCCCTTCAGCCTCCTTCCTGCCCATAAAGGAATCTGCTTTCCCTCCCGTGGGGCAAGCAACTGCTGTTAATCCCTATCTCGCATTATTTCCTACATGGCTACGTTCCACCCCAGGCTCTGGCTCCCTCTTCCACTCCAGCCCTTTCAGAAATCAAAACAAAACCCCTTCTCTCTCATACTCTTGGCTCTCACACATCAAAAATGCTTTGGTTTTAGACTATTATGCCTGCCATGACTTAAAAAAAAAAAAATCCCTTAGCAAGTCAGTGGAAGTCTTTGTCTCTCTGTTTCTGCCTCCCCTCCTCTCCCAGCCAAGGATGCCCTACCCCCAGTGTGTGGGGCGCTGCAGGGCAACAGGGATAATTTTCAGAAAGGAAAACCTCTGTTTAAAATCTCCATGTATTATCCCATTACGTAAATAACAGAAACCAGCTTAAGCTAGGTTAAAGAGAAGAGAAAGGAATTTACTGGCAGAAACCCCTCTTGGTTCTCCTTGCTGGCCCCCTTCTCTTCTCTTTGGCTGGCCCTTCCTCTCTCCCTGGATAAAGTCAGCAGGGAGCCCACGGCTGCTTTTTCTCTCCACAGGTGCTCCCTGGAGGACTTCTCTCAGACTCAGAGCCTTTCAAGTCCGAGTGGACACAAATGACTCTCAAACTCATGTCTCCAACTCAGCACTCTGACTTCAGCTTCATAGTCATACCGCCAACTACCTATTGATGTTACTGTCTAAAAACACTCTCAATAGCATGGCCAAAACCAAAGTCCTGATTTCCCTAAATCCTCCCTCTTTTCCATGAAT
Organism: Cnephaeus nilssonii; assembly: GCF_951640355.1. Taxonomy (NCBI): domain Eukaryota; kingdom Metazoa; phylum Chordata; class Mammalia; order Chiroptera; family Vespertilionidae; genus Cnephaeus; species Cnephaeus nilssonii. Next base: position 75,544,891 of record NC_137075.1, read on the forward strand.
AACTACTCTGTCCCTCCAGTTATCAGGCCAAAACCTTACAGTGGTTCATCCCCCTCGTTTATTCACAGCCCTTATCCAAACTTGGAGCAAATCCTGTGATCACTCCGTAGGAAAGTATCCAGACTTTGCCTGCTCCTCTCTTACTGTGTTGGTCCAAATCACCTGATTATGGCAGCTGCCTTCTGAGGTCTTGCCCATCTAGAGATTATTTGCCAAATAGTCAGGGTGAGCATTCTAAAATATGTTATCTTTCATTTAATCACTGTGATCAAAGCTGTTTAATTGCTACCCATCTTGCTCAGAGTAAAATCCAAAGTCCTTATCATCACTCTCAAGTTTTCCTTGGCCAACGCTCTGATCTCTCCCCTGGTCCCTCTTTCCCTTATCTCTTTGCTCCAGAAAACACTTACCTCCTGCTTCACAAACATGCCCAGCTCACTCCTGCCTCAGGGCCTCTGCACTTGCTGTTCCCTCTATCTAGAATGCTTTTTCACTCACTACCTTTAGGTCTCTGATCAAATGCCATGTTAGAGAGATACGTTCCCTCTGCATTCTTCATAAGATACCAATTTCTTTCCCTGACACCATACTCCCTATTTTCTGAATCCTGTTTTATTACTTTTCATTTGTTATAGTGTATATTTACTCTCTTACTTGTTTTTTGCCTTTCTCTTCGCCTCCCCAACAATACTCACTCAAGTGTGAGCTTTCTGAGAGTGGGGACTTTGTTTTACAGTAATGTCTCTGTAATTTCATATTCTTAGCACAAGAACTTATCCTGGTATTTACCAGATGCTCGACAAATATCCTACCTGGGAATATATCCGAAGAAACTAGAAACACCAATTACAAAGGATATATGCACCCCTATGTTCATAGCAGCGCAATTCACCATAGCTAAGATTTGGAAACAGCCTAGGTGCCCGTCAGCAGATGACTGGATCAGAAAACTGTGGTACATCTACACAATGGAATACTATGCTGCCATAAAAAAGAAGGAATTCTCATCATTTGCAGCAACCTGGGAGGAATTGGAGAACATTATGTTAAGTGAAATAAGTCAGTCAATGAAAGAAAAATACCACATGATCTCACTCATTTATGGATAATAAAGAACATTATAAACTTGAACAAAAAGATAGATACAGAGACAGTAAAGCATCAAACAGACTGTCAAATTACAAGGGGAAGGTTAGGGAGAGGTGGGGGAGATAAGAGATCAATCAAAGGACTTGTATGCATGCATATAAGCATAACCAATGGATGCAAAACTCTGGGGGGTGGGGGCATATATGGGAGTGGGGTGTGGGGAGGGCAATGGTAAGATATGTACACATATAATACCTTAATAAAAAAATTGAAAAAATAAAAATAAAAAAAATAAAATAGTAATATGCAAATTGATCGCACCTTCGCTACACCCAAGCCACACCCACCAGCCAAAGCCACGCCCACCAGCCAATCAGGGCGAATATGCAAATTACACAACAAAGATGACGGTTAATTTGCATACGCTGAGGGAGGGAGGGAGGGGTGAAGACTGAAGACAACTTAGAAGGAAGAGGAAGGAAAGCGGAAAGCAAGGTGGCTGCCAGAGGGAAAGCCCGGGCGGGGCGGGGCAGGGCGGAGCGGGGCGGGCGGCACGGTGGCCGCAATGGTGGCGGCAGCGGCAGCGGCAGCGGCAGCGGCAGCACACGCAGCCGCAGCGGCCGCTTGCAGGATTCTTCCTGCAAATGGGCTACTAGTTAAATAGATAAGAGAAAAAAATGGGCAAACACACAAATTAGGGTGTATCAATTAGACATTGCTTCATGATAGATCACCCAAAACTCTGACGTAAAACAATGAACATATCTTTACTTGGGTATGTATGAGTCAGATGATGGGTCTAATGCTCTGGGCCAGGCTTTGCTGATCATAAATTCGTGATCAGCTGGCAGATCCAATGGGGCCTGGCAGGTCTAGGGTAGCCTTTGTGCTTCATTTGCATGCCTGCTGATAGAGCTTGTACATCATCTTCACCACATGCCATTGTTCACAGGTCATCCCAGATTCAGAGGACAGGTAAACATATTCCACCACTGAAGGGAACTGCAAATCACACTGGAAAGAGAAGTGGTTACAGAGAGGGATGAGAATTGCTGTTATTGACACAAATCATTCTGCCACACAGAGTATTTTATGGAATCCAAGGAAGAGTTTAACAAACGGGCCTAGGAAGACTTAACGTTCAGCTGTGGAGCTTATGGACCTTCTCAATCAATTTCTGACACTAAAGTAACTCTGTTTCCAATTCCCACACTCTGAATTTCACAGTTCAAATTCTAGATTCCCAGGAGAAATAATTGGCCCAGCTTGGGTCAGGAGTTCCTCTTGTCCCTTGCATGCTCCAGTTCACGCTGGCGAGTAGGAGGACTAAATTTAGGGCCTGTGGATCAAGGGGCAATTCCCAAAGAGGTGGAGATTATCAGGGAAATTAGAGGAGAATTCTCTAAACAATCTATCACATCTAAGTATAAGTTTTTGCAATTCTTAAAATTTAAATGTATTGCCTTTCAAATATCCATATTTGCATGAAATGTGTGGAAAAGATTTCTCTGAAGAGAGCCTTGCTAGGGGGCTGAGGTAAATTTAATATGAATTTTTAAGAGACACTGAAAACATTGATATACATTGAATTAGCAACTAACCAAAGATGGGTGTAGGCTAATATGGCAGAAGGCTTACAGTGTTAGTCTATATTTTTCTTGCTCCCATTTGGATCTATGTGACAGCTTTCTCATGCTTTCTTAAAAAGGCTTTGTTGAATTCCGAATCAGTATTGGACTTGGCTATTGGGCTCTCTGAATTTATGAGGCAAAGAAATGAAGAAAACAATCATGAAAGCTGCTTGGTGTTGTAGGTTTATATTGCTGCTGTAACAAATTACCACAATTTAGTGTCTTGAAGCATTTATTTTCTGACAAACATGGAGGTCAGAAGTCCAAAATGGGTTTCACTGGGCTAGCTGTTGGCAGGATTGCTTTCCTTCTCAGGCTCTAGGGGAGAATCCATTTCCTTGCCTTTTTCCAACTTCTCGAAACCATCTGCATTCCTTGGCTCATAGCCCCTGTTCAGATCACTCCAGCTCCTGCTTCTGCCGTAGTCACATCCCCTTCTCCGACTCTACACTCTTTCGTTTAAGGACCCTTGTGATTATATTGGGGCCACAGCGATAACTCAAGACAGTCTCCCCATCCCAAGGTCTTCAATGTAATCATATCTGCAAAGTCCCCTTTGCCATGTGAGGTAACCATATTCATAGGTTCTGGGGATTTGGACCTGGACCTGGCCTCTTTGGAGGGGCCATTATTCTTCCTACCACACTAGGAAAATATGAAAATCAGACAAATCCATCCTTGGACATGTAGAGTCCACATTTTTCCAAATGTAGAAGGTTCTTACTCAGGAGGTCTTCATAGAGCATTGGGTCTTCAATAAGTAGGGGTTGTACCTATGCATATATTTTTAATTTATTTATTGTCTAAAATTTTACATATGTCTCCTTTTTTCCCCGCTTGACCTTCTCTCCTCCTCACCCCCCTCCAGCCATTCCCACCCCAGGCAAGCCCCCACTGCCCCAGTGTCTGTGTCCATTGGTTATGCTAATATGCATGCATACAAGTCCTTTTGTTTCCCCAAATCCTCAGATATAGAAATAAACTAGAATTTGTTAATTTGATATCCTTATGTTATTTCAGAGTTAGTAACATTTCCAAGTATGCATTCATCATTCAGTAATTGTTGTTAAGCTGCTCTGAATTGCTATGTGGCTCATAAATTACTCTACCGCGTTGGCAAGCAGAATTGCCACTGTTGTCAAGTCTTTAAGACACTCTTTCATTTTTGGCAGGGTGGTTTTTCTCTAGCTTTCTTCATTCATCACTAAGAATCATAATTTTTTAATAAAATCTTTAACCCTGCATCTGAATCTTCACAGGAGACCAGCTCTATTCAAGCTCCTCACCAGTGCCTTTAGGTCTCTGCTTCTGAGTTATTATGGCACTCGGTGGGCCCTCAGTAATCTTACAGACAGTTTGTCTGGCTTGAGACTATTCATCGCAATTTACTTCATGTTAAACTGGCCTCCAGGCACTAATGTGGCACTCAGAGGAATCTTGCTAAACTAGTTGACTTTTCACAGAATACCTGCTTTCTGTAGAGGCCTACATTGCAAAGTATCTGGAGAAATTGTTCAATCCTCCCCCGAGGACTTTATCCTGCCTTTAAAAATCCACCCTGTTATTTAAGGGCCACCTAGAATCTGACTCTTGAAAACATTCCTGTCAAATTCCCATTCTCCTGCTAAGAGCACTTGGTGAGGTTTAAGTGCTAGCGATTCTGGTCACCAAATTCCAACATATGTTGGGTGGGGAGTTGAGGGAGTGTTTCCCCATACCACAAAGCAGTTCTCTGACACCAGCTGGAATTCAACTCAATTCTAACACTGCCTACCTGGAGAGAGCCTGGAAATGGCATCAGATCCCATCGGTTAAGGGCTTAGTTCTACAGGCTGCCTTCCCACCACTTCAGATGCCTGTCGCAAATCCAGGTTATCACCAGGGCTTCTGACCAACCAGCTATAGATGGGAGGATCCAAGAACCCCCTCCTTGGGTTGGATTAATTGCTAGAATGGCTCACAGAACTCAGAGAAATATTTTACTTACTAGATTACCAGTTTATTATAAAGAAAAAAAATATGTCTCTTCCATCAGGAACAGGAGATGGAAGAGACATATAAGGCCAGCTATGTGAGAAGGGGTGAAGAGCTTCCATGCCCTCCTCGGGGTGGTAACCCCGAACCTCCAAGTGTTCATCACACAGAAGCTCTGCAAACCCTTCCTTTTGGGTTGCTATGCAGGCTTCATTACATAGCACAATTGATTAAATCATTGGCCACTGGTGATTGAGCTCAATCTCTAGCACCTCTCCCTGAGGGATGGGTGGGACTGAACATTCCAACCTTCTAATCACATGGTTGGATCCTCTCATAACCAACCCCCTCCTTAGGTGATCTAGGGGCTCTTCAAACGTTATATAATGAACATAACAAAAGACAACTATTGCTCTCACTACTTGGGCAATTCCAAAGGTTTTAGGCGGTCTGTACCAGAACCAGGGAGAAAGATCAAAAATATATTTCTCACTATAAACCACAATATCACAACTGTTCAAGAAGAGTGCTTCTCAATCACATTTGAAGGTTGTAGAGCCAGAGGGCAGATGTTGACAAGTGACTCCGGGGAGGATGCTGAGGTCAAGGCCAGGTCAGCAAATCCAAAGGGGAAAGTTTATTTATCAAGGGAGCTAGGCAAACCATGGAAGATAAGATGGCCTGTCAAAAATTAGGTGATTGAGGACACATGAAACTAGCGAGGAGAAGCTGGCGGGAATGGATCATGGGAGATGATGAATGAACTCAGGAGACAAAGTGTGAGTAACTGTAGCATATTTTCATTTTCACTCTTTGTAGGCCTGTGAGATTAAGCTACATTCGTTTAAAGAGGCTCAAATATGCACCACAGCATTGCTTATAGCAGCAAAAACAAAACAACAAAAAAATGAAAATGACTAAATAATTTATAATTTTGTGATGAACTAATTTACTCTTGGTAAAAGAATAAAGGAGATTTGTATGTGCTGGGATAGAAAAGCCTCCAAGATATACTTTAAGTGGGGAATAAAAGCAAGGTACAGAATATATACATGCAGATAAATGCCTTTATTTTCCTCTGAAGTATATACAAGAAAATGTTAAATATCAGTATGTCAGGGAGTGATCCTGGGGGAAGAGAAAGAGACTTTTATTTCTTACTAGAGGCCTGATGCACGACTGCATTGAGCGTCCTGCCCCCTGGTGGTCAGTGTGTATCATAGCAAATGGTCATCCGATTTGCATATTAGCCTTTTATTATATGGGATTTTATCTTTTTCTGTACTGTTCAAACTTCTTAATCATGTATCTGTATTTCTTTTGTTATTGTTTTTAAATATCAGCAATGGTGAGCTGGGCTTTAGAACTGTGTATCATTTTCATTTCCTCCCTTGTACTTCTTTGTAATATTTTAACCCAATAATTATTATTTTTAGGAAGAAATCATATACAGGAGCACAATAAAGCAGCCATCTCTGAACAGAATTATTCTCTTTCTTTTCTCCACCTTTACAGCATCTTTATCTCTCCTTTGGCCCATATTTTCTATTTTCCATTATTTTCACACAGCTAATACGTAGAGTTTCAGGACTTGAACCCAGGGCCTTTGACTCTAAAATCTGGGCTATATTTTAAATCAACTCTAAGTGAAACCCAATGGGATGTTTAAATTGGCACCTAGTCCTAACTAGGTGCCAATTTAAACAGTGGATAGAGCGTTGGCCTGCAGACTCAAAGGTCCCAGGTTCGATTCCGGTCAAGGGCATGCACCTTGGTTTGGCTCAGTGGATAGAGCGTTGGCCTGCAGACTCAAAGGTCCCAGGTTCGATTCCGGTCAAGGGCATGCACCTTGGTTACGGGCACATACTCAGTAGGGAGTGTGCAGGAGGCAGCTGATTGATGTTTCTCTCTCATCAATGTTTCTAACTCTCTATCCCTCTCCCTTCCTCTCTGTAAAAAATCAATAAAATATATTAAAAAAATAAATTGGCGCCTGTCTTACAAATTGCTCCCTGGTCTTCTCACGCAGGGAAATTCATTTATGGAACAGAATATTTGCGTTCATAAAGTGCATTCATTTTACACATTTATTTACTTGATGTGGTCTTTTCTTCACAACTAGATGATAATCTGTTTGTGAACAGAGATGATGTCTTCCTTCTTTTTGAAGCATAAGTTTCTCCTCATCTGGAGATTTGCAAAGCAAACACTCATATTTATGCTGAAAAATGAAATAAGTGGCATGCTCATCAATGTGAGCAGAAAGTGTCATGAGGTGCCAACTCTATGATTACCTATAATTTTCATCTCTGGAGGGCTGCTGGGATCACTGTTGAGAAGGCTGGGGTCAGTGAGCAATGTCTGCCATGGGGCGGCCCTGCTTCCACCTGCTGTCTCCATGTAATTATTCCTCCTTTTCACTCTCAAAGGGTTCTGGCTTAGCCAATGAATTCAATGATCACCCCAACTGTGGGTGCAGGAAAGACAAGTGGCAGAATATATGCAATGCATTCATCATCCTGTGCTGTTATAATTCTATAAATGTAACATTTCAAGGGACAGGGTCAGCTTCCATTGAGAAGAGTCTTATGCCAGCAATGCAGCAGAGATCAGAGTAAAGTCCAGGTATATGGGCTGGTGGAGAGTAGACCGGGGTGGGCACCTGAATAACTAGCACTCATCACTGATAAAATGGGTCTTGGGCGAAACATACATTAAATAATGCTCCCTGTAGATGAGATTAGGAGTCACCTCAGAACTGGCCAGGATCTGAGCCTACAGATTTCAATCTTTGGCGATTCCAACCCAGAAGTCTGGGAAGAAAAGTTGCAGAAATGGAGCATTTATTCTATAGGGTTTGGTTATCTGGAGAGATTTAAAACAGAAGCTTCTAGAACATCTACAGATATCATAGTATAAGTAGACAACCAATGGGTCACGGCTGCCTGCCACTGCTTGAGCCAATTAAGCAGAGACAGTGTTGAATTGTATATGAGCATTTATTCTCATAATGCCGGCAGTATGGGAGAGTAGCAGGTCATCCACAAAAATCTGCTCTGCAATCCCCCATAAGCCAGCTGCTTATATTGGGTAGAACAAAGATTACATGGGGAAGTAGGAATTATAGCTTGGGAAGTAGTCTATGGGGGATTGGGGTGGGCCTCCATTGTTTGGGCCACAAGGTTGTTAATCTTTCCATGTTAATAGGCAGTTCTTGAATGAGAATGGATTTCATTCCAAGGTTGACTCCCGGGTCCAAGGTTGACTGCCAGGTCCAAAGTTGACTCTCAGGTCCTGAGGACGTACAACGCCCAGCCATGTTAGAATGTCTTTTCTTTAATCAGAACAAGGCAATCACAGTTAACAGAGCATGATTAATATTTCTTATAACTATAGCTAGTCCTCAATATTCTATTTTTGCCCTTAACAATAGGACTCAGTCATTAAGACTAAAGAGTGTAAATAGCAGGAGTTCACTGATCAGTTACATTCAAATAGAACAAACAAGTCATGGTTCTGTTTTACTCTCTCTTCTGTAAATCATAGATGAGGAGGTCAGTGACTGTTTGCAAGGCTGGTTAGCACTGAACGTACACACTGTCCACTGAGTTTCCCTCAGAGCTGATACACAGCATTGCATAGTAATGAGGAGCTTTGGATGTGGGGGAGACACAGACCTAGTTTGAGTTTCAAATCTGCCACTTTCTAGCTGTGTGATGCTGAACAAACCGCAAAGCCTCAGGATCCTCATCTATGCAATGGGGAAAATAAGAATGATGACCACATGGGGCTTTTGTGAAGATTCAGTAAGGTAACAGAGAGCCTGATACACAGCAATGGCTCAGTAGATGCCCATTAAGTCAGTGATATTAAAGACAATAGTTTCCTCTTTGTGGTCACGTTGACCAGTGTGGTGTCTGATTTCCATTGCATGTGATGTGAAGGTCCCTTAGACATGGCAGCTTCCACTGTGATCGAGGCTCTGGTGGGTGGAGAACTCAGCTGCTGAACAGCTGGGAAGTGTCCCGGGTGTGCCTGAGAAGCTGGGAACTGGCCTCAGGGAGAATTGTTTTGGTGATAAAGAGGTTGCTATTTTGGCTTTCTCACAGGAGCAATTCACTGATGGCACAGAAAGAACGTTTTTTTTGTCCACTCTCATTACAGATATATTCCAGCTGTTTTCTGCTTTACTGTCTTTGGTCCCCACCCGAGATAGGCCAACTCTTTCTTTTAGGTATATCTTTTCTCCATAAAAAAAAAGAGAAGAAAAATATAAGAAAGGGAAAGGTCTTTACTTTGGGTATTTCCCAAAGAGGACAGGAGCTATAACTCACTCACACTCATGTTCCATTTTCTCTCTTTGATTCTCCCCACACCTCAAAGCTCTGTCAGACACATGACAAAAGCTCCCTGTCGGCTGCGGACTCATCCCACAGCCATTTTTCCCTGTGACAGCTCATAAAATGCTGCTTAATAGTTTATGTACAAGCATGAGAAAATATTGAAACGATGTCAAGAAAATCAAGCAAAAGGCACTGGTCCCTGCATGTATCCGCAATGGGTCCCCTTGGACGGAGCCTTTGCTGGGAGAACTATAGTGACTGATGGTGAGTGGGACTGAGCTGGCAGAAAGGACTAAGGCAGTTTCTTTGGCTGCTGCTGCCTTCAGGACCTAATCTTCCCCATTATCCGATAAACTAGAGCTTTCATATCAGATATATTTTTCTTTAGCTTAAAGTCAGAGATGGTCAAGAAAAATGTGATCTCAATGTGCCCCCCGATTCCTTTCCTATCTCCGGCTCTGTGCTCTGTGGTCCTGGGGCTGAGCCCTGCCTGCAGGCTAGGATTTCCAGACTCCTGTATCATCTGGCTTCGAGAGAGGCTGGGAGGGATGGGAGGACGGGAGCACACAGGACAGCTCTCTGCCTTGAGTGGTTTCTCCAGCATGGCTCCATCTGCCCTATGGCTCAGCTCCCACTGGACAGGTCTGCCGTGGTGCCAGCTACTGCCCCGTGACCTTGGCTCTGGATTCTGGAAGCCCCAAGGCCTCTCTTTGGCTCTCTTTGCTGTTGTTAATCTCTGGGTTGCCTCACTATCTCTGTTTGGCTTCCAGCTCTTCTATCAATCACACTTGTAACTAATTCTCTGCATTGATTTTTCTTGATAAAAAAAAAAATATAAAGTGGTTTTCTTGTAGGACTCAGACTGTTACAAAAAGGCAGTTAAAGTATATGTAAATACTTTTCAAACAATAAATTCAGTGAACATTTGTTTCTGGATTATCTTGGAAACAAGTCAACTTAATGCAAACAAGTGGAGGCCAGTTATAATTAGACCTTTGCTGTCTGAGCAATGTGCGATCGTTTTAAAATGTGAAAGTCAAGGCAAATGTTCTAGATCTGAGATGGGAAAAGGTGAAAAGGCTCTCGCATTCCCCCTGACCCTGTTTCTTAGGGCTTGTGGGCACTGCCTGCCTCACTGGTTCCCTCGGTTGCTCTCTGGAGAGAAGGAGCAGGAGGATGGGCAGATGTGGGCAGAGGGGCCTGGAACCGCTCGGGCTTCTTTGTTCCTTTGCCTCAAGGCCTGAGTAAAACAGGTTTATTTGTGCCAGGAAAACGGCATGTTGCGGCCACCAGCTCTCTTTTTATGTCTTGGCTCCGTCAAGCCCTCAGTCTATTGGAGTCTGAGGTTTTGGTAAAAATGCAAAAACATACTTTCTATTATGATCTGCCATTTTTCAGAGAGGAACCCTCATAAATGTTCAATACAGCTTTTATACCCGGGACACATAAAGTGCAGTGCGTATACACACAGTCATTTGTGCTTGGCTGCTCTGAAAAGCATGCTTTAAAAACTAGAATTTCAAAGCAGCCTGCTCGAGGACATTTAATTCCACCTGGGACGTGGGTGGCGTGAGACCCAGCAGCAGCTCGGGCGCTGGGTTGACTTTGTGCACCTTTAGCCACAAGGCAGGAATTCACAGCAAAGCGGCTTCTCAGTATAGTTCCAATAAAATCAGAAGCATCCAGGCCAGTTATAGAACAAGGCCTGCCTTTATAGCAGAAAAGTGCTATATAGAGTGACATTCAACGGCTGAAGAAGCCGTCCTGATTCATTTGATAGCAACAGCCTGATGGGGTTTTCTGGGCACTTTTTCCTGGCCCCAAACCTTCCCAATGAACAAAACGGACATGTGAGTTGTGTTACTTATCTATGTTTGTTAGCAAAAATGAGCTTATTCCCCACTTTATATATAAAAAAAACACACGTAAAAGGATGTATTTCAAAGAATCATTTGTGGATTTTACAAAACTGTTTCTCACCCCAGACTTTAAGAGGCATAGAATAGTGTGCCATTTGAGCAAGGGCTTTTGTAGTTAATACTGCTTAGAATTCTTCAGCTAGTAGGATGCTTGTGTGATTTGTCAAGACATTAGTTTCCCCCTTTTCTCTAGTTTCAAGCAGAAAGACAGTTTTCTGTGTTCTCTTGACCCAGGGGATGTTCCTGTCTTTTGCCAGCAGCCTTACCTCTTTAAGTGGAACATGTCAGGGGTGTGGGGGTGTGGTGGGGTGAGGGAGGGGTTGCAGGGTAAGATGCACTCCTTCTAACTGGCATGTCAACCACTGCTCATCCTTCTTTAAAGTAAGATGAGGGGACGATGGCAGTTCCCATGACACAGTTTCCGGAACTGAAATGCACACTAGTAGCTTATTAGATTGAAGAAAGTAAGGTCAAGAGAAGCTAAGTAACTCGCTCAAGGTTACACAGATTAGTAAGTGATACAGCTGGGATTTGAAGTCTTACCATGAATAAAAAATAAATGTGAAATCATAGTGTCAGTGGAGATTGTTACTACTATTATATCTCTGTTTATTAACCTTTGACCCTGAGGTCATCCCTACAACTCATTTTCCTTCTTGTGTTCCATGAACATATCAACCCTCCTTGGAATGTGGAGAGCTGATATGTTCAGATCAGAAAATCACACATATTTAAACATAAACACTTAAAGTATTCCATCAATTCTATCCTTTCGACATTTCTATCTTTGTTTCAAAAGCAACTCTACTTATATCTGTTTTAAAGTCATTGGCATATAATTTCTGTCGAAGAAGAAGAAAGAGTTTTAGTCTTGAATCCCACTGCTATAGTGTCTATTGACATTTTAAATGTGCATACTTTTCTGGGGAATTCTATTTTGAGGAATATACTATCGAGAAGTATTGTAAAAAGTACAAAGATATATGTAGAAAGGTATATTCCATGATGTTTTTGGTAATAATAAAAAAAAAAGAAGAAAAACATTTACACAATGGAATACTATGCAGATATAAAAAGAAGGATTTCTTACTCTTTGAGACAGCATGAAGGGACCTAACAAGTATTATGCAAAGCAAAATAAGCCAGTCAGAGAAAGACAAGTATCACATGATCTCACTCATATGTGGAATCTAATGAACAAAATAAACTGACGAGCAAAATAGATCCAGACTGGATGCATGGAACAGACTGACAAATCTCAGAGGGAAGGGGATGGGGAAGAGATTATCCAAAGAACTTATATGCATATATGCATAACCCATAACCCATGGACACAGACAATAGTGTGGTGAAGGCCTGAGGAGGAGGCAGGAGCTGGGTGGAGAGAGTCAAGGGGGGCAATATTGGGGGCATCTGTAATACTATCAACAATAAAGATAATTAAAAAAGAAAAAGAAAAATAAACAACCAAAGTGTTAGTTAAACATATCATTGTATGTCCCTATATGGAGGACTGTTAAGCCATTACAATAGAATACAGCACATCCAGGTTAGTGCTTCTCAACCAGTGACTCCTCTTTATATATAACACATAGTTTATAATGTCCCCTTTACTATTGTAAAATTAAATCCATAGATAACATAACTTTATTACACAATTTTTTTGAAACCAATATAACTGAAATATGAGGTAGAAATGAAATAAAAGCAATTTGTAGTATATTGTATCTGTGATAGTTGATTTTTATGTGTCAACTTGTCTGGGCCACAGGGTACCAGATATTTGGTCAAACATTATTTTGGGTGTTTCTGTGAGAGTGTTTTGGGGTAAACATTTAATCAGTAAACTGAGTAAAGCAGATTGCCCTCCTTAATGTAGGTGGGCCTCATCCAATCAGTTGAAGGCCTGAGAAGAACAAATAGGCTGACCCTCATCTAAGTAAGAAGTAATTTCTCCTGCCTGACTGCCTTCAAATTGGGGTGTTGGGTTTTTTCCTGTCTTTGAACTTGAGAGGAAACATCATCTCTTTCTGGGTCTCAACCCTGTTGGCCTTCAAACTGGAACTGTAACATTGGCTCTTCTGGATCTCCAACCTACTGACTCACCAGGAGATCTTGGGACTTGTCAGCTTCCAAATCACATGAGCCAATTCCTTACAGTACATCTCTTCATGTTAATCAAGAGAGCCCTGATTAATGCAATATCTATTTCATTATGTAATGTTTAGGCACAATGAAATTAACCAGTAAAATAATACTGTCAGATGCTTTAGGGCAACAGATACAAATGCAGACTGACACAGTTGCATTGATACGATTCCAGACAAAGGAAAATACAAACGTCCCTTACTTTACAGTAATTGTATTTCTTGAAAATTCAGAAAACGTGTCTATATTAAACTATGCACAAATACTTCATGTTTACTTGTATAACAACATAAGGTTCTTGCCTCAAATCATTATAAATATTTTTTTTCACCTACATAAATGAGATATTCAAAAGTCATGCAGACGACTGAACAATTTCTCATTGTGTGAGACTGGCATGAATGTTGCCCACTCAATGCCTGTAGCATTCTCCAATTATTTGAAACCTAAACCACCTTCATGTATTTTTATATAACCTTCACTGAGAACCATTGATTCTTATGGAAACCTTCCAAGGTAATAATGGTGTGGTGTGGTGTGTGTGTGTGTGTGTGTGTGTGTGTGTGTGTGTGTATGTGTATTAATAATTATATGCTGTATTAGTTTCCTGGGGCTGCCATAAAAAAAATGAATACAAACCTGGTAGCTTAAAACAACAGAAATGTATTCTCTCACTCTCTGGAGAACAGAAGTCTGAAATCAAGATGTCATCAGGATTGGTTACCTGAAGCTAGAAGCTCTGAGGGAGAATCTGCCCCATGCCTCTCTCCAGGTTCTGGTGGCTACAGGCAGTCCTTGGTGTCCCTTTGCTTATAGATCCGCCCCTCTAATTTCTGCCTTCATCTTCACATGACTTCCTCTGTGTGTCTACGGCTTTTTCTCTGTCTCTTATATACAGCACTATTATTGAATTTAGGGCCCTTCATATTCCAGGATGATCTCAAGCTCCTTACCTTAATCACATCTGCAAAGTCTTTTGTTTAATTTCATTTTTTTCTGAGGTAACAGTGGTTTATAGCATTATATCTTTCAGGTAATAATGTATCACATCATGCCCACCACCAAAAATCTAGTTTCCACCAGAACAACACACACAATCTTTTTTCCAAGTAAGATCATATTCTGAGGTTCCAGGTACATGTGAATAGTTTAGTGATGGTTTAATACTTTTAATCATTTAAGAAATCTATCTTCTTTGTCATAAGCAAAGGACAAGGAGGTTGTAACCAGATACACTGCCTAGAGAGTCTCTTTCTTCAGCTAACGCCTACTAAGAGAACTACATCATCAGAATTTACGCTTTGTGTGTGTTTGAGGGGAACCGATCTTGACCCTGAGGAAGAAAACAAAACTCTAGACTTGTAAAGGGCTGAAGCAGGGGCCAGCTGGCATTGTCAATAAAAGAGCAGCCAGGCTTCCTGCCATTGCTGGGGCATCCTAGCAACAAACACGTGCAAAAAAATGATCGTTTTTCTTAGAAACCTGTAGGTAAGGAAAAAAAAAATTCTTTGTACCCATACACTAGTACAAGTGCAGGATAGGTTGGTTGGAAATCGGGGCAATCATACAGCACCATTTGGAATAGAGAACATTTTAAATTGGAAGAGGGACAAACGTGCAGTGCTGGAGCCATTACTGGCTGAGTTTTGGAAGTAATAGATTTCGCTTTCACGGTTCATTTCCTGCTTATCTGTATATTGCAGCACATACTTCCCCCTATGAAAAGTGACTTCAAAACAAACATATGCAAGGGCACTTTTGGAATCAAAGCTACAGGTACCAGGTGGTGCTGAAAGGCAGATATATATTCTGGGGGTCTTGATTTGCTTTCAATTTTTCATGCTTTGGTGCATGAATGAAGTTGGGTTATTTTAAAATTGTTTCCAAGGAGACTTTTTAAAATATTTAAGCCACAGGGTTCAAAGTGCATATACCATTTTAATTCTGCTAAAATAAACCATGTGAACTTGAAAAGATCTAGACTTTTATTTTGATGTTGATTATTTGTTAAGAACTCAAATAGTCATTTATTTAATCAAAGGACATTTGCTTCAAATTGCTTCCATCCATTGTCCTTACCATGAAAGACTGATTGTGTTTTGAACTAGGCTCTTACTTTTTTTTATTATTATGAAAGAGATAAAGAAAAATTTGTATAAAAGAACTTACACATCAAAGAATCAGCTCCTTAAAACGTTTTCCTTTTATAATGTTGGCCACGTGCCTACATCTGTTCATAAATTGATATGTAGTCTTTTTATGTACATTTGACATTACTGAACATTTCCTACCTTCAAAGATGAAAAATACCAATGCGTTGGAAAATGCACTTGAGATAAGGCTGTGGCTTATGGCTATTTGTTTTCTTGTAGCTTTGCATTAGGTTTATTATAACCTTCTGTTTAACCTGAGATTGCGTTTTTAATACAGTGGAATCCCGGTTCTTTAACTTAATTTGTTGTGGAAGGCTGTTTGAGAAGTGATATATGTTCAAAAACCAAATCATTTTTTCCCATTAGAAATGATATAAATGGACTTAATTCATTCCAGACCCCCAAATGATTCCTTGTTTTAATATTTCTTATATACAGTACATGTCTAAAGTGCTGTTTAATTTATAAATAGTTTAAAAACAAAAAGGACATGATATGTAAATGAAAGTTTAACAAAAAGGAAATGATCAGACACACAAACATCTCTATCATACTTTGCGATTTTTTTTAAAGCTCTATCGTTCTCACAACTTCCCTTCTCACTTTGTTGTTATCACTAACCTTCTTAAGGACCCAGGGTGACTTACTGTACAAATCTATAATAGTAAAAGCATAATATGCTAATTAGACTGGACAGCCAAACAACCTTCCAGACGTCATTCCAACGTCCTTCCAGATGAAGCCACGGTGGCGGGGGCTGAGGCAGTTGTTAGGGGCGATCAGGAAGGCAGGTGAGTGGTTAGGGGCAATCAGGTAGGCAGGTGAGTGGTTAGGGGTGATCAGGCAAGCAGAGTGGTTAGGGGTGATCAGGCAAGCAGAGTGGTTAGGGGTGATCAGGCAAGCAGAGTGGTTAGGGGTGATCAGGCAGGCAGGCAAGTGGTTAGGAGCGATCAGGCAGGCAGGCAGAGGAGTTAGGGGTGATCAGGCAGGCAGGCAGGCGAGTGGTTAGGAGCAATGAGGCAGGCAGGCAAGTTGTTAGGGGCAATAAGGCAGGTAGGTGAGTGGTTAAGGGTAATCAGGCAGGCATGCAGAGTGGTTAGAGGTGATGAGGCAGGCAGGCAGAGTGGTTAGGGGTGATCAGGCAGGCAGGCAGGTGAGTGGTTAGGAGCCAGCGGTCCTGGATTGCGAGAGGGATGTTCAACTGCCGGCCTGATCCCATAGGGGTTGGACCGGCAGTCGGACATCCCCTGAGGGGTCCCAGATTGTGAGAGGGTGCAGGCCAGGCTGAGGGACTCCCCCTCCCATGCACGAATTTCATGCACTGGGCCTCTAGTTTAATAATAATAAGCAGCAACAAAAGCAAAAAAGAAAAAAACAACCCAAAAACCCATGATAATATTCACAGCATAATTTCCTGAGATGTTAACAATGCGAGGTTTAGCAGTTAACTGACTCGTACTCTCACATTCTCTCCTTTATTTGTCACCTGAGAGACATGTGACTGATCATATAGGCATCAGCAGGAAAGGGTTGTCAGGTTGGGAACTGAAAGTTTGTTCGACAACCAAGACATTTTTTTTCCATGAACAATTTGGTTGAGAACTACACGTGTCCTTCCCTAGCATTTTGAGGACCCTAGACTAGAGTGTTTGTTTGCACTAAATTGTTCGAAAAGGAAGAAGTTCGAGAACCAAGGCTTGACTATAATTTGTTAACAAATAAAAATACAATCAGAAGTGGCCAAAATCAAGATATAAGAAAGCACCAGAAATCTAAGATTTACTACAATATTTAATAAAACACCTTATTTTTTAGTTATGCCCAACTGGACTCCAGATCCTCATTTTAGGTAGTAGAGATGAAAGATAAAATTGTTCACCCATTACATATTGGAAGGCAAAAGAGGGGAATATTGATTTTTTTCTTCTTCCTGACAACACAGGAGAAGGGAAATTTTGAGAATTGAAACAGGTAAGAAATGAATGGAAAAAAAAAATATATATATATAAGAGGGAGAAAGGTGGGTGCATGTGTGTGGAAGAAAAGTGTCATAAGAGAGTCCTGTGGTAGAGAAAGCCAACGTGGACTCTAGGCAAGATGACATCTAAAATTAAAATTTAAGTTATTCATTTCTCTCTCTTGGAATTTTCCCCCTTCTCACCAAATCTTTCATGTGTCAGACACCTATCATGGCACTGTGATAGTGCCGCACTGGGAAGGATGTGGAGGTCTTGCTTCAAATTTGGGACATAGATGCCAAGAGGTCATTGAGGCAGCCATAAGAAGTGGTGGTAAGAATACTGGAGGAGACAGAGTACTTAACTAGGAGTAGGAATTCAAAGCAAAAGGAGACTGCTATATGCAAACACTCTAGTCTAGGGTCCTCAAAATGCTGGGGAAGGACATGTGTAGTGGTGATAGAATTGCACTGCTCATATGGTCATTCAACAGAAACTGCTATGGGTCACAGTTGACTGACAGCTTCCAGCTACCTGACCTTAGACCCACAGGGCACTCACACCTAAGCAGTGCTTCCCCTGGATGCTCCCAGACAATGACTGAACACGGTGGGTACTTAGGTCGGGCCATGCCTTCCTGATGTAGGACTCTTCTAACAGCAACATTTTCTTGGGGGT
The DNA here is from genome assembly GCF_951640355.1 of Cnephaeus nilssonii. Taxonomy (NCBI): domain Eukaryota; kingdom Metazoa; phylum Chordata; class Mammalia; order Chiroptera; family Vespertilionidae; genus Cnephaeus; species Cnephaeus nilssonii. The sequence continues at coordinate 75,562,784 of NC_137075.1, forward strand.
TTTCCATCAGCCAAGACTTTCTCTAAACTTTGCTGAGATCTGAGCCTCTTCCTACCCAATCTTCCCTTTCCTGTCTCCTTTGCAACAGTCAGTCTGAAATGCAGTCTGAAAGTTTTCTGTACCTACTTATGTTCCCTTCCTTTATTCTTCCCCCCACCCCATATCTTAGTATCTATTTCTTGGGAGACCTGAATTAACATGGGTGGTATCAAGAATAGATCGGAGAAAGCTGACAGTAGATGGGGTTTAGGACTGGCTAACTTGATGTCAAATGGGCACAAAGGACTCTTTCCTGAGTGGAACATGGGAGGCATGATACAGTCTTGGGCACAAAGTGAGGGCCCAGTTGCTAAAATTTCCTCCTCAATGGTGACATTGGAAAATGACCCAGAGGTGAAAAATGCTCTTGACAGTGCAATGATTCTGGCATGTGAAAGACATTGGGAAGTAATGCCTACAAGGAGTGGAGTTGCCTTCTTATTAATAAGCTATACTGATGCCCTGTGATAAGATCATGAGAAATTGAGGATAGTTAGCAAACCATTAAAGGCTAAGTGTGAGCCCTAGCCAGTTTGGCTCAGTGGATAGAGTGTCGACCTGTGGACTGAAGGGTCTCTGGCTCAAGGGCACATGCCTGGGTTGTGGGCTTTATCCCCAGTGGGGGGGGGGGGGTGCAGGAGACAGCCAATCATTGATTTTCTCTCATCATTAATGTTTCTGTCTCTCTCTCCCTCTCCCTTCCTCTCTGAAATATATATATATATATATATATATATATATATATATATATATATATATATATATGACCAGCGACCTAATGGCCGAACAATCAGAACGACCTGAATGACTGGTCGCTATGACGCGTACTGTGGTGGCCAACCTGCTGGATCTGGGCCATGATCGGCCACCCATAACCGCCCGCAGCCCCTCCCCCTGGCCGGCCAGCCTCCCCCACCCCAATCGGGGGCAGGCCAGCCAGACCCTACCCATGCATGAATTCGTGCACCGGGCCTCTAGTATGTACACACACACACACACACACACACACACACACATGTACTGTATATGTAGCTAAGTGTGAGAGCCAGAGGGCCTCTTGACAGCTTAGAAAGAGATCATTATCTTCTGAAATGGAGGAGTAAAAACAGTTGAGCAGTAGAGAAGCTATGATGGACACAGAGCTCCAGAGATGTTTAAATGCTCAAATAAGGCAGCTCTTTCGTGCTAAAGTGAGGACCCTGGATGGGAAAACCTGGGACCCTGAACTCTCAGGGCTTGCAGACATGGCATCCCTTGCCTAGGAGGAGGCTATCACTCCTCCTGCTGGAAGTTACTGCAGAGACCTTTCACCTGCAAGGCAACAGGTACCCCCTCAGGAGCTGCTCCCACCTCCTCTCCTGGCTGCTGGAGAGAAAACTAGGGGTAACTCCCCACAGGACCTGGCTGGAGACATGCTGGGGCTGATAAGGGAGGGGAAAAATTGCACCTTGGAAGAGTTATAAGAATTAGCTAGCATGCACCATTGAGAATGAATGGATTACCCCTAGAATTAGATTTTGAGGGTGCTTGACCAAGAAGGTTGGAACAAAATAATGGTTAGGTAAGAATTCATTAACTTTGGGACTCTCTCTCAGACTACATAACTTAATACTCTGGTGAGGCCCCAGGAGATCAGGCAAACTCACTCTTAGGGTGGCTCTTAGCAAGCTGGAGAAAGTGATGGCTGGTGCCAAGCAAGGTAGAAAAGCTTCAGTTCTTCTGGCAAGCAGCAGAGGAGAGCAAGACAGAAAGAGGAGGCTGATGGAAGTGGGCATGCAGGAGCGGATGGATTATGGGAGGGCAGAGATTATGTTTGAGTTGCTGCCCCTCAGATCATTCTAGTCACATTGAGGCCACACTACCTTTGAATTGTTCCCAGCCAATTACTAAGTGTAGTGCGGGACCAGAGCTGAGCCTGCCCCAGTGCTGGACTTCTCTTCGAGGCAACTTTGCTCAAAGACTTTTTGGTGTAGCCAAAACTTTCTCAGAACTGCCCAGCAATTCAGGATCTTCCTACCCAATCCTTCCTTTTGCTCTTAGTTTTCTAGCTGTCGGACCTGCACTGTGGTCTGCAATCTCTCTCTACCTATTTCTACACACTTTTCTCTTCATCCTTCACAAGCACTCCCCTCAGTGACTCTCTTGCATGTCTAACCTCATCTTGGCCTGTTTCTTAGAGAATGTGAACTGCCAAAGCACAAAACTCAGTTACATGTGACGCGTTTTTATTGCCTGCTTGATTTCCTGAGAATGGATCACATTTTTCCTGTTTCTTTGTGTGTCTAGTAGTTTGTTGAAAACGAACATGTTCGATAATATATTAAAGCAATTCTGGATTCCAATTTTTCCTCCCCTGAAGGTTGTTACTATTGCAATTTTATTTATTTGCTTATTTCTTTGTTTACCAAGTTCCCTGGGCAAGATCTGTGAAATCAGTCTCTTTTGTGGTTTGTGGCTGTCCATGTCTCTGCTTAGTGTTTTGTTTCTGTTTTTAATATCCTTGTGTTTATTTTTAGGCTTGCTTCACTTGACCTTACCCCAGTGTCTACATTGCTTTGGTCAGACATTGGTTGGATAGAGGTTGTGCTCACCCAGTTGAAGCCAGTAAGGCTTCTGTTCTCTGCTGATAAGTATGTAAGTGAGTATAGGGAGGAGGCTTTCAGGATGGATGGCATTTTTAAGTATGCCCAGCCTTTTACTCTCTGCGTGGCTCTTTCCTCTTTCCCATGCACGTGTTCAGCTTCAGGGTTGGCCAGGCTTGTGTGATGGTTTTGGGTTTTCTCCAGTATCTGCTGCACGTGCACACAGTCCAGTAAGAAACACGCCTCCTCCAACAATGACTACAACCTCAGGCCGGTGGCCTTCCCGACTCAGCCGTCTCTGCGATGGTCACTTCTGCCCACAGTGCTGCTGGGGGTGGCTTTTCCCACCGCACCGCAGGGCGTGGCGCGAGCCCTTCCCCAGCCAGAGAGAAGCTGCTGGTCCTTCTGACCTGCCCCGCCCTGGAAAACCCTCTTGTCCACTGAGCTGGGGAAGGGGACGAAGCACCACGGATTCCCAAGTTCCTGTCTGAGAAGTGAAGCTGATTTTCAAGTGAAAATGCTTCTCCGATTACCACATGCTTTTGTTCACTTCCAGACTGCTGATGCTTTTTGCCAATGTTGTCCTAAGTTACTTCGCAAGGGAGAGGATTCGCCAACTCCTCGCTTGACCATAGCCAGGAATTCTGTCTGTGCAATAGCTTAATTGTTATTTATGACTCTAGCCTTTCTCGCTCTGAGCTCCATCCTGCAGTCTAAGGAACCATTCTAAAATACACATGTAATTGTATCTCTTCCACCATTTAAAGACTTCAGTGGTTTTCCATTTTTCATAGAATAAATTCCTTATAAAACCCAGCACCATCTGGGACCTGCATGCTTTTCTAGTTTTCTTTGTGCCACTTTCCCCTAAACGTCTTTGCCCTGACCAGGCGGGACATCACTCGTGCCACGTGTCTTTCCATTCCACAATGACAACCTACGTCAGATTCCTTCCTTCTTCCTTCTTCCTGGCTCTTATTTTTCTTCCTGACTCCTACTCACCCTTCAGATTTCAGTTTCTATATCTTTTTTTTTTATAATAGGTTTGGTGCCTTTCATTTGTGTTCCTATAATCTGCTCTATTTGCCCTATTATGGATTTGGTCGCAATGTTGATGCTTTTGCTGTTTAACTAGAACATAAACTCCATGGGCAGAGCCTGCCGCTGTGTACTCCCTGCTTTCTTCTCAGCACGGGACCAATGCCTGTGAGACAGCAAAATACTTGTTAAATGATAACCATTGATGAATGCCTGATTAAATCAAGACCCAGCAAACTGTTTCTGTAAATGGCCCCATAATAAATATTTTAGGCTTTGTGGATCATAAAGTCTCTGTTACAACTCCTTAGCTCTGATGGTTTAGTGTGAAAGCAGCCATAGAAAATATGTAAATGAATAGGCATAGCTTCGTTCCAGTAAAACTTTATTCATAAAAGCTGGTGTCTGGCCTGTAGGCTGTAGTTTACAAATCCCTGGATTAAATGAATGAAGGAATTATAGGTGATTATGAAGTGTTTCAATGAATTAAACTAAACTCTAACTTATAGTTCTTTTGTACATAATTAAAACTTATTTTACCTACCTTTGGTCTAGCTAAGAAAAAAAAGTAATTGACATTTCATACATCATAATTTACTATCAGAAATAAAAATTATGTCATTGTATATTTTAATACAAAAACTGTCACTTGGATCGACAGGGGATGCTGGGTTTTTTCATTGTCTCTCCATTTAGTTTTTCTGTCTTTCTTTTCTTACTTCTTATTATTTCACATAAGTCAAGGTGCAAGGTTAGCCAAAGAAATCAGGATAGTTAATTAACATGGTTAAAAGACAATTTACACAGGTATGCTCAGCAGAGCTGTAAAGAACTATGAAGAAATATGCCATTTAGGAATATCATTAAAAAAGGACAGTTTGACATTTTGATATTATCTATTTGTCATTATCTTTTCCCTGCTTTTATCTACTTAATAATACCATGTTTTATATTAATGCATTGACTTTTTTTAAGCAATTCAGTCAATTCATGAAATACAAATTGTTGCATTAATAGATGGTACCTGCTCTTTAAGAATCACAGTATTCTGTTCTGATTTACATGTATATTTATGAAAAAACCTACTTTAGTTAGGGAATATTTTTATAATTACTAACAATTACATGGTATTGTGGAGACAACTCATTTTATTCCTTATAAAACTGAATTAGTGTTTCCATTTTTTGATTAGTTATTGGGCATTTGCCCTAAGTGTACATATAAAAGGAGACAGAATATTGAAGTTTATCAATAACATCTGAATGCACATTTAATTTATGAACTTGAAAAGTCAGCATTCTCTGATTTCACTTAAAAAAGTGTTTTTGTCATTTAAGAAAGAAAATGTCCAGTGCCAATTATACAATAAAAAGGGGGGAGGGGAGAAGGAAAAAAGAAATAGGATGTCTTATTCAATAATTTTATTGGAAGTGTTTTATGAAAACAAATAGTTCTTAACTATGTCTTGGATTTTTAAAAAAATATTCAGATGCAGTGATTTGCTACTAAACATCTAGCAAGAGTTAATGTAGTAATAGCACCCTAACTGGTTTGGCTCAGTGGATAGAGCGTTGGCCTGCAGACTCAAGGGTCCCAGGTTTGATTCCGGTCAAGGGCGTGCACCTTGGTTATGGGCACATACTCAGTAGGGAGTGTGCAGGAGGCAGCTGATCGATGTTTCTCTCTCATCGATGTTTCTAACTCTCTATCCCTTTCCCTTCCTCTCTGTAAAAATCAATAAAATATATCTTTTTTTTAAAAAGAGTTAATGTAGTAACAGGGTGTTTCATTATTGATGTAGAAAAAACCTGATATTATATTTCTGAAGTCACCTTCCACTCTTGGGGAATTTTGAGGAAAGCCTGAAGGGGAATAAGGAGATATTATCTGGATAATCCTGCCTCTTGAAATCTTGGGCAAAAGGCCAATGACCTTGCATTTACACCAGGTACTTCAAGATCAACTCATTCACAAGAGGTGGCTGAATGGATAGTTTGTTTTATCTTAGTGGCTCATTTAATTGTATTCATTAAAGCTTAGTGAAAGGCTGTTCTAAAAACTCAGCAATTAGTCCTGGGAAATCGCATAAACAAAAAATATTTATCTCCGCATGAGATTCAATAAATACCACATTAAGGATAAGAGTTTCTAATTAAAGGGCGGGGACCACATGTCTATACCTGCATACAAAGGCATCTGAGAACCAGCCACGTGCACAGCATCATATGTAGATTGTTTCTTCCAAGCGAATTTGAATACACACAACTTGAAATAATATTCCTTTATCTTACCATGGCATTTCTGAAATCTCTATTTTAATAGTTTTCAAAGAGTTCTGTGATCAAATACATGGGATACCCTGTGTTAAACAGAAAAAAAGTAATTGGTTCTCTTCTCTACGGGACTTCTCTGATCCTTGAATATGCTAAAATGTACACTAGACTGACTATATTTTATTTTTCTGAATTATGAATGCGCTTACGTGGTGAACCAAAGCCAAATACCTTGCCTTCTATTACAGTCCAGGGAAGATATGTTCACCCCTGTGGTTTCCACCAGCTGGTGCACTTATTAACTGAGTTCAAACCCACACAGCCCACTAACGGAGTCTCCGAATTCTGTCATTGGATCATTTCTGGGCTCCTTGTCTCTTGATCCTGTTCAACATGGTGTTGGCGTCCTGGTCAGCGAAATAGGGTAGAGACTGGAAGGGAAGAAAGTAAACAGTCATTTGGACATGGGAAGATCATCTACATTTTTAAAAAGCTGAGTTGCCCTCGCTGGTTTGGTTCAGTGGATAGATCATGGGCCTGCAGACTGAAGGGTCCCGGGTTCGATTCTAGTCAAGGGCACCTGCCAAGGTTGAGGGCTTGATCCCTAGTAGGGGGAGTGCAGGAGGCAGCCGATCAATGATTCTCTCTCATCATTAATGTCTCTCTCTCTCTCTCTCTCTCTCTCTCTCTCTCTCTCTCTCCCCCCTTCATCTCTGAAATCAATAAAAATATATTTAAAATTAAAACACGGGGGTGGGGGGAAGCTGAGTCAACTGAGAAACTGATAGAACTAATAACAGAGTATTGCAAGCTTCCTTAACACATACTATTTCTTTAAAATTGCAATAACCAACTGGAAAATGCATTAGAAATCCAGTCATCCACATTTTAAAGAATCTATAAATTATACATTTTTGATAATGATTAACATTAAAATGTAATTCATAATTTCCTGGGTATCAAAGCAGGGTTATTATTGGACTAGAGGAGAAATAGACATCACCCAGAAATGGAAATAATTTAACAAAAATCTATAGAACTTTCTAGAGAAATTTAAAAATATTATTATAGGAAATAGAAGAAAGCCCAAATACTAGTAATTGGAGAGCCATACAATGTTCATTATGAATAGCAATATTATAATGATGTCAATTATCCAAAATCATTTAATAAGCCAATATGATTTTTTATATCCTCACCAAGGATATGTTTACTGATTTTTTTTTTAGAGAGTGAGGAAAGGGGAGAGAGAGAGAAACACTAATATGAGAGAAACATTGATCAGTTGCCTCTCATGCCCACCCCAACCAGGGATCGAACCTACAACCTGGGTATATGCCCTGTCTGGGAATCAAACCTGCAATCTTTTGATGTCATGGACTGATGCTCCAACCAACGAGCCACCAGCCAGAGCTGCCAATATGATTTTAATAAAAATCCAAGAGTATTTTTCAGTCACATCCAATTTATTTCACATATATATGGAAAAACAAAAGTCCACAGATAAAATCCTGCAGTGACATGTTTTATAATGGGAAACAGATCCTCACTGCTTTCATACTTAACCTATATGAATAGATCCTAGATTCACATTTTATTCTTGAGGGTTTTCAACCACTTATGCTACCAATTACTGTATAGACCAGCCTTCTTAGTTGCCAGCAACAGAATCTGCTCTAACTAGTTAGAGCAGAAAGGAGTTATTAAAGGTTATAATGTTCATAGAATCATTGGGAGGGTTGACAAAACAGACTAAACTGAGCACCCACGGCATCTGTTCTCAACACCCCCTCTTCATCTCAGCATCCATACACACTCTTCTCTATTCTCAAACTTTGAAGCAAAAGCATACTCAGTCTAGTAGATAATATAACTACCTCATACAAACAAAATGTATTCAACTTCCTCCCCAAACAATATATCAAAATCTCAACATTTATGTTAAAACAAGAGATTACTTTATGCCCATTAAATTCTCAAAAATTAGAAAGACATTATCAAATATTAATGAGAATGTAAGGAAACAAAAAAGTCCCAAGCCCTGTTGGTCAAAGAGCAACTGGCCTGGCGTTTCTAGAGTAAGAGTAGGTCCTAGACGGCTTAGTAAAATTCAGTATGTGTATATGACTGTGGAATCCTACTCTGGAATGATACCTTAGAGAAACTCTCTTACAGATACACACACACACACACACACACACACACACACACACACACACGATGCCTTTGTATGTATCTATTCATACATATGGACACATATCAAGCACATTGGTGAAGGGAATTGTAGTGTATGTAGAGAATGGAAGTAGGGATAAGGAATCAAATAGAGAAAAATAATTTTCAAAAATGATGGGCCTTGCACGGATGCATAATAATATGTTTGTATAGACAAATAGGGTTAGTTCAACTTTGCACCTGAGGGTTTTTTTTTTTTAAATTGGGAGATGTTCTATGATTATGGCATCCCATTTTCCCCAGTTAATCATAATAATTAAAAATTCAAAAATTGCCCCAAAGGTGCAGACAACATTTTACTTTCAAACATTGTATTGACTCGTTTACATCTCTAAGGAGACTTCTACCGAACATATCAGCCTTATTCATCTCCAAGTTGCTTATTTTCTTGATTCCATCTAATCTTGGCCAAGGAAAGGGGGAGGTTAGAACAATCTTTCAAAACTTTGAAAATGGTTCTAATTGCCCTACATTTAGGTAAAGTTGCTGGTTGCTTAATAGCCATTTAGAGCTCTTTTTGAAAAGCAGACAGCAATTCCAGGCTGTAAAGGTAGTTTAATGGAAATGTTCCTTTTGACAGAAGGAAGACATTGGAGAATTCATAGGCCATTTTAGCCGGCTCTGTGATTGCAATCACACAAATCACTACATTCCAGAGAGATTCCAGGAACAGAAGGTTTTTCCATTTTAGTCTTTCAAGGTAAAACATTACCTTTTCATTTTCTATATACTCCAGAGTACCAAGAAATGATGACATGTAAGCTATAATTACAATAGCATTTCTAAGTTTTTTGGGTTTCTTTTATGGTCAGAGGTATGAAAAGGAGAGAGGAAGGAGGAAAATTCCTTTTTCTCAGTGACATTAAAATGCCCATTCAGATAATATATATATATATATATATATATATATATATATATATATATATATATATATATATATATATGAATAGCTTCCCTTTGTTTAACTGTTGTAACCTGCTGCAATCTCACTGCCTATTTTCCCCCAACACAAATTAGTGTTGCAGAGCAAGATCAGGACTGTCTGCCAGAAGCCTGTGTAGTGCTATGGAACTGGAATTGGGGGTGCAAAGACCTGGAATGAAATTAGAAGGTGAATGGACTATAGGCTTGTCAGACATTTTTCCAGCTGTTCAGTCTGGCCTTCTGTTCCTCTCTTTCGTAATTTTAGTGGTGCACATGTAACACCCTGAGGAAGAAGGTCGTATAAACAGCGAATATCTCCTGGGCCATTCAATTTTTGGCTTTATATTTTTAACCAAGCTGATGGCTGCTGGTCACATTTCTAATCCATTTGGGTGGTCTGATTTAAATGCAGAATACTGTAGGAGGGATGGCCAGAACGGCTGCCTCATGTGGAAGCTTCCGCATTCAGTAATGAAGATTTAATTGCTCAGGAAATTCTAGTGTGGGAAACGCAACTTATCCAGGCTTCCTAAGGACTGATCTTTGCTGAAGCATCTGCTGAGATCTAGTGTGCATGGCCTCCATTCACTGCAGAGGGAAGACCGTCTCTGAGGAACAGCGCAGTGTTTAGTATGTTAGTTGAAAATAATTTTTTTTTTTAGAAATAAAGATTGCAAAATATGGGTCATTGGTGATTAAAAATATCCCTCCATATGATGAGAAACATAATGCAAAGTGACTTCTTTTCCAGGATTTTTTCTTTAGCCGTGAATACTGTATGAGATTTCTTAAAAAGGTACCATAATTTGAAATGCAGAGTAGAAGTTGAACTCTAACCTTGAAACTGTTCTAAACATTCTCTCACTGAAAGCTCCTTTCCTCTTCATTACTCTTCTTGTTTTGTATCTCTACATGGCCCTGAGCAACTGAAATCTCTGGCAGATCTGGACAGTATTTGCTAAAAGCATGTTGGCACCCAGATTCCACTGTTACTAACTAAACATGGAGCTAAAAAGAAATGAGATATGCTAGAGATATGAGTAAATTCCCAGTCTCATGGCAAATGGCAACAGACTCAACTATAGTCTGCTTGCTGCGGGAGGATAAAACCCAGTATCAAAATTGTTTGGGTGATAATCTTCTGTTCTTTCTCGTCCAGACAGCAAATAACCTACACTCTTCAAATCCCTAAAGATTTTCATGTTCACATTTTCCAAATACTTAAGGCTGCTATTCTGAGATAGAGAGAACCAGCCCAATCTGTCATCTTATCGCTCTTAAGTAATAAAACCCAGATTGCCACAATCAGCTAAAACCAGGGTTCAGAGGTTGCCATTCAAGAATGTGGCATGTTGTTAATGGGTGAAGTACAACTTCCCTAGCCAAGGATTCAAAGTCACAGCCAAAGTGTTAATGGCCCTGACTATCTAAGATAATTGTAAATATACAGAAACATATGTGAGCCCAAAAGGTTGGGGAATCCTAAAACATTTAAGATCCTCTCTATTGAGTTGAATTATTCTACTTTTCTAAAGTGAAAGAATATAAAAATATATTTGAAGGGAGTCCTCTCCTCTCTAGACTCATCCTGCTTTTCAAAGCCAAGTTAATTTTACTTGGAATGATTTCAAGCCTCCATCATTTTACTTCTTGTAGCAATGTGAATAGGTTTGAAATACAAGATATTAAACTTCAATCTAGTGTGCCCTAAGCAGTATTCTGCCATTTGACTAATATGTGTTCATTTGTATTGCCTTCTTCCTTGAATGAACTTGACACTTGGATTGTCCCTACAGGACTGGGATGTGTTACGTAAGTGCACTGTCTGGGTGGGATGGACCTCAGGATCAGGTCAAGCTGGTAGGGTTATTAGCCAAGTCGGTTTTCCATGCATTGCAAGGATAGGTAAGAGCCAAGGTCATAACTCGAAAATTGAAGGACACACATTAAACCTGAGAGGTGAGATGGAGTAATTAACAGCATGATTATTCAGAAAATACCCATCCCTGAAAAATGCTGAGTGTTTAGCAGAGATAGCTGGTTTAGCAGCTAATTTGTTAATCAGGTATGCAGCAGACCTTCCTTAGATGCGAAGCTTGGCGTGCTGTGGGTGTTACTGCTTAAAGGAAGCGTGCTCAATCGGAGACGGTGCAGCAATCCAAATTGAGGGGTGGGCAGCAAGAGTAGGGACAAAAGGAGGTAGACATACACAGGCATAGCAAGTTCTTGGAAGCCTGCTAATTACAATATTTAGTAGAAGCTCTCTGTCTACTAGTATATTGGCATTTTTGGATAATTTTACTTTTTGATTTAATTATATTTTCTAATTTCCCTTCAATATACATATATTACCTGAATAATAGGAGAATTTAGAAAAAAATATTTAAAAGGATCAAATAAAATATAACAGAAAGCCAAACAACATAGTTTAAAACTCAGTCTATAGACTTCTAATGTAAGAACATGACCGATTGTGACACACACACACACACACACACACACACACACAGAGAGAGAGAGAGAGAGACTCTGCATCTTAAGCCAAGAGAAACACATGATTTGGTTTATTTTTGCTGTAGAATATTATGAGGAAGACAATATCTAGGGAAAGGCATGATCTTTGCTCTCATGTGTATAATGAAGGGCCAGCAGCTCTTCCAATGGCTTATAATTTATGGTTTTAAAGGAAAGAAGTGGTCACTCTGCCCTGTAAGCTTGGTAAAGGCAGGAACCGTGTCTGTCATGTTCACTAATGTATTTCCAGGGCTCAGAACACTGGCTGTTTATTCATTGTCTATACAGCGTTAATCATGCTTACCTCTCAGTGGTCATGAGGATTGAATGAGATGACATAGTATTTGGTTATTCTGGTTGTCTATTGCTATATAACAAATACTCCAAAACCTAGTGGCCTAAAGCAACCTCACTAATTATTTTGTTCACAGAGTTGCAGGGCAAGGGACAGTGGGACTAGTTCATTCCTGCTCTCCTAAGATTCAGCTAAAGATGGGGCCTGGAATTAATTACCTAATGGCTCACTCACTCATAGGTCTAGTTGTGATGCTGTGGCCAGTTGAGACTTTAGGTGGGCAGTTAGCCAGAACACCTACACATGGTCTCTCCATGTCACCAGGGAAGCTTCACAACAGCATCCTTGTGTTCCAGGTGTGAACATACCAAGAGAGACACCGGATGGAACTCGTATGACCTTTCCTTGGAAGTGAGCAGTGTTGTTTCCACCACATTCTAATCATTTAGGCAGATAGTCCCCAAGGTCAACTCGATTTCCATAGGAAGAGAAATCGATTTCACTGCATGAGGAGTGGCACGCAGGACCAGGAATACATTGCTGTGGCCTTTTTTGAAAATACCATCAGCCATACTGGCACCTAATGGGTTACTGAAAATTTGACATGATTTTTTATCTTAAGATAAAATGTTGAGTAGGTGTTATTATTCATTCTATTTATAGTAAGGCTGCCTCTCCTCAAATAAGCCATTAGTTAGTGACAGTGTGGCTATTTTGTAGAAAGAAATGAGTTCTTTCTGGTGTGAGAAGGTCCCAGATTCCTGGAGAGTAATCTGAATTTCTAGCAGAAATTTGAGAGCTAGATCATAACCACAACTTTTTGTTTTGGAAAATGCATTTAAAATGATAATTTAAATGATTGATATTATTTATACACTTTGAAAACAAAGGCAAAATTAATATTACTTGAATAGATGGAAACATTTTGCTCAGATGTGACCCAGAGTATTTCTGTTGACAGTAAGATATGGTTAGTGTAACCACAAAAGTTTTTCTGGAGACTGATTTTTTGTTTGTTTGTTTTATGTTATTATTGATTTTAGAAAGAGAGGAAGGGAGAGGGAAAGAGAGCTAGAAACACCAATGGAGAGAAACGTCAACATCAATTGGCTGCCTCCTGTATGCCCTCCACTGGGGATGGAGCCAGCAACCCGGGCATGTGCCCCGACTGGGAATCACACCATGGCCTTCTGGTTCATGGGTCGACACTCAACCACTGGGCTGCACCAGTGAGGCTGGAAACTGATTTTTAAAAAATCCTATTTTGTGTTCACATTGGATCACTGAACTTCTGAGCAGAAGAAAGAAAATTTCCCTCCAGTTCTTGAGGTAAAGGAGAGGCCTTTGCCTCAGCCATTTGGACAGCTGGAACTCTCTCTCCTGCACTGCATGGAAAAGGAAGGATGTTGACTTCTGTTGTGTGATTGAGGAAGATGTGAGGAGAGCCTTTTAGTAATTTAAAACCTAGATGACCAAAAGGAAAGAGCTAATGGATTTGGAGACCACACAAGTGAAATAACCTGGGATATTTTTTAAAAATCATCTGTGTTTCTGAAGCCAGAGAAAATGCTTTGAGTCTCTGTTTAATTGGTAGGTTAGGGCATGTTTCAAAGCCTGTTTATTTACTCATTCCATCATTCACTAAGTATTTATTGAAAGCCAGTTATATGCTGAGTACCAAGCTAGATACTCAAAATAAGAAGATGAACACAAGAAGCAAGGTCCTTGCCCTCAGAGCCCTTAGAAATTATAAAGATAAAATTGTATGAGAATTCTGTTGGTTCTAAGGTTTTCAGTAGCCACAGGGAGGCACAGGCTGGGATTGGGGCTGGACAGGATTTGTGTGAATGGGTCAGCTAGAATATGCAGCCATGGGTGACTGCTTAGAAGGGGACCTATAGCCTCAAAAGAGACCAGCCAACAGAGGAGAAATGTCATGTCCATGTGGTATGTGTCCAGAGACTGGCAGGGATTGGTGTGTGAACCCACAATAGAATCCCTGTCTCAGGACCTTGAATGGATAGGTGTGACCACGTTCCAGAATGAGGCAAGATGCCACAGCTACTTTCGGTTGGTGATTGAGATACAAGCAGGTCTTGGGCAACGTCCCACTGTCTATCAAGAAGAGAAGGAGAGCCCTGGCAGGTTTGCAAGGTGGTTAGAGTGTGAGCCCACAGACTGAAGGGTCATGGGTTCAATTCCTGGTTAAGGGCATGTCACTTGGTTGCAGGCTCAATCCCTGACCCGGTTGAGTCATGTGTGGGAGGCAAACAATTGATGTGTCTCTCTCACATCCGTGTTTCTGCACCCTCCCCCACCCCTCACCCCATTCCTTCCTCCTTTCCAGTCTCTCTAAAGAAAAAAATCAATAGAAAATATATCCTTGGGTGAAGATTTAAAAAACAAAAGAAGAGAAAGAGAGAGTCATAAACTGCACCCCATTGCTGTGGTCTTCTCTGTTTCTTAGAGCCCTCTCTTGACCAAAATGTAGTGAAGCGCTCTTACAGTCCCAAAGTTTGCCGTGGGATACCAAAGCTACCTAAGTCTCATTTTGGCTTCTGTCTTCTCTGCAGTGAGAAATGGGCTTCAGAGTGGATCAGATGGGACATATAGGGATTTCACTGACTGAGTCTCAGGTGGCTGAAGTGATCTCCAACTTCATTCCAAAGTTTATTATTTTTTACAGCATCACTAAACAGATAGCCCATGGGAATGAGGGGAACATGTACCAAAAATGCCCAATAATGTATTGATTCCATCTAAGTACTTGTATTGATTCCATCTAAGTACTTGCCAAACTTTGTCATGGCATCCTTGTGTGTAAGCTTGAAAAATCGGACCATTAAGTGGCAAAAGTGTGTCTCAAGAACATTGAGAAATTAATCAATGCTAATGTGAACCAATGTTTCTCAGACATGAGTAATATGTATATACCCTTTAAAGGAAATATATGCTCATATTTATTTAAAATTTTTATTATAATGTTATTCAAATACATAAGCCTAAAGCTAGGAATCATTTTTACACTTGCAAGCTTTATTCAACAATAAATATTTTTAAATCAAAACAAACACATGAATCAAGTAAAAACACAGGGTAAGTTAATAGTATTTATTGAACATGACAGATAATGCTGTTTGCTGACACTAAATCACTGGTGTTAAATTTAATATTACAGTGATGAGTCTTCATGTCTGGTTGTATAACTTCCAGCATTTTGTCTTTGCTGTTTCTGCGGCAGGAAAGGCTCACTCGCATAAATATGCTGCACAAAATGACATGTAAGACTCTGAGGGCTTGTTTGATACTTCCGGTTAGTTGGACCTTATGATTTATCAACATTCTGCCAACAAGAAATCCTTACATGCCCATTTTCATTAATTACTAAAGATTGGCATTAAGGTTAATATTTTTAGGCAATTGACATCTACATTAAAGGGGAACTTAATCCATTTATTTCTGGAAATGGAAACAGAATTTTTTATCCTAATTATATAATTTCCTGCTAAATTGGCATTCGAGAAGGAAAGTTAAATATTATTTTTTAAATGAAGTATTCAATCAAAAAGCATTTATTGAGCACATTTCTCAAACTGTTGTGTTCACTGTGAACACAAATCTCTCATTACATTTCCCCATATGCCAGAAACCTTTCTTTGTGCGGGATGCTGTGGAATTATTTGGCTTTCCTATAGTGTGAACACAATGGCAGACATAAGTGCAAGCTTGAATTCTAAAATGAAGGAGCAATAGTCAGTGTTAAGACAATTACCAGATGATGAAGAATATGTCCCCATTGTTTTTTAAAGATCATCATTCGGTATCAATCGCATTTAAAATTCTGATTTCAAATTCATGGCTCAGAATATTTTTTTTGGAGCAATTCTTAGCTTAATGGTTGGAAATGCTCAACAAATGACAACTATTTTATTATTGTTGTTGGTGTTTATTTATTTAAAACATTTGGTTGACAACACAGCCACAAAGGGCTGGTACCTAAGCAAGGATACTAAGTCTCTTTTTCAGTCTTGTCTTGACTAACCAACTCATCTTGGATATCTCTGTATTTGATGTTTTCTATCCACAAATGAAGGTGAAACCTTCTACACTTCTTAGGACGATCATATGAGCTTAAAAGTGAATTCAATTTATGTGTATTATGCAAAAGCCCCAAGGTAAGTCATATGGCATTATATGTCATACGGTACTGCTCACATCTTAGATAGTCTTTTAATAGACATGAGCCGATTTAGAGAAAATGGATTTCTCAACAATAAAAACTTCACTCAGGAACAGAGAATCATACCATTGCCCCTGGACAAGGTTTTTTTTGTTTTGTTTTTTATTGTACCACCACACTATAGTGGTTATTCTCAAATGAGACTTTCTGAAGCTGAGAAAATATTCAGAGAAAGGAATTCAGAGAAAGGATTCCTTACCTGAAATTCAGGGATAGGCTTTGAGGAATGAAGTTTATAAAATATATCCAATATTTGGTGCATGTGTGTATGTGTGCGTGTGTGTGTGTGTGTGTGTGTGTGTGTGTGCGCGCACACACACACATATCTGAGAGGAAAGGTTTATATTTCATCCAATTCACACAGGTGTATTAGAACTAAAATATATATGAACCACTGTTTTGGAATGAGACTTTTAACTCTTAGTATCACTTGATAATTAACACTAAAAATGAAGTCATGTTTTTTCTGGGAATAGTCTCTAGTGGGCTACAGTAGTAGCCCTTGCCATAATTATGAGGCAAAGTATTAATTTCATAAGGGCAGTTACATCCTTCTTTATCTTGATCAAGGATAGATTAAGACTAGAGATTAAACAATGGCAATCATTGAACTATGTTATTTTATTTGGAATTATAGTATTAACTTGTGTAAAATAGTTGGTGATCCATAAACACAAGCTTGATCTTTATAAATTGAACCCATTGAAGTTACAGAGTATCCTTTTAGTTAAGTGTGAGTTCGTATTAGTATGGGGACTAACCAGATTCAGCCTGGCTCTAGCCTTCCATTATTTTACTGAGGTGTATATGGTGACAACATATATGTGGTGGGTCCTAAGTGTGCAGTTCAGTCTTGACAAATGCTTACCCCTGTATAACCCACACGCCTGTCAAGATACAGCAAACTACTATCACTCTAGAGAGTTCCCTTGTTCCCCTTCTCAGGCATTCTCCTCTCTGGAGACTGGTTTGGTTTCTCTCATGCTGCTTCAGTTATTTTAGAGTTTATCCTAGTTTCTTATTTAGAAAATCTATTGTCAGATTGGCATAGGCTAATGTTTTCAACCTGTGATTCCTAGAAACTTGAAGATCCTTGGAGGTGGCTTGGGAGCCACTGCCAGGAGATTGGTGGGAGGGATGGAGGAGGATCTCCGAGAGATCTAGACACTTCCCCAACTCCTATTGCAACTGGGGCAGCTTCCCTTTGAACTCTTTTATAAACTGGAAGTCCTTGTGGGGATTGGTTTTAAGAGGGGCTCTGCTTCTTGTAAAAAATTATCCCGCATAAGCTAGTGTGCCAAAAATAACTGCAGTGTTCAAATTAAACCATTATAGAATCTAACCCTTGAAATGACAGTTAAGACTTCCTAAGACCCAAGGGAGTGAGCAAAAGTCAGCAGCTGTGCAGAATGAAGACGGACCAAACGAGATGGCCCACCTTGAGTCTGACAGCAACAGAGCTCGGGAGAGCAACCCATGGGTGTGCTTCCCAAGTCAGGCAGAGGAGCTCGCTCCTTCTCAGATGATGTGCTTGCATTTTAGGCTGTCTTTTCTCTAGTAAGGTGAAATTTTACTGTTTCAGCCCAATCTTGTGCCTTAAAACCAACTGGACTCAGAGACAGGTCAGAGTCACTTGTGACAACATCTACTTAGACATTGTCCCATTTTCTCCCTAAAATCCAACTTCATTGCTTAATGAATTTCAATCTGACATCTGTCCGCCCTGGGAGGTTTTGCTTTAATGAAAGAAACCATGAATTGTATACACTATAAATGTTCTCTTATTTATGGTAGGGAAAACTACATTTAGAATAAAAATTTTTTTATGAATTATTAGCTCCTAATTGCTTAATTTTTATAGAGGACCCATTAGAGAAACATCTTTGCTGGTTGGCTGTTTTGATCTTGTTTTCCTTTTAATTTTATCTCCAAAAAGAAAAAAGACCCAAAAAAAACCCCTTTGTATCTTGATGTACAGTTTGTAAAAATATCACATCTGTTTATTACAACAGCCTGAAAAGTATGTATTATCATGTCCATTTTACAGACGAGTGAGCTGAGGCACTGGGAGGTTAGGTACTGTGCTCAAGAGGTAGAGAAATAGAGTTCGGTACTCCGTTTAATTGCTAAGTCACTAGTATAGTGTCATACTTACCCCTGACATTGTTTACCTGCATTTTTTAGTACTGATGTGTTTAGTTAAGAGACAACGAGTGGGTGACTGTTCTTAACCTGATATCTTAGTGTCCGCATTTACTAGCCCATCTTTAATGTTGGTTTTATGTTTTATTCACTTGTAAATATTTTTAAAATTTAATTTTAAAAGTCTGTTTCCAGCAGGAGAAGAGAGGAAATCATTCCCCAAAACTTGAGAAAGTGCCAGGAAAAGTTAAAATAATTTATTTTTCATAAAGTTCAGCAGGCATTTCATTCTGAATTAGAAATCTTCCTTAGATTGGAGATACAATATTTGTGAGGTCTCTGAACCAGGAAAATGCACATTTGACTGGGTGGTGAAGAGGGACAAAGCATAGGAAAAAGGTTCCTAGAAGAAGTGCCCCGCCCCCCCGATCCCTTATAGGCATGCTTATAAGACACACGGTGGGTAAGTCACAGTCTGCTAACAGATGTGTCCAGCCTGATCATTTGTCAGATGAAGGGTCATATTATAAGAAAGGATTGAGAATATCCTTTTTAAACAAACAATCACTTTACCAAGTGCACCATTCATTCCTACGAATGTACACTCTCCATCAAAGAGGAAGAGAGCCTATGGTCACACATGGGAGAACCAAGGCCGGAAGAGAGATAGAGACTCACAGAGGATAACATTGCCATCTGGGGGTCAATATAGAGCCGGGGCTGTGGATGAGTCAATGACGGGCTGAAGTCCTTCAGATAACACAGATGAGAGTAAGGAAGAGAAAGCCCATGACAAAGGGAGAGACCAGGCATCTAGACAAAGGCTGTACAGGATGTTGGGATCCAGGATAGCCACAAGAGGGCAGCAAAAGCACCATGGATGTAAATTCTCCAGCATCCTTTAATGAAGCCTAAGTTTATTTTAAAGATATAAATCTGTCACAGAATTCAGATGTAAAAACCTGCTGGAAGTCAGTCTTTCTTAATGCTCTTATGTAATGTAATCCAAAATAACTTTTATATTCAATTTAAATATTAAAATAATCAAGTCAGAGAAGTGGATTGGGTGAAAGCATTTTCTTGACTGGGTTAAAAACACAAGATGAATTATTCCTTTTATTATTTTCTCATTGCCATGATGAATAGAAAAGTCTAGGACTAGTAATTAAGAATTAGGGACAGATGTTGTGGCCTTTCTTTGAAGTAGTGGCAAGCAGGCCGCTAAAGATATACTAATGTCTTTAATCAGAACAGGATAAATGAAAGTGTGTGTGAGGAAATTGACAATTGGTTGATGAAAATGCTTAATTGGTTAATTAAGTAGTTGATTAAACTACTTAATTAAAATTATATCTGGGGGCTACAATGAGGCTTCCTTCAGAAAGGACTCCTTTACTCACTTCTTGTGCGCCATGAATTTTCAAAAATTGTGTGGAGGAATGATTCTAGAGTTTTGTTTAAGTCAATTTTTCTTCAAAAAAGGAAAGTGAGAACCCATAACTGAAAAAGAAAATACTGTTCTAGTAAGTCATCTGAGTGGCCCCAGAAGAGCCCAGTGGTTGTATTAGGAGTTAATTTTGATCTGTAGATGGACTGGATTACTTGGATTTCAGGCAGGAAGCCAAACTTTGGAGGAAATGGGTGAATCTACTCTATAATGTTGAGAGGGGGACTGAAAGACTGAAATGGAAAATACTTATTTTGTTCAAGGAATGTATTCTTCTCACTATTGCCTCTTGGGGCCTGAATTTCCTGCTATTTTGTTTTTATAAAACTCTGATTAAGTATCGAAAACAAGAGACATTAACCAGGAATTCCCTTCCTAGAAAATGATTCCAAAAAAATAACCAGGAATGCAAAAAAGTGACTTATATCTAATGATGTTTTAAGACATGAATGTTTTTGAGATTAAAAATAACCCTAAAATTTTATAATAATTTGAGTACTAATTTTGTGCCAGATCCTGTTTTAAGGCCTCCTATTATTTGTTTCTCACAAGCCTAGAAGGTAAGTGTTATTGTTATACCCATTTTATGAGGAAACCAAGGCTCCAAGAGCTTATATACCTGTCTAAACTCACACATCTAATCAAAAATAGAGTTGGGATTTTTACCTCAGAACAGAGTTTTAACATTATATTATATAGCTTTCTATAAATGTAATGATTCAATATGTTTTGGTACATCTTCATAATAGGACATTTTTTAAACTTTAAACATCATGCTTTTGAAGAATATCAATGCAAGAGTAAAAGCAACATGTTAAGTGAATAAGCCAGGACACAAAAGTATACATGCAGTATGACTTCATGTGTATAAGATTCAAAAGAAATACCCTGAAATGTTAACTGAACATATTTTCAGATGGCAGAGTGACATTTTCTTCCTTTTGTCTTCTGGCATTTTCCAGTTTATTATAAGAATGTACTTTGCTTCTCTAATTACAAAGAAAGTTATTCTGTAACAGGTGTGTAGTGGGAAGGAACTTTACATTTTTATTCTGTAAGAAAATTGGGTATGATGAACTTGACAGTTGCTTAGAAATTTGTAGGCACATTTGCATACGCAGCCCAAACATTTGGTGGGAGGTGAGGAACAAGAATCTGATTTTATCTATGAATGGTTCAGAGTTACTGAAACCTGTCAGGGAGAATTATCACGGCTTTAATTAAGCAGCAGTGAAATACAGCCGAGGAAAAGAAAATGTGGGAAAGAAAATCTCCGTGAGGGTAGGAAAGAGATGAGGTCAGTGCAGTCACTCCTGCAGTTCTAGACTTTCCCATGGGATAGCATGTCCCAGTTGGGATGCTGTGGACTGTAAGTTGCACAATATCCAACTGAAACTGGCTTACGTAGGAAGGATATTTATATTTTCAGGGTGATCTCTTCACAAGGTATATACATGCCTCATCACGTTGCACACCTGGGATTAATATAATATTGCATGTCAATTGTAATTGGAAAATAAATTGATTTTTTTTAAGTTCATCTAAAAAAAAAATAAGGACAGTTATTACCTCCCACAAAGATGTCCAGAGGCAAAGTGGGTCCAGGTGTGGTGCAGCAACCCAATATGCAGTGATGAACCCGGGTGCTTCCCATCTTTCCCATCACCATCCTCAGTGTGTTGACAATATCTCCCCTCATTGTCTCATGATGGTAAAGTAGTTCCAGGCTCCACGTGTAGACAAAACCACATTCAACATATATGAAAAGTTGTTTCTCCCCCAGGCATTTCTTCTTACTGTAGGTCTACTTCCCATTCATCCCCGTTGGTCAGGAATGCATATCAGCAAGAGAAGAGGGAAAAGGGAATGGCCGTTGAGTAAGCAAAAAGTATTGTCTGCACAGGTTCTTCTGGGTGATGTAGTAAATACTAGAAGTTGGCCTGGTCCTTCATGTGACACAGCTATGCTTTTAAAGAACTGTAACATTGTACATTGGGAGTCCCAGCCACATTTGGCATGGAGCACCCTGGAGTCAGAGTGAGGGTGAGAGACTGACCTTCTGGGTGTTCTGGGTGAGATAAAGCATTCCCAACACTATTGGGTAACAGAGGAGAGAAGGCCCAGGTATGATTCAAGTGGTTCAACGGGAATATTTAAAAGAATTGTGACCATTTATCATGCTGGTAAATGGGATGTGATTACATTATTATAAAGCAGAGGGATAAAATTATCTAAGAGAATATATTAAGATCAACCTGGTAAGATAAAATATTTTTTAAAATAAGGTAATATAAACTAAAGAATAAATATTATTCTATATAATAAAAGGCAAATATGCAAATTGACCAAACGATGGAACAATTGGTTGCTATGATGCTCATTGACCACCAGGGGGCAGATGCTCAACGCAGGAGCTGCCCCCTGGTGGTCAGTGCGCTCCCACAGGGGGAGCGCCAATCAGCCAGAAGCAGGGCTTATGGTTGGCGAGCGCAGTGGCCGTGGCAGGAGCCTCTCCTGCCTGCACAGCAGCACTAAGGATGTCTGACTGCCAGCTTAGGCCCGTGGGGAGTGGGTCTAAGCCCGCAATCGGACATCTCCCCCAGGGCTCCCAGACTGCAAGAGGGCACAGGCTGGTCGAATTTCATGCACTGGGCCTCTAGTAAGTAAATAGGCCAATAAAAGCTAGAAGACAGAGGAAGAAAATAAAAAAGGTAAAATAATACCAACAGGTACATGAGTAATAATAAAGGAAGTAATAGAACAAAAAGATCAAATATAGTAATATAACAACTCCAATTAAATGTACATTCTTAAAACAAGGTGGGAAAAAATAGAATCAACAGCTACAGAAAGGTTGGTGTGTGTTTTTTGTTATATATGACTTTAGTTTATAGCTCTTGGTTGTGGTGGTTACAGAAGGCCAGCAAACCTATTCTTAAATTTTTTTTTATGTAATTTTGAAATGCAAGAGTGTTTCTGTAGCCTCATGCTGAAGGCAGGTATTTCCAGGTATTTTTTTTTTTAACTTTCTATTAAAGAAACTGCCAACAACTTTGGCCCAACTCCACTGTTCTTCCTTTTCGGCCCCAGTGGAAATGCAAAGCCTGTGCTTTATTCCTGCCCAGGCAGACCACCAAGTCCACATTTTGTTCTTGCTATTTTAGTGAAGGCATCATTTTTCAAGAGGAAATGCATAATTTGACTGAATCGTGTGCAAATCACAATCATGCCTCAGGAATTCTCACTGGATAGTCCACAAAGGGAGCTAACCAATTTTCTATTGCAGCATCTAAAAATAATCCAGAGGAGCCCAGCCGGCATGTCTCATTGGTTGAATGTTGACCCATGAGCCAGGAGGTCAAGATTCGATTCCCAGTCAGGGCACATGTTTTGGGCTCTATCCCCTTTAGGGGACATGCAAGAGGCAGCCAACTAGTGATTCTCATCATTGATATTTCTATCTCTCTTGCTCTTTCCCTTCCTCTCTGAAATCAATTTTTAAAGAGAATATTTCATTAAAAAAATAAATAAATGAAAATAATCCAGAGGAGACACAAGTCAAATTCCCAGGTGATTAGGACTACCTGCTCCATGTGTGCCTTCGAGGATACAGCAGCACCCTGTAGACTCTTTAGGCATAGAAACCTGCTTTGTTTTTAACCTTCATTTGTTCAGTCTACCCTTACCAGCCACTTGCAAGAATTGCCATTCCTACCTGGTCAAAGCTCATGGTCCTGCTAAGTGCACTCTGACCCTTGGTTTGAGACCTGAGCTGGTGATGGATTATGTACATTTTCTAAACTCTTAGCTTTGACATATATTAAAACTTATAAACCTTCAAATAAATGTTAACCCTTTGCACTCGCTTGCTTTTTTCTCGAGCTGCTACCAATGCTAACCGTGTCGAGTCACACTCGACATCCAAGTGCAAAAGGTTAAGTGAAAGCAATCTTTTTATTAAGTGACTAGAGGCCCAGTGCATGAAATTTGTGCACTTGGGAAGGGGGGGTTCCCTCAGCCCGGCCTGCACCCTCTTGCAGTCCAGGAGCCCTTGAGGGATGTCCAACTGCTGTGGAGGCAAGAGAGGCTCCCGCCACGGCCACTGCACTCGCCAGCCATAAGCTCAGCTTCTGGCTGAGCAGCACTCCCGCTGTGGGAGTGCACTGACCACCAGGAGGCAGCTCCTGCATTGAGCATCTTCCCCCTGGTGGTCAGTGCACGTCATAGCGACCAGTCGTTCTGCTGTTCGGTTGATTTGCATATTAGCCTTTTATTATATAGAATATATGTTCATTTTAAAAGTTAGTAAATACACATAAATATGAAGAAAAACCATTTAATGTTATTACCTAAAGATAAATTCGTTGACATATTATAATAGGTCCTTTGGGTTTTGTGTTTTTTGTGTGTAGATGTACACTTTTGTTCACTGTTGTAATATTCAACAGGTATGTATTGTGTGTGGGCTGTGCCTTGGGAATCAGGTGTAGGGAATATAGCATTAAAAAAAAATCCCTCCTTTCATGGAGCTTACATCTGAGTATCTTTTATAAAAACTGGAATCATTCCACACTTAAAATCTTAAAACTATTTTTATGATTTTAAAATATACATTGCATGTACTTGCATGCTAAATATAGATCTACGCAGTAATTTTAAATGAGTAATAGTCTTGCATTTGAATGCTCCATAATTATTTTATCCAATTCTATAATTATAAATAGTTTCCATTGTTGTTGTTCTTTTACTATCACTATATAAACAACATCTTGGAGGAATTTTGTACATTGGCACATTTATTCAATTACATCCATAAGATGAATCTCATTCTCCAGTGTTTTGAGTCCCAGATCCTAGGCCTTTTTCCCAGTTAACATGTAGGTCTACTTTATCATTATTTATATATTTTCTTGTAGGATAGTCCAGTATTTAAAAGCATTTCCCTACTGATTGTTATTATAAACAGTGAAGCAATTACATTCTTGTGCATATACTCAGGCACAGTTATATGATTAGTCATTCCTTTATTTAATTAGATTTTAAAATTGAAATACATGTCTGGTATGAAAACGATAAGTAGAGAACTATATTAAATGAAAAGCATAGGCTCCATCCTATCCTTTCTCCCTACCCCCAGATCGACTCCTTGGAGGTAAACCACAGACATGTATTTCTGTTATGAATTTCCTCCCTACATGCTGTATGCACTACATGATGTGTTTGATCACGCAGCATCCGTTCTCTCTCTCCTTTGCAACCATATCCTAATTTTTAGAAGCACCCACTCTTTCTCCACTACATCTGCTCCTGCTGCTCTGGCTTCCTTGTCCCTCAAAACGAATTAAAAATATTCCAGCTTCAGGGCCTTTGCCCTTGCCACTGCCACAGCCTGGAAAGTTTATCCCCAGATTCCCACAGGTCCTCCCTTCATCCTTTAGGTCTTTGTCCAACTTCTATCTTGTCAGTGAGGTATTCCTTCATTGTTCCATTTAAAATGGCAGCCCCCAGCCCCGCCCCTCCATCAGCCTTCCTGGCTCTCTCCTCCAGGGCACTCTCCATCACCTAACGTTCTATAAACCTGTTTAGTATTTGAATCCCCCCACTAGATGTAAGCTCCAGAAGGGCCAGAGTTTTTGTCTGTTTTGTCCACTGTTACATGCTCAGTGCTAAAACAGTTATTAACATCTAATAAATAGGTACTCGATATTTGATAAATTAATGAATGGCAGTGAAGGGAACACATAGGTTTAGGGCTGGTTAGATATTAGTTTGAATCTCAGCTTATTAAAGTCACAATAGCTCTGTGATCTCGGACAAATTTCATAGTTTGTGTAAGCTTTAGTTTATCCATGAAAGAGGGGAATTAAAATTATTTCATAGGGTGCTGTGATGATTCAGAAAAGTCTTGTTACGATGTTTTTAAACAGTACTTGGCACATAACAAGCATCAACAAATCTCCTCCTCCTCCTCCTCCTCCTCCTCCTCCTTCTTCTTCTTCCTCTTTGTCTTGCCCCCTTCCCTGCTCCTCTTACTCTTCCTTTTCTTCTTCTTGTTACTATTATGAAGTAAAAAGCATATCCTTGTTATTATTTGTCCCTCAAGTTCCAATTGTTGCTTAGCACACAATGCACCAGGAAGCTTGAGGCTGACTCTTACCCTTCAGTGTTTCCTCCCATCCAATGTGGGCAACACTGCCAGATCCAGAAGCGCTTTGCTGCACCAGCCTGCTCTGGCGCTACTGGGGCAGTTGTTAGAACACAGGGACGCTGTAGTCTCCTTTCACACTGCATGGCCCAGCTTAGGGGTGGGTCCAAGGTTACAGTCACTCATGATCACAAGCACCTGAAACCTGGGATAGCACCGATGTTTCCCTGAGTGTTTGAGCGTTCTCTTGGTTCATGCACTCAAAATCGCCATCTCATTCCTAGTTCATAGCAGCAGCCATAGGTAAATTAGCAGAGGAAGAATCCCACGTGGTTCCTCGGGATTCAAGAGAAGAGGAAATAACCCATTCTCATTTCTCTCAGCCTAATTCCCAGGAACTTCTGGCCAAGACTCCATCTGGCTCCAGGTTCATTTCATTACCACATTTTTCATTCACTCAACAAACTTTTACTTTTTCTATGAAAGAGAGGAATTACAAGAGAAACAAACACTAGAGGGAAGTCACCATAAAAATGTGCCATGAGGATTCTTTCTGCCTAAAGACATTACAACAAATCAGAAAAGTTATTTATTGAGAATTTCTGTTGTGTTAGGCAGTCTACACAGAAACTCAAATTCAAAATAATGTGTGAGGACACGATGAAATCTATACTAAGGATAAGAAAACAGAGATTCAGAGAAGTTACCTATCAAGATCACAAACTAGATACTGACTGAGCCAGGACTCAAAGCCAGTGTCACAAAACTCTGAAGCCCATGATTTTTGCAACAGTGTATTTTGTCTTTGGATAGTGTCAGTAGGAGGGGAAAATATAAAGCTTGTCAATCATATATGTTATATGGAAATTATTCAATTGCATCCAAGAAGCATTTATTGAGGATGTAGATGTTCAAAGGCGGTATAACAACTTGAATAAGGTAAAGTCTATACCTTCTCCAGGGGATTGTGCATGAATATAGTACAAAGAAATGCATAATTGAGTTAACAGCAGAAAACCGTATGTCTAATTAGAGAGGCACAGAGAGCAGATGATGTCAGATGTCCACCTCTGGGCGGCCGAGGAACATTTTAGCAAGTGGAGAAGGGTGGGAAGAACACAGTGAAGGTCCAGAGGCCTGACAGCATTGACTCTGAGTCTAAAGGGACTAGGCCTGAAGCAGTAAGTCTGATGGGGTAAATATAGAGATGTTCTCTGACCACAGGAGTCACACCATTACCAGTAAAGGGGTCAGTGGGGGACTGATAGGACAGGAAGGGTGAGCTGAATGAGGTCACAGCCAAAATGTCACAGGGGGCAGGGTCTTGAGTGCAGAATGAATGTGAATCACCAGGTAAAGGAGCTGGGCCACAGCTGACTAGAAGGTGTGGTAATAATGGGGAGGTGACTGTGTAGAACTAGGCACCTCCAAGGTTCCAGACGGAACAGAGGAATGGTGACAAAAATCATCTAGACGGGCTCAAAATGTCATTTACCAGCGAATTAACGTATAGTTTTAAAGGGCAATCCATTCAAACTAGAGGTAGGATTACTTGAAACAGCTTCACCAGAGTGGGGGCCTGGTCTTTGGTGACAGGGATATTGAGAAGCAGTGTTGGCTTGGTGGCAGGACTACTGAAGAAGACACCGCTGAATGGTGGAGTGTTAATGAGAAGTTTAGTCTTCCCAGTATAGCATCTTTCCCCAACAGGTCAGTGAAGACCCTCTTGCGAAATGTGGCCAGATCAGATGCACTTGGTTTTAATGTTCCTGAAAGTAGTTTTTGAGACTACTTTAGTTCCTGAAAGTAGTTTTTGAGACCTAATGAACATATAACATTGTATTACATAATCACTTGATTGCTCCCTATTCCCAGTATTTTACTGAAGGCAGAGAGTCCTCAGAAAGGCTCTATGGAGGTTGAACTCAGATGTCTTTTAGTCAGAGTGTTTATTTTTAGTTTAAACATGGAAATAGAAGACAATAAAAGCCCATTATTATTCTGATAGAAATGAAAAGGAAAACAGCTGCTTAGGCAAGACTATTTGTCTTTATTATTATTCTGAATTATTTACATATAGTATGATAGAATTCATTATTTGACACTGGAAATGTATATTAATAACTGTGGCTATGATATATTTAATTGCATAATATTTAATCAGGCTGCATTTTGGATATTTTAAAAATACTAGCTTTAAAATGTGCTTGTTCTCATACCTATTTTTTTCCTGCATTAACTGAACCAGGATTTTTTTTTTTTTTTACTGATATATCATTGGCATACAATGGCCTATTTCTTAGAGTTTTGATATCACATAGAAAACAACCATATACTTGCATTTTTAAAATCCCACTGGGAAGGATCACCCAGGTGATGAAGGTCAGGGCTACTGAGACTTGCCGTGTTCTCTAATGCAAGAGGCGTGAGGAGGCAGATTCAAGTGGAGGGTGCTGCTACTTCCAAGACACATGCCTGCCTCAGAGCTCTGTCCCAGAGCCTTGAGAAACACACAGGATTTGGACAAAATGGCAGCAGAATAGACAGATGTGTCCCGAGCTTTGTCCTGGAGCACATAGAATGACCAGCTGAAATGAGTGACACCCACCCCAAATTGGCGAAGGAGACTCAGCTGGTGAGACAATTTGCAACTGGGAAGGGCAGAGGGCCCCTGGAGAAAGCCCAGGGCACTGTGACCACATGAGCAGCAGACACGTGAGCAGCCCACTCCTGTCCAAGGAGCAGCAGTCCCGCGAGCAGCCCACCCCAGGCCAAAGAGCAGCAGCCTCTTGTCCTGCTCCAGTCCAAGGAGCAGCAGCTGTGTGAGTGGCCTGCTCCCCTGTCCTAGGAGCAGCAACCATGCAAGCAGCCAGCCCCCATCTGAAGAGCAGCAACCGCATGAGCAGCCCGCCCACAACTGAGGAGAGGCAGCCCCGTGCAGCCCACCCCGTCCGAGAAGCAGCAGCTGCGCGCAGACCGCACCCTGTCCCCGTCCGAGGAGCAGCAGCTGCACAAGCAGCCTGCCCCCATTTGAGGAGCAGCAGCTGAACCCAGTTCGAGGAGCAGTAGCCACACGAGCAAACCGCCTACATCCGAGGAACGGCAGCCCTGTGCAGCCCATACCAGTCAGAGGAGCAGCAGCCACATGCAACCAGCAACCGTCTGACGAGCAGCAGCTGTGTGAGTGGCCTGCCCCCGTCTGAGGAGCAGCAGCTGCATGTGCAGCTCAATCCCATCTGAGGAGCAGCAGCCATGCAAGCAACCTGCCCCTGTCCAAGGAGCAGCAGCCTCATGAGCAGCCCACCCCATCTGAGGAACAGCAGCCACACGAGTAGCCCACCACCGTCTGAGGAGCAGCAGCCGCACACAGCCCATTCCCATCTGAGGAGCAGCAGCTTTGTGATCAGCCCATCCCCATCAGAGGAGCAGCAGCTGTGCGAGCAACCTCCCCCCACCAGCCAGAGGAGCCACCACTGCTGCGAACAACACCCACCAGAGGAGCTGCTGCCAACTGAGGAGCAGCCGCTGCCGTGACCACACGAGGAGCAACTGCAGCCATAGGAGCCACTGCCACCCAAGGAGCAGCCCCTGCATGACTTGACATCTAGATCCATTGGTGATATAAAAAATGGGTACACAAAGAAACCCCCCAAAGGAAATAAAAGGAGGAATTGCCAGAAAAGCAGCTAAGTGAAACAGAGGCATGCAATATGTCAGAAAAAGAATACAGAATAAGAGTCATACAGTTCATAAACCAGATGGATGAAAAAAATCAACAACTTATATAAGAATCAAGAAGAAATGAAGAGTGATATCGCTGCAATAAAAAACACCATGGAAAGTTTCAACAGTAGACTAGGAGAAGCGGAGGACCGAATTAGCGAATTAGAAGACAGGGAAGCAAAACACAGCCAAACTGAGCTGCAATTGGAGAAAAAAAATTAAAAGACTGGAGGAGAGCCTAAGAGAACTATGGGACAACATGAAATGAAGCAACATATGAATAATATGTTTCAGAACAACAGGAAGAGGAACAAGGGTTAGAAAACATATTTGAAGAAATAATGTCAGAAAACTTCCCTGATGTGGGGAAGAAAAAAGTCACACAAGCACAGAGAGTCTCAAACAAGATAAACCTGAAAAGACCCACACCAAGACACATCATAATTACGATGGCAAATGTTCAAGACAAAGAAAGGATCTTAAAGGCTGCAAGAGAGAGACAGAAAGTTACATACAAAGGATCTCCCATTAGATTATCAAATGATTTCTCAACAGAAACACATCAGTCCAGTAAAGAATGGAAGGAAATTTACAAAGTGAGGCAAAGCAAGGGAATGAATCCAAGAATTCTCTATCCAGCAAGGCTATCATTCAAAATTGAAGGGGAAATAAGGAGCTTCACAGACAAAAAGAAGGCTAAGGGAGTTTATCACTCCCTAGCCAGCAATGCAAGAAATGCTAAAGGAACTGGTGTAAAAATAAGAAATAAAAAAGTTAAGAAGGAACACAGGCAGAAAAAATAAAAATGGCTATAAACAAGTACCTATCAATAATAATTTTAAGTGTAAACAGACTAAATGCTTCAATCAAAAGACATTGAGTGGCTGAATGGATAAAAAAACATCACCCATACATATGCTGTCTACAAGAGACCAACCTCAGAACAAGGGACTCACACAGACTGAAAGTGAAGGAATGGAAAAATATCTTTCAGGCAAATGGAAATGAAAAAAAAAAAGCTGGGGTAGCAATACTTATATCTGACAAAATAGACTTCAAAGTGAAGGCCATAACAAGAGAGAAGGAAGGCTACTTCATAATACTAAACGGATACAATAAGAGTATATAACCCTGATAAACATATATGCACCCAATGCAGGAGCACCCAAATACATAAAAAACTCCTGGAAGATATCAAGGGAGAGATCAACAACAATATAATCATAGTAGGGGACTTTAATACACCACTGACATCACTGGATAAATCCTCAAGGCAAAAAATCAGCAAAGAAACTGCAATCCTAAATGACTCACTAGATCAGATAGACTTAATTGATATCTTCAGAATATTTCACTCCAAAGCCACAGAATATACATTCTTCTCAAGTGCACATGGGACATTTTCAAAAATAGACCACATATTGGGTCACAAGCAAAGTCTCCCCAAATCCAAGAAGATTGAAATCATATCAAGCATCTTCTCAGACCACAATGGCATAATACTAGAAATAAACTACAATAAAAAGAATCCAAAAAATTAAAACACTTGGAAGCTAAATAGCATGCTATTAAACAATGATTGGGTTACCAAATAGATCAAAGAAGAAATTAAAAACATCCTGGAAACTAATGACAATAAAAACATAACAATCCAAAATCTATGGGACACAATGAAAGCAGCCCTGAGAGGTTATAACTCTACAGACCTACCTCAAAAAAACAAGAAAAATTGGTAGTAAATCATCTAACTCTACAACTTAAAGAATTAGAAAGAGGGCAATAAGAAAAGCCCAGAGTAAGCAGAAGGAAGGAGATAATAAAGATCAGAGCAGAAATAAATGACACAGAGACCCCCCCCCCACAAAAAAAAATGAATACAAAAGATCAATGAAACCAAGAACTGGTTCTTTGAAAGGATAAACAAGATTGATGAACCTCTAGCCAGGTTCATCAAGAAGCAAAAAGAGAGAACCCAAATAAACAAAATCAGAAATGAAAGAGGCGAAAAACAAACAAACAAAAAACTTCCAGCAAACAAAAGCCTGGGGCCTGATGGCTTCAAAGGGGAGTTTTACCAAACATTCAAGGAAGAACTAAAACCTATCCTCCTCAGACTATTCCAAAAAATTCAAGAGGAAGGAACACTTCTAAGCTCATTCTATGAAGCCAGCATCACCCTAATACCAAAACCAGATAAAGACAACACAATGAAAGAGAATTACGGGCCAATATCCCTCATGAACATAGATGCCAAAATCCTCAGCAAAATTCTAGCAAACCGGATCCAGCAGTACATCAGAAAGAGCATACACCAGGACCAAGCAGGACTTATCCTGGGGATGCAAGGATGGTACAATATCCGCAAATCAATAAACATGATACATCACATAAACAAATTGAGAAATAAAAATCACATAGTCATATCAATTAATGCAGAAAAAGCATTTGACAAAATCCAACACCCTTTCTTGATAAAAATTCTCAGCAAGGTGGGAATAGAAGGATCATACCTCATCATGATAAAAGCCATATATGACAAACCCACAGCCAACATCATACTCAATGGGCAAAAACTAAAACAATTTCCCCTAAGATCAGGAAGAAGACAGGGATGACCACTCTCAACACTCCTGTTCAACATAGTACTGGAAGTATTAGCCATTGCGATTAGACAAGAAGCAGAAATAAAAGGCATCCAAATTGGCAAAGAAGAAGTAAAACTGTCCTTATTCACAAATGACATGATCTGTAATAGAAAACCCTAAAGACTCCATCAAAAAATTATTAGACTTAATAAATGAATTTGGCAATGTAGCAGGATACAAAATTAACACCAAGAAATATATGGCATTTCTATACACCAATAGTGAACTTACAGGAAGAGATGCTTAAAAAGCAATCCCATTTACCATTGCACAAAAAAAATTAAGATACCTGGGAATAAACTTAACTAAGGAGGTAAAAGACCTCTACTCAGAAAATTACAGGTCCTTGAAAAAAGAGATAGAGGAAGACATAAACAGATGGAAGAACATACTGTGTTCATGGACTGGTAGAATCAACATCATTAAAATGTCCATACTACCCAAAGCAATCTATAGATTCAATGCACTCCCCATAAATATACCAATGGCATATTTCACAGACCTAGAATGAACTTTCCAAAAATTCATCTGGAATAAAAAAAGATCCCGAATAGCTGCAGCAATCCTGAGAAAGAACAAAGTAGGTGGTATCTCAATACCATATATCAAGCTGTATTACAAAGCCACTGTTCTCAAAACAGCCTGGTACTGGCACAAGAACAGACATATAGATCAATGGAATAGAATAGTGAACTCAGAAGTTGACCCAAACCACTATGCTCAATTAATATTTGACAAAGGAGGCATGAACATACAATGGAGTCAAGACAGTCTCTTCAATAAATGGTGTCGGGAAAATCGGACAGATACATGCAAAAAATGAAACTAGACCACCAACTTATATCATACACAAAAATAAACTCAAAATGGATAAAAGACTTAAACATAAGACAGGAAACCATAAAAATACTAGAGGAATCCACAGGCAGCAAAATCTCAGACATATACTGAAGCAATTTCTTCACCGATACTGCTCCTAGGGCAATGAAAACTAAAGAGAAAATAAACAAATGGGACTACATTAAAATAAAAAGCTTTTACACAGCAAAAGAAACCATCAACAAAACAACAAGAAAGCCCACTGCATGGGAGAACATATTTGCCAATGTTATCACCGATAAGGGTTTAATCTCCAACATTTACAGGAAACTCATACAACTTAACAAAAGGATGATAACCCAATCAAAATATGGGCAACGGACCTAAATAGATACTTTTCGAAATAAGACAGAAGGAAGGCCAAGAGACAGATGAAAACATGCTCAAAGTCACTAATTATCTGAAACATGCAAATCAAAATGACAATGTGGTACCATCTCACACCTGTCAGAATTGCTATCATCAACATGTGCTAGAGAGAATGTGGAGAAAAAGGAACCCTTGTGCACTGCTGGTGGGAATGCAGACTAGCGCAGCCACTGTGGAGAACAGTATGGAGTTTTCTCAAAAAACTAAAAATGGAACTCCCATTTGACCCAGTGATCCCACTTCTAGGAATATATCCCAATAAACTAGAAACACCAATCAGAAAGGATATATGCACCCCTGTTTTC
Source organism: Cnephaeus nilssonii (assembly GCF_951640355.1). NCBI lineage: Eukaryota > Metazoa > Chordata > Mammalia > Chiroptera > Vespertilionidae > Cnephaeus > Cnephaeus nilssonii. Next base: position 75,596,579 of record NC_137075.1, read on the forward strand.
AAAGTGGCACAATTCACCATAGCTAAGACTTGGAAATAGCCTAAGTGCCCATCAGCGGATGAGTGGATTAAAAAACTGTGGTACATCTACACAATGGAATACTACGCTGCAGTAAAAAAGAAGGAATTCTTACTATTTGCAACAGCATGGTTGGAACCGGAGACCATTATGCTAAGCAAAATAAGCCAGTCAGAGAAAGATAAATATCACATGATCTCACTCATTTATGGAATATAATGAACAACATAAACTGGTGAACAAAAACAGATCCAGAGACAGAGAAGCGTTGATCAGACTGTCAAACCTCAGAGGGAAGGTAGGGGAGGGTGTAGGTAAGGGGGAGATCAACCGAAGGACTTATATGCATGCATATAAGCCTAACCAATGAACACAGACAACAGGGGGGTGAGGAGTTGGGGGAGGCAATGGGGGGGATAAGGACACATATGTACTACCTTAATCAATAAAGAAATTAAAAAAAAAAAGAAACGCACAGGGGCTTCAACTCTCTTAGTCACGAAATCTGGCCCCATCAAGATAAGAGTCTTCTTCATTCTGCCAGCAACTGCACTGTTCCTTTCTGCCTGGTTTTTGCAGGACAGAGGGTAGAGGAAGTGGGAGGCAGAGTCAATACTCCTCCTCTTTCTAATACTCCTACTGTTATTACTTCTGCTACTACCAACACCACCACTTCTTGACTACTAGCTAAGATTCGTTGGGCATTTCCTATTTGCTAGACCTTGTTCTATGGATTTAAATATACAACCAATTTAATCTTTATAACAACCCCTCAAGTAACTATTATTATCTCCACTTTACAGGTGAGGAATCTGAAACACGGCAGATATGTAACTGGCATAGGTTCACAGCGCTAGTATCTGGTAGTTAAAGCGTCTAAATTCATTTTATCAGACAATTAAAGCATTAACAGTGCATTCTTGAAAAAATATTCACTGGGCATACTCCAAAGTATAACTCCATAATAAAATTTCCTCTAAGGAAACCAAGTGAATAACTGAGTCACTTGGCTAACTTTGACCCTGCAGTATTTACAGATCTCCCAAAATAGCACAATTCTTTTTTCTTTTTTAGTAAGGAAACTTAGAATCAGGAGCACAGTGAGGTCATTTTCTGATTCCATGACTATTTAAGGTTTGTCTGTTTTGTATAGTTGTGTAATAGTAGGTTAATAATTAAGAACAAGTTCATGTTTTGTATCTGGAAATTTTGTCTTGCTTTGTTGTATTGGGATTCTTTTGAGAGGACATTAACGTGATTTGAATTCTCTGACCCTCATTCCACTATATAAAGAGACATCAATCACCAAAGTGCATATGAGCATCCTCTTGTTTTCCTATTTATCATTCCTCGTGCTTGGGGCAATTATATTTCAAGCTTTGGAGGAAGACTTTGAGGTGGATCGGCGACAGTTGGCAGTTAAACTGAAAAGTGATTTTCTGAAACATCGTGCTAATAAAACTAAACAAGAAGTCGAAATGTTTGTGCAGGTAAGAGATGAAGATCCAGTTCATTTAAGAGTCAGAAGACTTCTCTCTACGCAGAGAAGCCATCTAATGTGAGCATTGTATGAAATAACTTCCTTCACTGAGTACTTTGTCAGGCATATAGTGCTAATATTTTCTCCTAGACTGTGGCCTGATTTTAATTTTGCTCATGGCTTCTTTTTTTTAAATTAATTTTTATTGATTTCAGAGTCGAAGGGAGAGGGAGAGAGAGACAGACACATCAGTGACTAGAGAGAATCATTGATCGGCTGCCTCCTGCATACCCCCTACTAGGGATCGAGCCCACAACCCAGGCATGTACCTTGACCAAGAATCGAACTGTGACTCAACCACTGAGCCATGCCAGCCGGGTGCTCCTGGGTTTCTTTTGAAAAGAATTTTGTTTTTTAGAAACTTCAGTTCATAATTCTTTTCTTTTATGGTTTGTGCTTTTTGTGTTCTAAGAAATCTTCAGCTAAACCGAAGTCAGAAAGATTTTGAGATATTATATAGCTTAGCTTTTCTATTTGTTTGTTTATATAATGTATTTCAAGTTAATTTTGGTCAATTATTTGAAGTAAGCATCAAGGTTTGTTATTTTTAATACACATATTCTGTTGTTGCAGAATCATTTGCTGAAAAGACTACTTTATTTTTCATGAAATTACCATGGCAAGTTTGTCCAAAGTCAATCGATCAGGGTGTAGTTATGGGTAAGGTGGAGTGAGTACACTCCACTCTTTCTCTCCCGGTAACACCTGAATGTACCGGTAACACCTGAATGTACCGGTAACACCTGGGAAGAATATATATATCAGGTATTGAAGCATCTGAATAGTAAATAGTAGCAGCAATAGAATTTGAAGTACTGAGTGAGTTAAGCACCCCACCCCAGCCCGGTACCCCCAGTCTGATCTTAATGCAGCTGCAAACTCAGAAGTGAACCAAGAGTTCTAGGAGACATCCTCTAGTTCTGACTCAAGGATCAGGAAAGGGAACTCCTAACGCTCGGAGAGAGTGGACATCCTCCCTTTTATTTCTTTTCTTCATTGACTTGCACCCCAGTTCCCCAGTAACGCTGTGGTGGCTGCAGTCACGACAGCAGCAACAGTGGAAGCAGTGGGAACTCACAAAACTCTGCTCCCTGAAACTGTCCTTTCAAGGCTAGGGCCAAACCCTTTTCCTTTTTCCCCTTCTTTTTCTGTCCTCCTACCACTTGGCCCCAGACATGGCACAATCAAGAAAAACGTTGGTTTCTGGCTGGCAGACCTCAAAGGGGAGCAATCGGGAACAAGACAGTAGCAGGGAGATCGCAGAGAGGAAGCTGTTGTGGAAGTGACCCTATAAAATTGCTTAGACCTGACCTGCACGTACACGGGTTTAGTTTTCACACCAAAGACTCTGAGAATTGAACTAGTGGGTAGACCTAAATCTAGGTCCCAGACTGACCTCTGAGTGATGGGCAGATGATACTGCAGAGGCTGTGAGAGCTGAACTGTCGATGGAAGCACATCCCATGGAATGTGAGTTGGAACTTGCGGTCTGAATCTAAACTAAATGACCTGCTAAAGTGAAAATGCCAACCATCTCCATAGGATTTCAATGAGACTCAGAGTCTCATAGCATAGCATTCAAAATACAATCTAAAGTACTCAGCATATGAAGAACTACAAAAATCTGGTGATGAAGCCTCTCAGGTTTTGTTTGTCCAAAAAGGGTTTGTTTTGCCTTTTTATAGGAGGACATTTACATTGGTTATATCATTCTAGTCAGCACTTCACAGCATGGCAGCTTCCTTCTTCAAAGCCAGCAAGGCAGAGAGAGTCTCTAGCAAGATCAGCACTACAGTCTCATATAATCTAATCACTTACATGGAATCATGTACATCCTGTCACCTTCGATACATTCTGTGTCACTAGAAATAAGTCACAGGTCCCACCGATCCTCAAAGAGAGGGAGTCACACAAGGGCATGAACACCAGACCCTGGGGGCCAGTTTGAGGGTCTGTCTGCCACACTCAAGAAATTGTTTCTGACCAGCCTCACAAAGTTTCACCCTTTTCACGTGTGGAATGTCATTCAACCAAAGAAATATTCAAAGAGGATTCTCTGCAGACTTCTGTGTAACTTCCGCCTCTATACAAGTTGTAGCCACCTCAACTTGACTGAACTCCAATCTCTGTCCTCTCAGCTCAGCAAAATCACCATGCTGTCTTGGGGGTGCCCCTCCCCCCATACCAGAGTCTAGAAATTATCTCCAAACAGCCTGGGCAATGGTAGTACTCACCTTGTTTTCCTTCTCTTAGTGATTACAGTTCTGCATTTCCTCTTGTCCAATATTTAAAAATAGTTGCTTCCTATGTTGTGTGAAACATCCTATCTCGGAGTATTTTACCATCTCCCTAGTGCCCATCTCACATGTCATCCAATAGTGTTTTTGTTCAACCTAATTTTTACTATGTTATTATATAATACTATATGCTTAATTTTTGTTTTGATTTTATTGATTTCTTTATTCATTCTTAGTTTCAGAGATAATTTTCCTTCCTGTGCAATATCTTTGGTAAATTTTAATCATGAGTCTACTAGTGATAATTAACTCTTTTTTGTGTGTGTGTGTGTTTTGTTTTGGTCTAAAAATATATTCATCTCATCTTATTTCTTGAAAGATATTTTAGCAGACTATGCAATACTAGATTGACAATTGTTTTCTTTCAGAACTTGGGAGACATTACCCCACTATTTTATTGCTTTCCTCTGTTGCTTTCAAGTTTTCTGTCAATCTAATTGTCCATAATTTGTAGATAATTTTATCTTTTCTCTCTGACATCAGAGACCTCTGGTTTTATGAACTTCTCTTGATCTCTGTTGTTTTATTGGTTTAATTCAACAGTCTAGATATGACTTTGGTTTTTTTATTTTGCTAGGGGTTTGCTTCATGAATCGTTATATTTATTTCTCTTATCAACTCTTGGAAATTCTGAGCCATTAATTTTTTAAAAAATGATCATTATGGTTGATTTATTTCTAGCCTCTATACAGTATACTCTTAACTTATCTTTTATATTCTCCACTATTTTGCCTTTGTTGGTTTGTTTTGAGAAATTCATTATGCTATATCCTTCATTTACTTATTTTCTCATTGGTTCCATCTTATTGGATGTGTTGAATTTTTAATTTCAGTGATTATGTTTTTCTTTTCTAAAATCTCTGCTTTTTCCTCTTTAAATCTGTGTGGCCTTTCTTATTAATATTTTATTCTTACATGTCTCTAATTCCTTTGATTTTGTTAAACATTTTAAACATGTTCTTTGTTCAATTACTCAACATTTAAAGTCTTTAGAATTCTAATTCTGCTATTAGATTTTCCAATGACTCTCATAGTGGCATGGCATTTTTATCTTACTTTTGACTTTAATTAGAAAACCTCTAATGTTTCCCTGTTAAGCATGAAGCCACTGGAGTTCGTTACAGTTTCTCTGTGTCAAGTTAAAACATTTGTTCCTATTTATAACTTACAAATAATTATTATTTTATTTCATCTATGTTTGTATTTATTGAAGTGATTAATATATAGCTTTCATCTTTATTATATGGTTAGTGATTCCTATAGTTTAACATTGATTACATTCCCTTAATCATAATGTATCCTTCATAACTCTACTAGATTTGATAATACTTTATCTAGAACTTGGGATTCTATACTTCTAGATACTCTATAATTCCCCCCTTTCTTCCTTCTTTTCTTCCTTTCTTCTCCCTCCCTACTTCCCTCCCTCCCTCCCGCCCTCCTTCCCTCCCTCTTGCCCTTCCTCCCACCCTTCCTTCCTTCCTTCCTTCCTTCCTTCCTTCCTTCCTTCCTTCCTTCCTTCCTTCCTTCCTTCTTTCCTTTCTTCCTTTCCTGTGCTATTCATGTCTGGTCTTCCTTCTTTCCTTCCCGGTGCTATTCATGTCTGGTCTTACATATTATTGATTTCAGAGAAGAAGGGAGAGGGAAAGAGAGAGATAGAAACATCAACAATGAAAGAGAATCATTGATCAGCTAGCCAACTGGGGATTGAGACTGCAACTCGGGCATGTGCCCTTGACCAGAATCGAACCCGGGACCCTTCAGTCTGCAGGCCTATGCTCTATCCACTGAGCCAAACTGGCTAGGGCTCATGTCTGACCTTGATTAGTGTTAAATGCATTCTAGCATTCTATAAAGAATCAGGAAGCGTACGAAAATATCTTTCAGTTATCCTGTTCATTGTACCACTTTTCCATCCCATCTTCCTTTTTTTCTCTGTATTTGAGGTTTCTTGGGGTGTTTAGAGAATAAAGATATCAACGTCTCTAACTGGTCATTACTGTTTATATTGTAAAGTTATTTGGCTGAGTTTCTTTCATGAACAGATTTCTATGTGTTTTAGACTTTCCAAAAATTGCTAGCCCTCTCATGAATTCCTTTCTTGTTTTCCAATGCTGTGATACAATTACAATGTCCTTATTTCTTTGTTACCATCTCTCTCATGATTGGTTTGCTTACACTGGAAGTCTCTCTGCAGCTATCTTTGACCCAGATTTGCTAATTATTTAAAAATAATTGAACTTTATTAACATTTTAAATAATTGTGCTAAGTCTATATACATACTCTCACAAATTTCCTCAAAAAAAATGCTATAGCCATATATTAAACCCATATACAACTTCTAAAACAGTTGACAACACTAAAACAAATAAGGCCTGCCATTATAAATTATCATCATAAACATTTCTGTTTCGCTTGATCCTAGGGAAAATTTCCTGTTTGACCCAATTAAATATGGATTTTGGTTTGAATCCAACAATCCCAGTGGGATCGGGCCTAAACGGGCAGTCGGACATCCCTCTCACAATCCAGGACTGCTGGCTCCCAACTGTTTGCCTGCCTGCCTTCCTGACTGCCCCTAACCGCTTCTGCCTGCCAGCCTGATCACCCCCTAACCACTCCGCTGCCAGCCTGTTTGCCCCCAACTTCCCTCCTCTGCCGGCCTGGTCACTCCTAACTGCCCTCTCCTGCAGAGTTGATCACCTCCGACTGCCCTCCCTTGCAGGCCTGGTCCCTTTCAACTGCCCTCCCTTGCAGGCAGGGTGCCTCCCAACTGCCCTCTCCTGCTGGCCATCTTGTGGTAGCCATCTGTGTCCACATGGGGGCAGGATCTTTGAACACATGGGGGCAGCTATATTGTGTGTTGCAGTGATGATCAATCTGCATATTACTCTTTTATTAGATAGGATAGAGGCCTGGTACAGGGGTGGGGGCCAGCTGGTTTGCCCTGAAGGGTGTCCCTGATCAGGGTGGGGTTCCCTTGGGGCATGGGGCGGCCTGAGCAAGGGGCCTGTGGTGGTTTGCAGGCCGGCCACGCCCCCTGGCAACCCAAGCGGAGGCCCTGGTATCTGGAATTTATTTCCCTTCTACAATTGAAACTTTGTAGCCTGGAGCAGAGCCAAGCCAGGGGCTCACTCCGCGGCTGACAGCCATTTCTGTTGGGGTTATAATTGATACTTTGTAGACTTAAGCGGGTGGACCTGGCCAGGGTGTGTGGAAAGCTTTGCTTCCCCTGTTGCCGGGAGCAACCCTGGCCTGCTCTCTCAAGCTCCATTCTGCCGCCATTTCTGTTTGAATTTGTTTACCTTCTATAATTGAAACTTTGTAGCTTGAGTGGAGGCCTAGGCCTGGCAAGGGCATGCGGAAAGCTTGGCTTCCTCTGTTACCTAGGAAACCTTGCTCTCTGTGGCTATAGCCATCTTGGTTGGGTTAATTTGCATACTCGCTCTGATTGGATGGTGGGCGTGGCTTGTGGGTGTGTCGGAGGTATGGTCAATTTGCATATTTGTCTATTATTAGGTAGGATCATCATAAACATTTCTGTTTTGCTTGATCCTAGGGAAAATTTCCTATTTGACCCAATTAAATATGGATTTTGGTTTGAATCCAACTAAATGGAACTAATATTCTTTAGTGTTCTACTTAGAGAAATATAAATTACACAAACCCAATTTTTATTCTTTCTCTTATTTTACTTTGTAGATGATGGCTTATTTTGTAGTATTAGGAATACCTCCCACAGGAAATAAAACTGCTGCTGTGTCTTGGACTTTTTTCAACTCATTTATAACTTCCATAATTATCGTATCTACAATAGGTAGGTATTGTACTTTTCATTTTCCACTTAGGATGTTAAATGTTTTATGATTGTTTTGCATGAAGCATTACATCTACATATTTCCTGTACCTTTATACAATACCTTAGATTTAATGAAATAAAGTAGTTAGTTTAAGGGGCACTGTGTCTACTAAGATAAAAGAGGAAAGCTAGCAATATTTTGGCTGGCTGTGAAAAAAGCCAATTTTTCTTTTCCCCTACATTTGGGTCCCTTAAAATCTTGAGACTATGGTCTCTGAACCAGGAATTATCTGGAATAAGAAAGGTTTCCCTCCACACACTTCAACAAAAAAAATGTTTCAAATCCAGAAAAAATGTTCCCAAATAAGTCAAATAGGACTTAATTCTCTTCTCCCACTCCCCAAAAAGCTGCATCACCAAGTCTTTGGCAAAAAAGAGGCTATGATTGAGGCAAAAAAATTATTATTATAAGATGCTCCTAAAAGGGGTAGTTTATAAATGCAGAACAGAGTGTATATGTGATCACATAGGATTATATAAAAAAGAAACCAGAATGTGGAATGATGGAGAAGGGAAGAAAGAGGGAGAAAATAATAGGGGGAGAGAGGGGTAAGAACTTTCATTATACAATACCAGGAATCAGGAATTTATAAAGAAAATTTAAACAGAGGTTTAAGAATATTGTTTAAAAGTACAAAGGCAAATACAAAAGAATGAAAAGTAGCAATATAAATATCAAACCTGGAGAGGAGCATGAAGAAGGTGGTGTATAAGAATTGAATCCCTATATTTTATATAAAAAATATCAATAAAATATTATCTAAAATTTAAAATTGATAAATCAGCACATGGATATATAACCATATACATAAGTCTAATTCAACAAGATAGTTTTGAAGCAAAAATTTCACCACAAAATTGGTCTCACTCTGCAGAGAGGGTCTGGCATTTTATATTTCTACTAGTGACCCGGTGCACGAAATTCGTGCACATTAAAAGGGGATTAATTAGAGGAAATAATTTAATATTGCTATTTGCCCTTTCTCTATAATAGAAGTGTCAAAGATGAAATAAAATTAGTAAAATGTATATGAAAACCTTCCTCCTGTCAGAGTCTGGGGCTCACCATGGGACCCAGAGTCAAGTCCCCACAACCCACATGCACCTCAAAATTGCGTGAGACCCAGACCTTAGCAGCACCCCCCCAATTGGACAAGATCCAGACCAGGCCAGTCCCACCCTTGTCAAGCTCTTCCAGGCAGGGGGCATAGCCTCAGGTCCCCTGGCCTGGTGCCAGGACAGGGGGCGTGGCCTGAGGTCCTCCAGCCCAGACCAGGGTGGGGGGGGTGCCTTGAGGTCCTCCGTCAAGCCCCGCCAAGTGGGGGACATGGCCTGAGATCCCCTGTCAAGCCCCGCTGGGTGGGGGGCATAGCCTGAGGTTCCCTGACAAGCCCCGCCAGGCGGGGGGACGCAGCCTCAGGTCCCTCAGCCCAGCACCGGAGGTGGGTGCAGCCTTAGGCCCCCCTTCAAGCCCCACCAGCACTGGGGGTACACCTTGAGGTTCCCCATGAAGCCCTGCTGGGTGAGGAGCATGGCCTGAGGTCCCCTGTCAAGCCCCACATGGTGGGGGGTGCGGCCTGAGGTCCCCTGGCCTGGCACTGGGGTGGGGGGAGCAGCCTGAGGTTCCCTAGCCCAGCACCAGTACGGGAAGCGCACCTTGAGGTCCCCCATCAAGCCCAGCTGGGTAGGGGGCACGGCCTGAGGTCCCCTGTCAAGCCCCATGGGGGCTGGGGAGGGCGTAGCCTCAGGACCCTGCTGATTGCTCGTTAAGGCTCCTTATGGGAACTTGGCCTCAGCTGTAGGTTCAGCCATCTTTGTGATGGAGTGATGGTTAATTAGCATATTCCCTCTTTATTAGATAGGATGTCATATAGCTGTTGGTATAGGTGTGGGAAAACCTTACAGGTGAGTCAGTTCCACTGGGCTAAAGGCAATTCTCAAAAGGAGGCAAACAAAATTGAAACAGACTCATAGACACAGAGAACAAAATTGATGGTTGCCAGAGGGGAGTGGGTTAGTAGATCAGGTGAAGAAGGCAAAGGGATTAAGAAGTACAAATTGGTAGTTACAAAATAGTCACAGGGATGTAGAGAACAGCATAGATAATATAGTCAATAATCTATATATATAAGAGCCTAATATGCAAATTGTCCACTGGGACGGGAGTTCGACTGCTCGCTATGACATGCGCTGACCACAAGGGGGCGGTGTGGAATGAAGGGAGGCCCCGGCTAGCAGCTGGCAGCCAGGGAAAGCAGGCCCTGGCCAGCAGCCAGCAGCTGTTAGGGACCCTACCTGTGCACAAATTTTATGCACTGGGCCTCTAGTATTGTGATAACTATGTATGGTGTCAGTGGGTACTGGAAATATTTGGGGATACACTTTGTAAAGTATATGATTATCTAACTGCTAAGAAATATTGAGTGCAAACTGTAATTAAAAAATAAAATTAAGTGTGGGGTAAGATATCAACCAAAGGACCTGTATGCATGCATATGAGCATAACCAATGGACACAGGCAGTGGGGGGTGAGGGCATGTGCTGGGGGGTGGGAGCGGCTGGGGAGAAGTCAATGGGGGGAAAAGGAGACTTATGTAATACTTGAAACAATAAATATTTTTTAAAAATAGCCCTGGCCTTAGCTGGTTTTGGCTCACAGGATAGAGTGTTTGTGGACTGAATGGTCCAGGTTCAATTCCTATCAAAGGCACATGCCTGGGTTGCAGACTCGAGCCCCAGTAGGGGGCATACAGGAGACAGCCGATCAGTGATTCTTCATCATTGATGTTTCTATCTCTCTTTCCCTCTTCTTTCCTCTCAGAAATCAATAAAATATATATGTATATATTTAAAATATCCCTGGACAATGTGGCTCAGTTGGTTGGACACCAAAAGGATGCTGGTTCGAATCCCAATCAGGGCACATGTCTGGGTTGTGGGTTCAGTCCCCAGTAGGGGTGTGCAATTGTCACTTCTGGGTGGGCCCAGATAATCGTGTTTGTTCTTGGTGCTTGGCTGGATTTAGATAATGCAACCCACCCCCTGGCACCTGAGCTGAAGGTCAGGCTGACAACACACTTTCCTCTGGCAAGGTATGTTTCCAGGGCATGGCTCTACCAGGCACCACTGAATTCAGATGACAATCAGCTCAGGGGTCTTTCCCAGGTGCTCTCTACACTTTATTATAATTCTAATAGACATCACACTATTTAATTATATCAATATATTATAATGTACATAATCAGCCTCTATTATTGAACATTTATGTTGATTCAGTTTTTCGAAATAGCAATAGTGTGAAAAACTTTTCTTCATTTTAGCCCACATTTCTTGATTATTTGCTTAGGATAAGATCTAGCTAAGTCATTGTGGTTTTTTGTTTGTTTTTATTAAAAATGTGCAGTATGTACTGGGGCTCTTAGAATACCAATGACTAAAAATTTGCCCTCAAAGCCTAATGATAAATGTGCATATTATGCCAAGCTTCCATATTGAGGGGCATTGCATTTATCTTTTTTTCTCTTATCAGGTTATGGAACAGTTTTTCCTAGGACTCCTAATGGACAACTGTTCTGTGTTGTCTTTGCTGCAATTGGAATTCCTCTAACTATCATAGTCTTTAATTATATTAGTAGATTAGTTTTTCTGCCATTTGAAAAACTTGGAAACTACCTTGAACATAAGGGTGTAAATGAGGTAAGACCTCTCTCTCTCTCTCTCTCTCTCTCTCTCTCTCTCTCTCTCTTTTTACACACATACACACACACACACACACACACACACACACACACACCTGGTAGAGAAGTTTTATTTCTTTAAATACATATATGGATTCACGACCTTAGATTAACTAGGCACATGACATGTATAAATACTTACTGAACTCATGTTGAATGCAATTTGTAGAGCAAGTCATTCTGTGTTATAAAACAGATGTGAGAAAATCCAATGTTCAAGAGACCATCTATTTCCTCTTTGGTAATTAACCTCTAATCACTGAACTTACAATAAGATGATTAGTGGTGAATTGTGTATGAACTAAGTGATCTCAGAAGTCATTTAGTCAACTCCTTCCTTTTACAGGACAGGAAAACATTTCATAAAGGCTAGGTGGCTTGTTCAAGATTACCTAGAAAACCAGTGGCAGTGCTGGCACTAACCCCAGAGATGTTTGGATGAAGGCTTTGACCACATATCGTGTTGAATCATGTGTGGTCAACTCAGTAATTAACACAGGTTTTACCCTTTTTAAAATAATTACAATGCAGTTATTTATTAAGATAATTGAGAATTTATTATTAAATCAAGTTGTTGATATTCTTTAAGGTATTTTGTTTTCTATAAAGGAATATAGAGAAGTAGTCCCCTTCAGAGAGCCCAAGGAAGCAGGCGAGATTTCCCTTAATCGTTGATGTGATCAAGTCCTTACTCTTGGTCAGAGCACTTCACAACGAAGGCACCACTTCCTTTGTTCTTTCTTTGTGCCCTTTTTGGAGGCCTATGGTTCCTGTAGGATTTACTTTGTTATTCGATTGGCGTTGCCACAAAAGAAAACACAGTACACCTTGGGCTCTAATGTGATCACTATAACAAATTAGTATCAAAATATAAATCTCCTATGCAGCTGTATTTTAAAAACCTAGCACTGTTATTTGTGGTACTTATAACTTTATAGTTATATTTAAATTATATTTAAATTTAAGTAAATGATATGTACATACATAAATGATAAATTTTCTAAATGTTTATTTACTTATCAGAGCTTAGTGAAGGCATAAAATATGGGATTTTATTTCTTTTGTTTGCCTTGTATCTCATATAGTGCTGGCCAGCAAAAGGGCAAAATAAACTGAAGGAATGATAACTGATGAATTACGTATAATGAAGGACTAGAGACTTGAATCATATGATAAAAATAAATTGATAAAAATATTTTAAGATGAGTATCTTGATTTTGTTTGAAAATATAAGTATATTTGTTCTGTGTGACTCTCTAAACAATAAATAATATATTTATTGACGCCAAATAGTACCCTGATCTTTCAGCTGACAGTTGTCTAACTTACCTTATTAAGCAAGCAAGCAGGAAGGCGTGATACTCTGTCCAGATTGGATGTTCTGGGCTAGGCTGTGGGGGTGTAGGCAGAGCCCAGAGAAGTGAGGAACTGTACCCTGATATCTAGGCAAGGACAATCTTAGGAGAAAGTGGGGCGGTGCTAAAGTGTACATGAAAATTCATCTTAAATCAAAGTCTAGATGCAGAGAATAGTAAAGAAAGAACAGAAGAGAAGAAAAGAGATGGAAAAACAAAGGATGCTATACAGGAGGTAGAGCGATAGAGCCTGAACATACTCCTAGGAGCAAGATTATTCAAAGGAAGGATTCCTCTATAGGCTCTAAGCCTTTGAGCAATGAAGGGGTAGATAAGAACACTAAACTAATAGAGCAAACAATAGTTTTTGAATGCTGCCTGTTTATGATATAACTGCTAACATTGTGTCTCTTTTTCTAATATATTTTAGAGCAATGTTACTGTTTGGAAGATAGTATTTTTCATTATAACTGGATCACTTTTGTTTCTGGCATTACCACCATTTGTTTTTATGTCATTAGAGAATTGGACTTATGTCGAAGGAATTTATTATTCATTCACCACCATAAGTGCTATTGGTTTAGGAGACTATGCAATAGGTGAGTCTTAATAATCTTGAAATAAGATTCACTATCATAGCAACAGATTGAAACAAAGTTAAAAAAAAGGCTCAACTAAAAATGTTAACAGATTTCTTTGAATGTTAAGATAAAGGTCAAGTCTTTTCAAATAAATCTCCAGTGTATGAATAAACACACCCATCCTCCTTCCTCTCTCGTCACACACAGTTATCACTATCAGAATATGATACAAAATAATTCCTTTTAAACTAAGTATTTCTGTATAATCACACATGATAAACAAAAGGCATATGTAATCAAAACATTAGGCTTAAGAGATTAATCCTATATGATGTACCTTACATAGCTTTTCCAAAATTTATTTCAAATTCCTCCCTAAAATAAAGATGGGGAAAGGAAAGGAGTAGAGCCATACAGACATTAGATGTGTCCATAAATATCTGTGGCTCACAATTAAAATAGTTCATCAATTATTTGGGGTATAGAATTCTAAATTGGTAGTTATTTTCTTACAATATTTTAAAGGTGCCATTCCATTGTCTCTGGCTTCCATCATTTCTGATGGTAAGTCAGCTGTATCTTATTGTTGGTCCTTTGAAGTAAGGAGCCTTTCCTTTCCCCATCCCTCACCCCACCTACTTTTAATTTTTTCTCTTTGTCTTTGATTTTCATCAATTTAACTGTAATTTATTTTAGTGTGGTTTGCATTGTATTGATTCTACTTGGGGATGACAGAGATTATTGAATAGAAGAATTGAAATATTTTATCAGTTTTGAAAAATTTCAGCTACCATGTATTTGAATGCTGATTATTTCTTATTCTCTCTTCTACTTATGGGACTCCAATCACATAAATGTGAGACCTCCTCACTGCATTTCATGTATTCTAATAAGCTTCCTGTATTTTCCATATTCCTCTATGACTTCACTTAAGACATCTTCTATTTATCAACTTCTAGTGTACTAATTCTAACTCCTGCTATATGTAATGTGCTTTTAAATTTATATAATGAGTTCTTAATATTAATATAATGTTTTTGTTAGTTATATAGTATCCATTAATCCCTCCCTTTTGGCAGGTTCCCATTCTTTGGTGAAATCCTTCACCTTTTCATCCACTTTTCCATATTATCTTATATTTTTAAACAACCATAGTAATACCCTGGCTGGTGTGGCTCGGTTGATTGGGCATCATCCTATGAAGCAAAAGGTTGCTGGTTCAATTCCCAGTCAAAGGCATATGCCCTAGGTGTGGGCTGGATCTCCAGTGGAGGGCATGCAGAAAGTAGTCAACCTCACATCATTGTTTCTCTCTCCCTTTCCCTTCCTCTCTCTCTAAAAATCAATAAATTATTCTTTTTTAAATAAACATAATTATAAAACAATTTTCTACTTCAAATTCTGTATTTTCACTTCCAGCATCCTCATTTCCTTGCCATTAATTTCCATTTTTCTGCTGAAATATCCCCCCAAATTTTTCTACATTACCTACTGTTTCTACTCTATCCTTTATCACATTTTTCATGGTTATTTTAAATCCTTCTGATAATTCTAATATTTTGTCCATCTCTAAGACTACTAACTATTTTCTTTTGATAATGTGTCACATGATTTTCTTCTTTTTCTAAGTTTTCATTTTATGCCAGCCTGTGTGTAAAAGAGCCATGGAGATAATGTACACCTTCAGAAAAAGGCTTTGTCCTTCTTCTCAATTACTAGTATGAGATGGTGGTATGGGGGTGAGGCAAAACTATTGAATCTTCAGATGATCTGATCTGGGCTTTGTTGCAGCTTTACTTAGATTCAGTTCATCCCTGGGTTGGGGTATTTTGAGACCGATCCAAAACCAACTCTTCAGCAAGGCATGGGAGCCGAGACCCAGTGACACTAGAGGCAATCATGGGGGATTTCTCTCTAGTTATGGTCTACTCATAGCTATTTGGGTTTCTGGGGTGTTCTGTGTGCTCTCCGGACCCCAGTTTCTCCCTTTTGTCAGCTGCTGCCTTTACTCTGTGAAAGCCTGATGTGCTTCAGACAGATTCCCTGAGTTCTCCTCCAGGCTTCAGTGGACAAGCTTTCTTGCCCATAGTGGGTATCATTCTGTAGGAAAGAAAGCAGCCATGAATATGTTCTCTCCTAGGGAGGGATTGTCATATTCTAAAATTTAGTGTATTTAGGGTTCTTTTTCATGTCCTCAGCTCTCAGACTTTAAAAAATTAATAAAACTATAATATTGTAGCTTATCTCATTTTTATCTTTTTGTTAGTGTGGGATGACAATATCTTGTGTCTTTCTATGTATTAAATCAGAAGTTCCTTACATTTCTTTTTAATTAGTAAAATATATACTCAGATGATGGCAATAGATTGGACTCCCATTCTTAGGTATATTTTTCTTTTATTGGTGTGTGTGTGTGTGTGTGTGTGTGTGTGCACATGCGCACATGTGTGCACATGTGTGTGTGTTTTGGGAGTCATTGTTTTGAAGAAGCTGAATCAGAGATAGTTAACCAAATATCATTTGAAACTGAAAGTGAGTGTAGCCTTTCAGTTATATTTATTCTCTGATCATTATGCTCCATAAAGCTTTGCTGGTTAACTTATAAAATTATAAAGAAATATTGAGTGATTTAATGTCTGATAATTTAAACTATTTCTTGTTATTTATGCTCTAATAAGCACAGCCAAATTGTATTTTTGTGATAAATCACTATGTGTTATTTGTTTCTGGTCACTTCTCTTTGACTTCAAAGTTCATGCTCTTTCAGCTCCGCCCTCCTCATACATATACTGAAAATGGCTCATCATGAAAAATAAATGACACCACATGAAGGAACTATAAAAGTTGTAGTATTTGTGGTATTAGGATCGTTGCATTATAAGTGATTTTCTTTTTTAAAGTGTTATACCAAGATTTTTAATGACAAAAGCAATGAATTTATAGAATTTTAGACTCATAAATATAATTAAGTGGCCCAGTGAAATGTACTGTTGTTGTTTTTTTTCCAACAAGATCTGAATTCCATTTTAAATAATTTTGTTATATGTTTATTTTTTTCTTACCTCATTTTAATAGTTTTCCGGCAGTAGCAAATAAATTGCCTCATAGAAAAATATTATACTTATTGCAGGATTTAAAAGGATGATTTTCAAAGGGTAAAAGAAAGTTTTAACCTCCAGATGTGCTCTAAGAAAAGAATCTTAGTATTTGCAATTTAAATTCTATTCTTTTCGTGAAAGCAGTGACATTTTTAGATATACTTTATTTTCTAATTTTATTTTTTTGGATTAAAGGAGGCATTTTTCTAGGTAGAAATGAGTGGCAAGAAAATGTTATGGGGGAAAGTCACCATCTGATGATTTGCATGTTATTTGCTTCCTGTCTTTAGTTTCAAATCCTACGAAAGACGATCAGAGCATCACCTACTCAATCTTAATATTAATTTGGAATACCCATGGTCTGGTCTGGATTGCTCTTGTATTTAATTTGATAACCAAGTTCTTTTATGAAATGGAATTAAAGCTAACTGAGGACTCATCTGAAGTAGAACTTGAAAGAGAAGAAAAGGAGACAGATGCTGAAAATAAATTTATTTAGTAGGTTTCCTCCATGCAGACTGCAGAGGTTTCCACAGAGCCCTTTCAACTGGGTCAGACCAGGAAGGAGGACCAGAAAAACAACCTCCGTAAACCTCTCATGTGAGTTGCCTTTCCACATCAAAATTTAACTGTGATTGTCATTAAGAAAAATAGTTTTGAAATATGATGCATATCTCCACCTTTACTTGTCCACTTTCCCCACATCAGGCTTACTCCTTGGTGGATCCGCACTGGCATTGTGTACATAGAAGCTTATTCTGAAAACTGTGTTTCCATGTTTTTCTACCATGTATTTCAATAAAGATAGAAATATGCATATACAAAACAATGGCGCTATTTTCATTGGGTTCTGTTTCTTGTACACATTATTTCTAATTATCAATCAAGGTTTCTTTAAAAGTATGCATATTTTTTGATCAAGTGAGGCCATTCTAATTTTCATTCAAGTCCAGGGCTCTTTATTGTATATTTACAAAGCTGTTCATGGTGAACATGCCTGCAGATCACCCAGACTGCTCCTGCTTTCTCTTTTGCTGCTACGTGCAGCAGAGGATCTTGTCCGGATGCCGTCTTCCTGAGAGCAATAATCTGGATACGTGAACATGCAACTCTGTAACATGAGAGCCCAGGCCAGACTTAACCATAGATCACCCCACAGTCCTGGAGGACGCGTCTAGTTCAGTTACAGGACAAAGCAGGAAGAACCAGGATTAGTCCTTAGGACAGGAAATGCTTCTCAAAGACTTCAAGGGATTAATTTCAGAAGGGCGGCCCAGAGAGGAAAGGAAGCCCTTTTAACCACTACTGACACAGGCCTCCAGCAGTTTGATCAGAACATTGGCAGAAGAGAAGTTACTTTGTACTTTCAAGGGGTAAATGGGACTTATAGGCTATAAACTTCAGACTAAAATAGCTAAGAGAACATCCTTCAACTTAAAATCTTTGTTCAGGTAAATGTATTATATAAAATGGCATAATAAAATTAAGAATAAATAAGCATGTTACACTTTTTTTCTTGTTGTTAATCCTCACCCGAGTATATTTTTCCATTGATTTTTTTTTAGAGAGAGTGGAAAGGAAGAAGGGAGGGAAGGAGGGAGGGAGGGAAGGAAAAGAGAGAGAGAGAGAGAGAGAGAGAGAGAGAGAGAGAGAGAGAGAGAGAGAGAAACATCAATGTGAGAGAGACACATTGATTGGTTTCCTCCTGTATGTACCCCAACAGGGCCAGAGATGGAACCTGCAACCCAAGTATTCGCCCTTGACTAGGAATGGAACCTGCAAGGTTCTGGTACGTGGGCAGACACTCTAACCACTGAGCAACATCAGCCAGGGCAAACATGTTATACTATTTATATTATAATCAGAGTGATTATGAATGAGTGTAGCTTTTTTGTATAAAATGGACAAATAGAAATGGTCCAATTAGTTTCCTTTTCAATATGCTTAAAATAAGCAGGTGGATCTATTTCACGTTTTTGATCAAAAATTTTATTTGGGATACGTATGGGTAGTGTAAATCAATAAGAGGTCTTATTTGGAACCTTTTTTTGGACAGTTCACTGGTTGCTTTTTATCCCAGAGTGGCTATAACCTGCTGTGATGCAATGTTTCA